>NC_066885.1:20152653-20481403 GCF_022985175.1 Labeo rohita | reverse complement strand
GACAAAATGAAGATTAATTATTTATAAACACTTTCAGTGAAGATTAATAATGAATTAGATAGCAGAACAAAATAAATATGATTTTTGCTTTATAATAAAGATTAACAAAACTTTAACAGAATTCAAAAGTTCATCAGCCATGCCAAAATAAAAGGAAAAATTCAATTAAATATATGAATTCATATTTACATTTATTTATAAATCACTTCATATATTCCAGCTCTGCGTTATCAAATTGTCACGGATTTACATCTAGCTGTCAAATCAAATACAAGAACTGTTGTTTATTTTAATAAGTAAAAAGTATAAGTAAAACAGTTCAGAAAATCCCAGGTAGTTTATTCAATAATCTCTTTATCACAATTTGCATAAAAAACTTTCAGACACCGATACAATACTGTAATTAGCAGATTGCCCCAATATCCATAAAACAGTTAAGGAATCAGTCAGGAGACTGTTAAACCTGGCATTAGGAGTTCATTAGTCAGAATCATTACAATAGAGCCAGTAAATGTCTTTCAGGAATATTAATTAAATGCAAATCACAGCCAAATGGACTAAAGAGACATTATACTGGCTTTCTGTCATTCCTGTTAGAGAGGTTCTGGCACGCCCTCCAGTTTAAGGCTCAGCTGAGATGAAATGTCCACCTTCTTTTTAAATTACACTTAATATGTAAAGACACGTAGTCTTTGGTGTTGTAAAATCTGTCATGTGTACAAGGGCCTCTTTAAACACTATTTAGCGTGACTCTCAGACTTTTAACGATCAATTTGTGATAATGGGCACCAATTTTGTGTGTTTCAGGAGTACATTAGAGCAATAAAAGTAATTTTCAGCGATTACTCTGAGAAAACAACCAGGACTGATCCCAACTCTGTGGGACTAGATGGGTTGCTGTTGGAAGTGGGGGTTGAGGTTATGTTTGGAGGTTGCTTTTGACATGGGGGTGAAGTTACGTTTGGAGAGAGTGAGCCCCCCACGCTCTTTTGCAAATAGAGATTCAACCATGTGGAGGTCTCAAAGGGTCTCAAGAAGTCCAGCAGAGAATGGGGACAGAGCCAAAGACAACTGATTCAGAGCCATGTGAATGACTTTCTCATGTAGGTTCTTGACATTATATCCTAAACAATACAGAAATACCTTAGAAGTAATCTGGCAACCCTAAAAAGCCCAGTTGAAAACTTACCAAGGTGTTGATGGGGACCTAAGATTGACCTTCAGTGTTTTCAGAGAGACTCCCCCAAAGCAAACATATTTTTGAAAGTCAAACACTTGGCATAGTTTACTGTAACCTGTCGTGAACTCTCTAAAATGCAAAATACACGTGATGTTGATCAGTTAGAGGCAAATCTAAAAATATCAAAACACCTATTAAAAGATTCCAAATGGTAGATTCAAAATGGCATTAAATGTCAATTAATTCAGTGGTTTCTAAACAGGGGTTCATACACACCAGCAGGGACTAAAGCAGGTTCCAAGACGTATTTGGAAAGTACTTTGCTTTGTTAAACTTGTAAAACAGAAACACAGTAGTTTTAAGGAGAGAAAAATTATGTGCAATGGGTGCAAGTTATATATACTACCAGTCAAAAGTTTTTGAACAGTAAGATTTTTAATGTTTTATAAAGAAGTCTTTTCTGCTCTCCAAGCCTGCATTTATTTGATACAACATACAGCAAAAGCATGTAATATTGTGAAATATTTTTACCTTTTAACATAATTGCTTTCTATTTGAAGATTATTTTAAAATGTAATTTATTCCTGTGATCAAAGCTCCTTTAGAAATCATTCTAATATGCTGATTTGCTGTTCACATTTATTATTATTATTATTATTATTAATACTTAAAACAGATGAGTACATTTTTTTCAGGTTTGTTTGATGAATAGAAAGATCCAAAGATTAGCATTTATCTGAAATAAAAAGCTTTCATAACATTATACACTACCATGCAAAAGCTTGGAGTCAGTATATTTTTATTTTTATTTATTTATTGGACAGAAATGAAAGAAAATAATATTTTTATTTAGCAAGGATGCCTAAAAATAAAGACATTTATAATGTTACAAAAGATTTCTATTTCAGATAAATGCTGTTCTTCTGAACTTTCTATTCATCAAAGAAACCTGGAAACAATCTACTTAGCTGTTTTCAACGTAATAATAATAATACATGTTTTTTAGGCAGCAAATCAGAATATTAAAATGATTTCTGAAGGATCATGTGACCGGAGTAATGATGCTGAAAATACAGCTTTGAAATCACAGGAATAAATATCATTTTACAATATATTCCAAGAGTAAACAGTTATTTTTAATACTAAAAATATATTTTAAATGTTTTTAAATGTTAAATGTTTTTGTTGTACTTTGAATTAAATAAATGCAGGCTTGGTGAGTAGAAGTTGGTGAGTTATGTTTTTTTAGTTGACATTAATGCTAATGCTAATGATGTCAGTGTGCTTTTTATGTTAATTAGAAGGTACAGAATAGCCTATTAGTTCTCAGTGTGTTTTCAATTTCAAGCAAAAATCCAGAGCTCAAATGTAATTTTGCTACAACAGTGCCACCTGCTGGTGTGCTTGTAAAGTGTCCCATTACACCCACTTGTATAAATAGGCCACCATAATTTGTCTTATGCAAACAACTAAATCTGTCAAATAAGATTTCTTTATTTCTTATTAAAAAAAAATTTAATTTAAAAATGAATATTCAAAAAACTATTGGTTACCCAGCAGTTGACGGTGGCAATTGACTTCCATAGTATTTTTTTCCATACTATGGAAACTCAATGGATACCGTCAGCTGTTTGGTTACCAGCATTACTTAAAATATGTTCTTTTGTGCTCAACAGAAGTAGGCTAAATGGTCAGAAATGAAAGAACTACTTTTACTTTTTTACATATCTGACTGGTGAATACCACAAGTTACCACAACTTAATTGTAATAATAAAAGTAACTTGTTAATTATTTTGAGTCATGGAGCACATTTTGAATAAATCCTATGTTGAGTTTTACAGTATGTTAAAAAAAAGGAAAGTGGCAGCTAACGTAATAATAATAATAATAATAATAATAAACAGCAACAACGACGATGATGATGCTGGTAGTAAGTCTGTCACACCAGAGAAAAATATGTCATTTACCACATGAAAAAAATAAATAAATAAATAAAAAAACTACCAAGTAAATTAGGTTTTAAAATTTTTGAAAAAAAAAAGAAAAAAAAAGCAGTATTATCTGCTGGGGGCGTATCCACTGGTGATAAGAACAAACACAAATGTTGCCAAGATTCTTGCCCTGGAATTCCTGGTTTAGTTTGGCCAACAACAAACGCTTTTTGTTCCTCAGACCCCTTTTTTTGCACTCTTCTCCTTGATTTGTTCTAACTTTTGAAAGTCTATAGTACTACAAATGTTTTTCCCAGTCCAACCAATTAGTACATCCCAAAACATGACAATAATTGACCATTTTCAGCCTCAATAATCAGCAAAATATGCAAGTTTTGCTAGGTTCAGTGGCTTTGTTTACGCTCAGTGCCACCGATATGAATTGATGATGCTTCGTGAAAACACTCTATTCAGTACTACACAGTTCACAGTCTTTGTAACGTGTTTTCAGTAATACATTTCTAACATTTAGAATGTGTTTAGAAATTTTTACACAGGTTTTAAGTCACAGCTGAAATTCAACAATTCCAACAATATTCACACAATGAAATATTCCCATATAACAGTAGTACACATGTGACATTGATGCAGCAACACAGGCATTACATAAACAATTCTCTTTTGTCTTTGTTTCTATTTTAGAACAAGAAACTAAACTTCAAATAGCTGTCAGTCGTTTGTAGCCACTGGTAAATTTAGGGTTCATCTGGCTTCAAAATAGCTAGAGTGACAGCATTTGTATCCGGTAATGGAGCCTCTCAGTGTAGCAGGCCGGTCAGATTAAATGGATTGCCTCCAGAGGAAAGAGGGAGGGTGTAAACATATTTATCGTCCAATAAGTGGCCGGGGCCATGAGTGCTTGATATGCATTCTTTGCATCCCATGGTTCTCAGCTGGCCAGCGAGGGCAGAAGCAGAGAGGTCGGATGGTGTACGCAATCTCAAAGAGCCGTTTGTTTCATCGTCAGAGTTTTGTTTTGGACACTATCCATTCAGAGAGAGTTTTCCACTTTACTCCATAATGTCAGACTGTGAGGGGCTTCCAATGGGTGAGTATCCGGTGTCAAGGAATTTTGGATTTATCCTGTTTTGGCCTGGCTCCATGCTGACAACTCATCCTGCAAATATGTTCTCATATTCTGCTTGATGAGAGTGCAAAGGTTTTAGCCATATATGGCTGCTCTCAGGCCGACCATCTCTGTCATAGGACATCTTAAGAGAGAGACTATCATTTTACAAAATGTGTTTCAGTGCTCTGGGTGTATCTGTTGCAATGTGTTATAGCCTCCACAAATAATTTATCTGGATCATGCATCACGGCTGAACACCCCTGCTGCTGTTATTTATAACAGTGCTGTGTTGATATGCGCTTTCCGCACGGGTGTCTTCATGGCAATGCATTTATAATATATATAAACATAAAACATGCTTGAAAGGATCATTTCCCTCACATAGACTGGAGTCTAGGAAACTCTGAACATTGGCTGGCTGTCTGCACAGTGAGAATAATCAGATATAAATAGACCTTCTCTCTCCTGGCGTGAGGAACAATACTGTTTACCAGGCATTTTACCTGCTCAAGCATTGTACTAGCCCAGTTAACATTGTTGTCTAAAGAAAAAATGGCTTTATTCTGTTCTGTTATATAGTAAAATCACATTTAAAAAGCATATTAATGCTATTTTGTCAGTGAATTGCAATGAAGTGGTTTGTGACCTTCTATATTGCCATGAATGTCTCCAAGTCTGAAGATTAAGCCATAACAGAATGTTTAACATTTTTGGATTTTTTTATTAGAATGAAGTCAGTGCATTCTCTTCCAAATTTATGTGGGTGTTATCAGTAGTCACATGTAATAACTCAATGCTTTGCCAAGGCCAGCTCTATCTGTTGTTAGGAATCTGGCGTGCATTGATATACACATACATCAGAGTTTGAAAACATAGGTTAAAGAAGTGAGGGTGCCTACAACATTTTTGTATTTAAGTCAATCAATGATTTGATTTCTGTAAAGCTGTTTCTGAGCCATTTGTGTCTTGCTATGTATGTTACATTGCTTGGGAAATTAAGATGAGCGAGTTAATGTCATATTATAACAATAACTTCACTATAAACTAGTCTGTGCTTCTCAGTTTTGTTTTTGAATCTCATGAGAAAAGTTGTGTGGTAATTCCCAGTCATGAGACAGCATATAAACAGATAACCTTGAGCTGTTCACAGAACTAATTAATTAGGCTGCACTTTGGAATCCCTTTCATAATTGTGAAGAACTTCTTTGTTTAATGAAGCTCAGAGTTTAATGAACCCACTTTGTATGATTATTGGGCCTCTGTGTAACAGGGGGCTGTTTGTTTTCCAGTGACTGAATCTTAAAATGTCCCATATTAACTGCAGGCTTTGCATTAAATAAATAATCTGACTGTGAAACGCACACAGTGTGATTGTTATTTCTCAGTCATAATTAAAAGCTGTGTAGTCCAATATGGTATTTCAAACTTGAAAATTAGCACATTTAAAATTAAGTCTCTAAACAAGAGAAAAAAAAAATGTTAAAAAACTATTTATTTAAGTTAAAAAATAATAATAAAAATACACTACTAGTCAAAAGATTATGAACAGTAAGATTTTTAATGTTTTTTTTTTTAAAGAAGTCTCTTTTGCTCACCAAGTTTGCATTTATTTGATCCAAAGTACAGCAAAAACAGTAAAATTAAAAAAAATATTTTTACTGTTTAAAATAACTGCTTTCTATTTGAATATATTTTAAAATGTAAGTATTTATTTCAACTTTCTGAATTTTGCTGAACGCTGAATGCTGAGTTGATTTTGTTTCGATAAATAGAAAGTTTAGAAGAACAGCTTTTATCCGAAATGTAACATTATAAATGTCATCACTTTTGATCAATTTAAAGCATCCTTGCTAAATAAAAGTATTAATTCCTGTAATTAAAAATATACAACATTATTCTGACTCCAGCCTTTTGAATGGTATAGGGTATAATGTTACAAAAGCTTTTTATTTCAGATAAATGCAGATTTTTGGATCTTTCTATTCATCAAAGAATCCTGAAAGAAAATGTACTCTGAAAGAAAATGTATAATAATTAGTGCTGGCGAACGATTAATCGCGATTAATCGTTCGACAGCCCTAATAATAATGGAATAGCAAATTAGCATTGTTTCTGATCATGTGACACTGAAACTCCAGTAATGATGCTGAAAATTTAGTTTTGATCACAGGGATAAATTACATTTTAAAATATATTCAAATAGAAAACAGTTAATTTAAATAGTTAAAAAATAATTAAAGATTTTACTATTTTGCTGTACTTCGGCTCAAATAAATGCAGGCTTGGTGAGCAGATGTGAAAAAAAAAATTAAAAATCTTACTGTTCAAAACTTTTGACTGGTAGTGTAAATACGACTGCCCCTAGTTTTTGCGTAATTTCTACACCCACCTCAAAGTATTTTTCTGTTTGTTTTTTTGTTTTTCCCTCAAAAGCGTCACTGAAGAGCACACTTGAGATAAAACATGACACGGCATATGCAAAAATACGAAGAACAATCAAGGTAAATATTTGTTTTATTTTATTATGTGTCATTTCCAGCCAATGAGCAATTTTGTTCAGTTACACTCTATTAATATTTTTAACTTTACGTACTGTATTTATTTCGGATAAATAAAATGATAGCTATGATATTAGTCTAGCAAGACAGACAACGTGGTCGGTTCATTTTGTTTATAATGTCATTTCCACCACATAATGCTGTCAAACATATAACGAGGTGGAAATGTTGATGGCGTATGCGAAAGGACAGAATTTCTCTGTGAGACCGTATATTCACTGATGCTCATTTTAGTAAACCACCCTGGTGAAAAAAACAGCATATGCTGGTAGGTATGTTTTGATGCTGGTTTAAGCTGGTCCTTTGCTGGTTTTTGCTGGTCATGTTTCTGGTCAAGGACCAGCTTAAACCAGCATCAAAACATACCTACCAGCATATGCTGTTTTTTTCACCAGGGAAACAAGTTAACTAAACGGGGGAAATGCCTGAACGTGCCTGCTCTAAGTAAACCACAAGGTGTCACTGTACAGCCATTTTAAATAGCTATAGTACACAAAGTTACGCCCACCTACTAAAAGGTCAGATCATTCAAAAAAAGAGAGAATTGTATATTGTGGCAGAATGACATTCAGTTCTTTTTATTTTAACTGCATGTCGTGCTAATGCATGACATATACTGTAAGTACCCTCTATGAAGGACACGACTATGGTTTGTGGTCATCTGATCTCATTGGGTGAGTAAGGCTTAGGCCTTAAGAGGACATTTACACTATTTGTGATGTATAATGTCCTTCATGAGTGCTGACAGTTGTGAAGGTGTGACAAACAGCCAGCAGGCTTCATTTATTTATATTTTGGCAGATGAGTGAATAAGCATTTTCCATTGTTTTACTCCCCATCCCTGGCTGTTACAAGGAATAAGAAAAAACAAAACAATCATCTCAGGCATGGACAGTTTCCTAGTAGTGCAGCTTGTGCAGTTATAATTTACATTGCAAACTTCTGTCATGGCATCGTCTGTGTTCGTCTTTGCTGCCTTGTGTTTTGTATTGTTTGAAAAGCATGCTGTATTTTCCATTGCAAGGGTATTTTTATATAATGACTTCACTCATTTGGTCTGGTCTGGGGAGGAGCATCTCCATCCGTAATGCAATTTCAGCCTCTTAGCTGGTGGGCAGAGTTATTCAAGATAGTATATTGATCGACCAAAGTAATCCTGGCAATCAGATTGTTAATGTAAAGTCCTAGTAAATGCAAGTGGTATGTTCACACTGTGGAAAAAAAAACACTCATACTTTTGGTCTATCCCATTAAGATCCCATTAGAGCAATGTGATGGATGAGCCCTGTATTTTGAATGGCCCACTAATTGCTTTGACGAGTGAACTAGTCATGTTATTAGATTTAGAGATTCTGTAACATTATATAACTAAGGTACATAACTCTATAAAATTGTCAGAATAAAGCCTCTTTTCAAAATAACATGACATACACTACCAGTCAAAAGTTTTTAATGTTTTTTTTTATATATATAAAGAAGTCTCTTCTGCTCACCAAGCCTGCATTTATTTGATGCAAAGTCAAAGAGCAAAAGCAGTAAAAGCAGTAATATTGTAAAATATTTTTACTGTTTAGAATAATGTTTCTATTTGAATATATTTTAATGTCATATTTTTAGCAACATTATTCCAGTCTTCCTGAATTGCTGTTCAATTTTTTTTTATTATTATTATTATCAATATTTAAAACAGTTGAGTACATTTTTTTCAGGATTCTTTAATGAATAGAAAGATCCAAAGAAGATCTAAAGATCAGCATTTATCTGAAATAAAAACTTTTGTAACATTATACACAAATTATACAAGAATTTATAGAAATTAAAACCTTTATCTAGCAAGGATGCGTTAAATTGATCAAAAGTGATGATAAAGACATTTATAATGTTACAAAAAATTTCGATGTCAGATAGATGCTGTTCTTCTGAACTTTCTATTCATCAAAGAAACCTGAAAAAACTACTCCGCTGTTTTCAACATAATAATAATAAATGTTTTTGAGCAGCAAATCATAATATTAGAATGATTTCTGATGGATCATGTGACTGGAGTAAAGATGATAAAAATTCAGCTTTGAAACCACAGGAATAAATTACATTTTAAAATGTATTCAAATAGAAAACAGTTATTTTAAATAATAAAAATATTTCAAAATTTTACTGTTTTGCTGTACTTTGGATCAAAAAAATGCAGTCTTGGTGAGCAAAAGAGACTTTTTAAAAAAAACATTAAAAATCTTACTGTTCAAATACTTTTGACTGTTAGTGTATCATAGTATATTGTTACTGTTTATGGGCTATTTGGTCATTTTTTATTTAAAACATAATCCAGTATGTATTGAATATTTATTAGTGCATGCACATTTAGCAGAATTTCCTACCTTTGCAATCATCTAATGCTGATTTTAAGTTAAATCTTAAAACACTCAAAACAAATATATTCATTTTTTTATTTATTATAATGCTGTGATTGCTAAATTTAGCTTGTAGCATTTAAAAATGATTTTAGCTTTTAGTGTTTTTAAAATGTATTAAAATATTTTATTAAAAATTATTAAAATATTTTATTTTATCTTTAAAATAAAATCTAATAGATATAATTAGCAGATTATTATATCTGCCAGACTTTTAATATCAGTTAATTCCTGAAAATAACCTAAAATGTACTTCATGTAGTAACATCTAAAAAAAAAGGTGAAATAATAGTAAAACCATTTGAAGGTCATTTTTAAAGGTCAGACAGGTAGAAAATAGATCCTAAAGGTAACAACTGAACAGTTTTACCTTTTTATAGTGCAGAAGTTATTAATAATGACCTGAAACTAACTGTCTACTACTTTTCAAAGCTTGTCTGGAGCTCATAATTGAGGATATATGTGAAATAAATAAGCTCTGTGTTGTTGTGTAGGTGTATGTAGAGCATTATGTATGTTTTTCCTTATATAGTAACTGGGGGATGGGGGTTTCCATGTATCCAGCAGCAGAAGTCAGATATGATTAATGTTTTCCCTGCTTCACAGGATACAGAGCTGTGCAAGCAGGAGAACATACTCTTATATAATCATCACAGATAAAAAAAAACAAAAACATTTGAATCTCATGTGTCATACAATAATAAGAACAACATCCACATTATCTGTATATATGTAGTTAATTTATAGATGTTTACTTCGTGGCTGGAATATTTGATTCTGTTCGGCCATTCAGCATGAGATATTTCATATTCGGGGGTTGCAGATCATTTGGTGCATTTTAACCATGCTGGCTGGATGCTTGAGTGAGTTTATGAGCACTGATGTAAGATTTAATGACATCATCATCTGAATGGGAACAGTAGGGGGTGTTAGTCAGATGCACTCACGTTCCTGTGTCCATGCTCCCTCTTTCCATTCGCCTGCACGTTGGTCCGTCTTCCCTGGTTAAGATCCACTCTGCAGGGGCCACGGAAGCAGGGGTCGGACCAGGTGGTGGTCCGGGGTTTCTGGAGAATAATGCCTCAGGGGAGACGGCATGGCTGGTTGCCCAGGTCCCCACCCACACCAGCTGTGTCACGGACCTACACGGCCCGGAAGTGTATGGAAAGCTTGTAGAAATTCAGATCACGCCATTGAATGTCGATCGCCTGGCCTTGTGTTTGTTTGTTGCGAGTATGTGGATTTGTGACAGTTATATATGCCAAATAGGCTTTGATTGTAATGGTGCTGGGAAGCTGATTTTATCTGATAAAACAAAACTTTCCTTTTTGCTAATTCTGCTGATCTTTTTCTTTCCACTAATCCGGTACTCTTTCATTGGACAAATTAACTGCAGTTGTGTATGATGTCATTTAAATGATGTCACCGTGGCTTGACCAACATTGTTGGACTCATAATGTTAACTGATTAGATTTAGAGCAGTGGTGATTTGCACTCATATCAAACACACTGTCTGTCTGCAGTTCTGTAATTTGATGTCTGGATTCTCAGTTAATTCTGGATCTGTTTTCACAACCCAGAGGATCATGAGTGCTATTTCAATCTCAAAAGCAGAGGATCTCTGTTCAGGGGCAGATAACTGTAGGATAGAAAGAATGAATGTGAGACAGAATTATGAATCTGAGAGGGAAATGACAGGAGAATTATACATTTGATAGGATAAACAAGAATTACATACCTGTAGTGGTGATATATATATATGAAGAGTTCAGATGCAAAAGCCACTAAATCCATCTGACGTATTTCTTTAAAATGAGCATTTCTTTCTGGCTACTTTGTATAGGTTTCTATGTAAGTACTGGTACTTCTGATTGGGCTGAGGCTGGAATTTAGCAAGTTTGAAGTAAAAGTATTTGATGGACGTATAGTATGTGTCAGGAGCATTCAAGACTTTTTAAAAAAAAAATACATAAAAAACAGTAATATTGTGAAATATTAATTCAATTCAAAATAATGGTTTTCTATTTTAATATACTCTCAAATATAATTTATTTCTGTGATGCAAAGCTGAATTTTCATCAGCCATTACTCCATTCTTCAGTGTCACATGATCCTTCAGAAATCATTCTAATATGCTGAATTATTATCAATTTTGGAAACCGTTGTGCAGCTTAATATTTTTTTGGAACCTGTGATTCTTTTTTCTGAATTCTTTGATTCATTCAAAATAGAAATCTTCTTTACTAGTCTTTACTATCACTTTTATCAATTTAACACTAACTGGAAATATTAAAAAGAAAAAAATTACAGATCCTGAACTTTGAATAGTAGTGTATATTGTTACAAAAGATTTCTATTTTAAATAAATGATGTTCTTTTTAATGTTTTATTCATCAAAGAATCCTGAAAAAAAAATCACACAAAAAAAAAAAACAAACAAAAAAAAACAAACATTAAGCAGCACAACTGATTTCCACACTGATAATAAATCAGCATATCAGAATGATCATGTGACACTGAAGACTGGAGTAATAATGCTGAAAATTCAGCTTTGCATCACAGGAATAATTTCTATTTGAAAGTATTTCAAAATAGAAAACCACTATTTTAAATAGCAATAATATTTCACAACATTACTGTTTTTTCTGTATTTTTAATCAAATAAATGCAGCCTTGTTGAGCAGAAAAGACTTCTTTAAAAACATTACAAATCTTACTGGGTACAAACTTTTGAACCACAGTGTAAATACTGTATATTCACCAAGGTTGCACTTAAATGATACCAAATACAGTAAAAACACTAATATTGTGAAATAACAGTACAAATTAAAAGTCACTTATACATTTTAAAATACAGTTTATTCCTGTGACTGCAAAGCTGAATTTTCAATATAATAATAATACTTAAAATCTCAATATCTCTTCTTTAAATATGGCTAGACCCTTTTTTTTTTTAAACTGAGGGGTATTTTGGTGCCAGTCAAGCTAACTAATGATCTGTTACACATTATAGTGTAAAAAAGTTGGTTAACACAAGTTATTATAAATCATTATCTAATTTTACTGCATGTTATATAACATTTAATAACAGAAGTATGTCTATTTTTGGTGTTAAATGTTCAGACTGATGGCTGTGGGGCCGGTGCTGTTGCTGGGTGGTGACAGTCATAATAAACATGGCTAGCCTAACATGAGATTATATCCACCATCCAAAAGTAGCACAGCTCAGGGTTTTGTTTCAAACAGTAAGAATAGAATTTAGAAATTTTGTAGAGATTTAGAAATTTTAGAGATTTTGATTTTTTTTTTCAATTGTCCTGTGCTTTCATTGTCACTAGGGATTATGTCATCCCTTCATAAAGACTCATTATTCATTCACAGTATGTATGATAATAAATTGTAATATAATAATAAGAAGCTTGCACATGTAAAATCTTTTAACGAGCTGCTTGAGTCTGCGCTTCATGTGAATCTTAATTCACTAATAGGCACTGGAGCAGAGATAGGTGCAGATGCTATTTTAGTCTAAACTTCAGGCACTGGCATGGTCTATTACCCTGAGATTATCAACACAACCTCCTGACATTGCTTATGACATGCCATTAGTGCAGCTGTAGTTCTAGAGGAGGAAAAAATGTCAGCTGATTGCAAACATTAATGCCATTTTTCATCTACAGTAGGCAGATTGTTGTGTATCATTATTATAATATTATTTAACAATAGCTAGCTTGAACTAAATGCCAAAAAAGATGCATATGTAGATCTGCAAGGCCATAGTTTTGTATTTGTAGATTACATAGCAAGTTATTTTCAGGATTTCAGCAAAAAAACATTAAAAAAGTTTGTGTTTTGACTCACTAGTTTAGATGCAATGCTTCCTTAGTTATAAAGTGCTGTGAATATAAGCTTATGTAGACATGCAGGAATGTTAATGTAGTCTTTGGATTATCCTGTATAATTTCTCTTACGAAAGACCAGTGGAATTCTGTTAGGTGCCGACTATAATTGATCTCCAACATGCTCCTTTATTGTGTATGTTTGTGTGTCATTTTGTGTTTGTGTAAGTGTGTGCATATGTGTTTGTGTGAGAAAGGTGCAGGCAGCATAATTGGAGAACAATGGGAGGGTGTAGCACTGTACGGCTGCCACCCGAGGGATCCCTAGACTTACACGGAGATGATGAAGTGCTTCTGCCAGCCTTTCTCCCTTCCCCCAGCTGGTGTCTCTCTCCAGGGGTCTGTGCACTCTCTAATCTCACAGCACCACCACTGGACTATATTTGCCTCTGTTTGCCCTGGGCCTCGATTAACACGCAGGCAGTTAACGCCAAAAATCATCAAAAAGTGCTTGTGCTGTTATATACTATAATGATATAATGGCACCGATAAAAGTCATATTATGGAAGGGAATTTTTAGATTCTCAAAATTTGAGAATCATAGAGTCTCAGTATGAATAGATTTAGTTTCACATTTTTTCCCTGTATTGCTAATGTTTTCTTTATTACTTTTAAATGTTAAGTACATTAGTGCAACATACAATTTTTTCATTGTATCTTTCATTTTTACATTTTTTTTTTCATCATTTTTTTCATGCATGGATGCATCTGATGATTTGATGTTTCATGTGATCACCATATCAGTAGCAGCTGCGACAGCTCAGAATATAAATCACTATTATAGGCAGTTTTATTTTATTTTATTTTATTTTATTTTATTTTATTTTATTTTATTTTATTTTATTTTATTTTATTTTATTTTATTTTATTTTATGCTGTTTTGCACTTGAATAAAAACATGTTTATTATATGAAGCAATTTTTTAGGCAAAATCAAATTAAATCACTGAGTTGGAATTACTTAAGACATGACAATTTTATTATTTTATACATGAGTAAAAACATGTTTACTATTTGAAGCAAACTTTTAGGAATAAATTGATCTTATTATTTTATTTTATTATTTTATTTTATGCTGTTTTGTAATTAAATAAAAACTTGTTTACTATATGAAGCAATTTTTTAGGCAAAACAAAATAAAACAGTCACTGTGAGTTGGAAATGACTGAAGGTAAATAACAAATTCATTTCATTTCATTATTTTATTCTGTTTTGTACTTCAATAAAAACACGTTTACTATATGAAGAAAATGTTTAGCCAGTATAAAATAAATTAAGTTTATTTTTAATGCTGTTTTGTACTTAAATAAAAATTGACTATACAAAGCCATTTTTAGGCAAAATAAAATAACTGAGATGAAAATGACTTAAGGTGAATGACACATTTATTTTATTTTACTTTATTTTATGCTGTTTTGTACTTGAATAAAACATGTTTACTATATGAAGCAAATTTTGCGGCATAATGAAATAAAATTAATTTTATTATTTGATTTTGTATTTTATTTTATGCTGTTTTATACTTAACATGTTTACTATATAAAGCAGTTTTTAGGCAAAATAAATATATTTAGGCAAAATAAATAAATAAAATAAAACAAAATCACTGTGAGTTAAGGTGCATGACAAATTTATTTTATTTTATTTTATTTTATATTTTATTTTATGTTGTATTGTAAACATGTTTACTATATGAAGCATTATTTTTTGGTAAAATAAAATAAAGCACTATTTTTTTGGCAAAATGAAATAATAAAATAAAATAAAACCACTTAGTTGGAAATGACTTAAGGTGAATGACAATTTTATTTTATTTTATTTTATTTTATTTTATTGTATTTTATTTTGTTTTTTGAATGAAAACATGTTTTCTATATGAAGCACATTTTAGGCAACATAACATAGAATAGAATAAAATAAAATATAACCACTGAATTGGAAATGACTTAAGGGGAATGACAAATTTATTTTATTTTATTTTATTTATGCTGTTCTGTTATATAATAAAAATAAAAACCTGTTTTCTATATGAAGCTTGTTTTAGGCAACATAAACTAAACAGAACTAAACTAAACTAAACTAAACTAAAAAAAATAAAATCATTGAGTTGGAAATGACTTAAGATGAATAACAAAAGCTTGAAAGTTCTCCAACAAGGCAGCTAATAAATGTAAACCATTATTGTAGGTTTACCATCATGATTGCACTTTATATTTTTATGCATTGGCTTGTTTCTAACAAAAAATGTAATCAGAAATCCTTCATGAATGTGCTAAACAGTGCCTGTATTTATTACGTTAAAAAATAAAAACTGTGCAAACGGCATTAAAATTGCAAACTGAATATGAAAACAATTAGTTCACATGATCAAAGGTCTCTTTAATACTGATTTCAGAGGAAGAGACATCATGTAAAAAATGCAGGGGAAAAAATGGATGGTTGCCTTCTGGGGCTAATCCTTGATTTGATCTTTAGCAGGACAGACAGAAGTGTCAGTGTCAGCACTGTTAAGGGGCCTAAGAATAAACACTATAGGCTCTCTGATGCCAGATTCAAGTAGCACTGCTGGCCTCGGGACAAGAGAGAGACACCAGTGGGACATGAAAATGTCTCATCATCCACCTCCTGGATCGTTTAATGTTTTTTAGGCTTCTGAGGCAAAGCCATGGCCAAATTGGACACAGAAACCCCAGAAATCCAATTTAACACACAGCTCTCTTCCACTTGCCACCATTTGACGGTGGGGGATGGGGTCAGGAGAATAATCTTTAAAGAGGCTCTTGCAGCCTTTCTGTCCTATTTTTTCATTTGACTGTGTTTTGTCTGTTTGAAGATGTGTAAATATAGGCCACGCCGTCATTCTTATGCATATTCTACCGTATGCGCCTGCCTCCTGAATAATTTAAAGAGGTTTTCCCCTGTGACGACCCACAGTCAAAACTGAGATGCACTCTCATTCTCTTTCTGCCAACCTTGGTTTCTCTTTGATGGTCGTCCAGACTGCTTTGTCTGTCTGGAGGCTGATAAGGGTTGAATAGTCAGTGTTTAGCTCTGATTTTTACTCTAAAAGCCTGTTTGGATTATGGAATAAAGGGTGGAAAGTGAGGTCATGTATTGTGTCTCATATGTAGAAAAGTCCCCAAAAGCCTTCCTCTTCATGTGGGATGCACTGCTTTATTTCTTTACTGTCTGCAATGTTGGGGTAACTTACAAAAAGTTTGAAGTATAGCGTGACAGCAGGTTTTTGAAACAGTGTAGCTGTCTTTTTCCGATTACTTGTGGTGTAGCGTGACAAATCTCTAGAGTATGTCACTATTTTTGTTGCGTTGCATTTGCAGTTGAGTGAACTGGGAAAATAATCCAAAAAATCCACTGAACTCATTTCATATGAAGCATTTGGAAATTGGATTTATGAATTTGTTTAATTAGGTCAATCATTTAAATGAACTGATTAGAAAAAAGATTCCTGTGCTGCATTTTGATGTAGTGAAATATTTTATTTAAATATTGCCATTAATCACTTTGTTCTCACTGTGTTATATAAATTGTGTGTGTTCTTTTTGAACTTTATTGGTTCTTTTAGTGTTCATGTACCTGTTTAAAGGGATAGTTAAATGACTCACCCTCAAGCCATCCTAGGTGTATGTGACTTTCTTCTTTCAGATAAATACAATCAGAGTTATATAAAAAAAATGTCCTGGCTCTTCCAAGCTTTATAATGGCAGTGAATGGGTGTTGAGATTTTGAAGTCCAATAAAGTGCATGCATCCATCATCCATCATCCGCTGGAACACCACTCTTTCATGAACATGTGTCGACAGTTAGCAGTTTTTCTTACACAAACGCACCAATTCACTTCAGAAGGCCTTTATTAATCCCCTGGAGCCGTGTGGAGTACTTTTCATGATGGATGGATGCACTTTATTGGACTTCAAAATCTCAACACCCATTAACTGCCATTATAAGGCTTGAAAGAGCCAGGACATTTTTAATATAACTCTGATTGTATTCATCTGAAATAAGAAAGTAACATACATAGGATGGCTTGAGGGTGAGTAAATCATGGGGTAATTTTCATTTTTGGGTGAACTATCCCTTAAAGGCAGTCATTTTTAGTGGGTTTTTGTACCAGTAAATATAGCTCTGATTGCAAATAAAAAATAATACATCATTTTTTTTTATATACTTCTATATAGCTTCATGTAGTATTTAGATACATTTTGTTAGTAGCTTGTGTGGTTTAAAATATTAATGTTTTTGTGCCTTTTATGTGGTACATGTCTACCTTTGGGGTCATCTATATGCTAATATACTCAAAATTCACTTTACATAATGTACAGTTGAAGTCAAAAGTTTACATACACCTTGTATAATGTGCAAAATGTTAATTATTTTACCAAAATAAGAGGCATCGTACAAAATGCATGTTATTGTTTATTTAGTACTGATCTGAATAATATATTTCACATAAAAGATGTTTACACACAGTCCTCAAGTGAAAATTATAGTTGAATTCATAAAAATTACCCCGTTCAAAAGTGTACATACACTTAATTCTTAATACTGTGTTGTTACCTGAATGATCCACAGCTTTTTTTTGTTGTTGTTGTTGTTTAGTGATAGTTGTTCATGAGTCCCTTGTTTGTCCTGAACAGTTAAACTGCCCGCTGTTTTTTGGAAAAATCCTTCAGGTCTCAAATTCTTTGGTTTTTCAGCATTTTTGTGTATTTGAACCCTTTCCACCAATGACTGTATGATTTTGAGATCCATCTTTTCACACTGAGAGACTCACATGCAACTATTAAAGAAGGTTCAAATGCTCACTGATGCTTCAGAAGGAAACACAATGCATCAAGAGCCAGGGGGTGAAAACTTTTGGAATTTGAAGATCAGGGTAAATTTATCTTATTTTGTCTTCTGAGAAACATGTAAGTATCTTCTGTAGCCTCTGAAGAGCAGTACTAAATGAAAAAAAATATATTTAGGCAAAATAAGAAAAATGTAGACGTCTTTATTTTGTTAAAAAGTTTTCACCCCCTGGTTCTTAATGCATCGTTTTTCCTTCTGAAGCATCAGTGAGTGTTTGAACCTTCTGTAATAGTTGCATATGAATACCTCAATTGTCCTCATTGTGAAAAGATGGATCTCAAAATCATACAGTCATTGATGGAAAGAGTTCAAATACAAAAAATGCTGAAAAACCAAAGAATTTGTGGGACCTGAAGGGTTTTTCTGAAGAACAGCAAACAGTTTAACTGTTCAGAACAAACAAGGGACTCATGAACAACTATCACCAAAAAAAAAAAACACAGCTGTGGATCATTCAGCTAACAACACAGTTGTTATAAATGCTAAAAGTGAATTTTGAGTACACATACACTACAATACAATTTAATATTCATATAAATAACAGTAATTTTAAATGGTAATTATATTTTATAACACTACTATTTTTACTGTATTTTGATCAAATAAATGCATAAGTATAAGAGGCTTATTTCAAAAACATTTTAAAAATCTTACTGACCTCAAACTTTTCAGTAGTAGTGTAGATATGATTGTATTTCATAGTACAGAGTCTTTCCTGCTTCCATGAAACATGGAAGCTTAGATTCAGCCTCACCCACAAACAACACAGTCATAATCCTCTTTACTACACTGGGTGATTTAAGTACAACTACATTTCTGAGTAAAAAACATACACAATTACTCCTAATCAATAGTAGCCAACTCTAAATATCGATTCACAACACCTTGTTTCTATTTTAGGACAACCCTAATGCAGCAAAGTCATCTTTTCTTGCTTAATTTCTCCAGCACTCTTTCCAACAGCATCAGAGTGGAGTCTCAGTCAGCTGGAGGGGGAGGGGTTATGTTTTGAGAGAGGCTCCACCCCCTGCGTTCTGATTGGTCAGTTCCCCACTGTCATACCGGGACTCAGCGGAGAGTCCTCGACATTACACAAACACTCACACACTCCCAACACTCGCACACACTCCTCTGAGAGCTCAAGCCCTGTTCTGGCTTATTTTTCTTCTGGAGATCTCACACAGGCAAAGAACCGGGGAAGAAAAAAAGTGCACAAGAAGACTCGCATTTTATAACTTCAGAAGTATTTTCACTTTCTTTTTTGGAGTCCTATTCAAGGAGAGCGTCTGAGTTAGCGTGACTCGAGCGTTGGGTGAATGGGTTGTCATGGTGACTGACACTGGCAGGCTGACCCTAGAAGAAGACTGGATGTTGAATGGACAGAGAGCTGCAGTGGCCAGCCAGCGAAAGTAACAGGGAGTTATCGGAGAAAGGGAAGAAGGGAGGAAGAGAATGGAGGACGGCTTCTCCAGCTACAGCAGTCTCTATGACACCTCCTCACTGCTGCAGTTCTGCAACGGTAAACTCATCACTTGTTTTCTATCTTTTAGTCTGAGAACTTGTCCGTCTACATCTCCTCACGTTCAGGTAAACATGTTGCCTCAGCTGGACGGTGGTACCTCAGGTCCTGCACTTAACCTTTGTGACCTTCTTCAGTCCATCAACTTTGGCAAAGTTTTTCATTCCTCTTGTTTGTGATGGGTCATTTTGATAGTAGTTCTTACAGGATATACTCCTTAAGCAAGTGTTTCTAGAAGGAAATCCCTCCGATGTCATGTTTTTCAGGTTCTTAAAGCGTTTAGGTGAAGCATATTTGTCATTCCTGAGATTGAATGATGTTGTCTGGTGTTGTTTCCAGACTGACGTGTTCGTTTTGAACGAAACAATGCAGAGAAAAATCTCTTACCCCTTATTACATCAGACCGTTCTCCGCGGAAAATGAAACTCAGGACCTTTCCAACAAGCTAAAGAATGAGGATGTCGTTTTTGATTTGTTGGGTTGTTTGAGGCTGTTTTTGTTGTTCTGCCATCCTGATTGCGATCTGTAGTCATGTGTATGTATGCTGGCTGGCGCTTCAAGGCTTTTGGGTGAGGGCTGATGATAAAAGAGGAAAAGAAGAGAAGAGGTTGGGGTGGTTAGTGAGGGATTTCCTTGTTCCAGGATGAATAGAAGTGCGTGTCGCTGTTCTGTCAAACACCATTAATCTCTCGCATTAAGAAACCTCATATGACATCACAGCGCCAAAGAAAGCCGTCTGAAGTTCTCTCTGCTCTTATGTACACTGGGATGTTGTGCTGTTGCATGAGTTTATACATTATGTGTTTTATTATTCATTACGTGTTATATTGGTGAGGGTTTGTTTCAATCTACACTGAATAAAAAGGTGTAAAAACAGTTTTCACTCAGAAATCGCTAGTAAATTTCACAAAGAAATGGCGAGTAACACAATAACTTTAATATAAAATTTAATAGTAGAAAGACTGAAATAGTATTTTCTTATAAAATATACTCTAATAATCTTTGATTTATGACTTAACAAACTATTTTTATAGTGTACTCAAATTTCTTATTTGCAAAAGTCTACCCTTCTTTTACTGTAAATCAACATTATCTCTTATAATTCTGTTTGTTCTAGACATGCACAATATATTCATATCATATTATAATGGTATCAATTAGAGATTTTATTATTTATCAATGGATGCAGTACAGATTTCTGCTGAAACTGAATTTGATATTTATTTTATGCATGCTTATATCTTTAAAATCACTAATAACTTAAAAACATTTTTAAATGAATAATATTTTAATTTAATGTAATATTTGCATTTAATAATAATAATTATTATTATTGTTCAATGTTAATTTTAAAATAATAATGTAATATTTAGAAAATCATAAAATGAATGCCCATGTTTCACTTGGATAGTTAATGTGCATTTTTAAAATCACTAATAATTTAAAAACATTTTATAATGAATAATAATTGAATGTAATAATATTATTATTTAAATTAATTTTAAAATAATAATGTAATATTTTAAAAATCATAAAATGAGTGTCCATGTTTCAATTGGATACTTAATATGCATTTTTAAAATCACTTATAATTTAAAAACATTTTATAATGAATAATAATTTAATGTAATATTTGCAATATAAATAATATTTTCATTATTATTATTAATAATGATGATGATGATTATTATTAATTATTATTATTATTGTTGTTGTTCAATATTAATTTTATAATAATAATATGATATTTAGAAAATCTTAAAATGAATGTCAGTGTTTCAATTGGATACTTAAAGTGCATGCTTATATACGCTTATATATTAAAATTACTAATAATTCAAAAACATAATATAATGAATAATATTTTTATGTAATTTTGCATTTAATAAAAAATAAATAATATTATTATTTTAATTATTATTATTATATTTGTTGCTGTTCAAGATTCATTTTATAATAATAATGTAATGTTTAGCAAATCTTAACATGAATGTCTATGTTTATGTACATTTTAATGTTATGATGCCTGAATTCACTTTAAAATGCATTTAAAGCATTTAAAATGACTGGTTTCACTTTTTAGTATTTTGTTTTTGTTTATTTTCACAAAATAGTATTTAATATTTAAAATTTTTTAATTTTGACCATTTATCAGTTATCAGCCATAACATGAAAATAACTCAGCTTATCAGTATTGACCAGAATTTTAATACTGGTGTATCCCTAGAGTGTTTACTCCATATTCTCCTTTAAAGTTCATTTTAAAAAATCCAATATTAGAGTGATATTTGTGTCTGGGGTCATGTGGCATAGCTGCATATCTACCATGTGAGCACTTGGGTGGCTAATGAGATCATCATAGGTTACTGACTTTATGATATGATTGTGGGGTTGTGGAGACTCCTTAGAGCATCATGCGATCTTCTCTTTCATCATCTTGGCAGGCATGTAAACTTTAAGAGGTCTTCCATTCAGCATCTAAGAGCCCTCTACTATAGGCCTCATTCACCAATTACACATGTAAACATCTTGTTTTACAAGTTCTTAAATGAAAAAGGACAATCTCTCAGCTTTTCTGCATTCACTGTCTGGTCGGTTGAGTGAGATTGAGAGCTGCTGTGATGGCTGGCCTGTATGCTGCCTTGTCAGGCCAGCGTAGGACTGTGGGTAATTGAATGAGGGTGTGCTGGAGAGCGCTGCGGTGAGGTCATCCGGCAGTACAGTGCTCAGCCAAAGCACTGGATCTGGTATGAAGTCATTTGTTCTTAAATGCTTCACGAGTTACTGATCAGCCGACCACGCTATTGTAGCGATACTGGGTCAGCAAATTAATTTCCCCGGCAGATTTTAGGTATTATACATTCATTTAAAGAGTTGCCAATCTCAGACACATCTGTTTATAGTTTTGTGAGAAGAGAATAGACACATAAAGGGATAGTTCAGCCAAAACTTAGTATCGTAAATACATGAGGTAATTTTGCCTCAATAATCCTTCAGGAAACAACCAAAATCATGATGATCACATTTTGAATGAAATAAGAACAGTTAAAATGAAAATAAAAACAGACTGAATGAAAACAGTCATTTGAAGTCAATTATATATAGATAGATTCTTTAAAAATATAACATATTTTGATAAATGCAAAAGGTTATTTAAAATAAAAGATATCTCAGTATGTCTCAGCAAATGTCAGTAGGGTTGTAGATTGTTTTGCCTCTCTTTGACATTGTATTGACAAAAACTGTTGACATATTCAGAATATCTTGTTTTATGCATTAGTTTATCTATTTTGGATAAACCTTAAAATGAGAGTTTTCATTCAGCCATACATTACCATCATCTTAGTTATTTCCTCAAGGATTCTGGAAAATAACCTCATGTCCCTTCTCAGATTAGGACTTTCTTCTGTGAAACAAACAATAATGATGCGCTGCCATATTGGCGATACTCGGATGCAAACAACAGCATGATTTCATGGTTTATGTTCTGCTGAATACGTTGTTCTGCTAATTTATGCTGTCTAAACCACGGAAACGTGTGGAAGATGCTAAATCAAATAGAGAAGGACTTAGTAAGCAGGAAAATATACAACATTTTGACAAACTAAAGTCAATTGGTGGGAAAGATACGTACAAGTAGTATTAATTATAATATTAGGCTAATATTTCACCTACCTAACAGGAAATGATAAGAACAAACAGGACTGTTGTCAAGATTCTTGCTCTGGAAATCCTGGTTCAGTTTGGCCAACCATAAATGGCTGTTTTTTTTTTTACTCTTCTCCTTAATTTGTTTTTGGCAGTCTATAGTAAAATGTTTTTCCCAGTCCGACAGATTAGTATAGCCCAAAACATGACAATAATTGACCATTTTCAGCAGCCATAATCAGCAAAATATGCAAGTTTGGTTAGTTTCAGAGGCATTGTTTACATTCAGTGCCATCAAAATGACTGATTGAATTTGGAAAGGCATAGAAAAGGAATAACGTGTTTTACGGAACTACTAAAAGAACACGGTTAGCCGCTTGTTAGCGGTAGACTGTTATATCACAGACAGTACGTAAAATTTCACTTACCACATAAACAGAGTAAGGACAGATGACTGATAGGACGATGGCGAATGATTTGCAGATCCTGAGCACCACTGACAAACATCTAATCCTGTAAAATGTGTGGTAAGTACTGCCGCTCCATGCTATAGGCTACACAGAGTCGTGTGAACGCTAATCTCGAAAGTGAAAGTAAAAAGTGACGCTCATTTAAAAGCGATTTCAATGCACCGCATATTAATAGTGGCTTTCTTATGCACACAATTTATATACAGTATAATTACCCAACGATATAAGTGCGAGAGAAAGCACTGAAATATCTTTTTCCTTCAATCTGTTATTTAGGGATTCCATAGTACATGTCATTTCCTTTCCAAACACGGTATTTGGATTCAGGCACATCCCTAGACCCATGACTTCCATTGTATTGGCAAAATCTGTTGAAACATTCGAAACTGCCTTTGTGACTCAGTGATGTCATAAGTTTAATTTTTAAATGAACTAATCCTTTACAGTCGACCTTTACTTGATTGTTTTCATTCAGCCAAAACGTGACCATCATCTTGCTTATTTCCTGAAGGACTCTGAAGAGAAAATAACCTCATGTCCTTAGTCAAATTAAACATTGGCAGTGAGTTCTGGCAAAGGGAGTAATGGGATATCTGGTGTTCTGGCATCTAAACGTCTACCAGACGTCTCAGTCTTTTTGACTGCTGTTGTCTCATTCAGCCACTGCTGCCAGAGAAGTGTTCTTGGCACTCGGCTCTCTCTTCTTATTGGCTGTCCTTTGAGCCACTGATGGATGCATGTGCAACAGGATTAGGATTAAAGACCTGCTTGTGTTACCGACCGAACTAGACAAGAAAACTGAGAGTGAGTAAGAATGAATGTCATGAACAATAGCTTCCACTTGCCTCTACACTTGACCTCTCCACAACCTTAGCAGCAAAAGGTTGAAATTCTAATGCAGTTCGTAAGATCCACAGGTTGAAGACATCATTTATTCATCATTTCTCGTTGACCTTACAAGGCTGTCACTTGAATTTGGAGGTAAATATTGATATACAGGAAATAACTCTTCCAGGGCTGCCAATTCGTTCAAAGCTAGACATCGATTTCCTTTAGTATTATGGCTCTTGTGCTGTTATTTATTGAGCTGTGCTCTCATAAAAAATGCCGACTGAGGGATAAAACTCGTCTTCCTCTAAATGGGTGATATTGACATGGCCGTTGTTTGTCTGTTATGTGGCAGACCCCAGATGACTTGCATTGGCTCTTTATCTGGCACTCTCTTCCATTACGTTACTGATAACAATTCTGAAACCATCAACTGCACTGGCCTTCTATCTGAAAAAGACTGAAGCCATTAGTGCCACTCTCTCTCACATTCTCTCTCTTTCTTTTTTAACATTTAGTTTACATCACGATTGCTTTTTACATTTTCTACTCTGAGGCAGGAACTTGCTTTCATAATTTCCAGACCAATACTCATGAAACTTCATTGTGACTTACCATAAGGTGTTTTTCTGGACATGCTGTGTTTTGCTTTTTATCCATAAGCTGTGCAGCGTTCAAGGTGTCGGTGACATATCTGAAGCACATATGTCCCGCTGAAGGCGTGGTATTGTGCTATTTTTGTACATTAATGCGGTTTTTGGAATATTCCACTCGCTCTTTCACTCTCGAGGGCTTCCAAAACAAAGAGGCCTTTGTGGGGGTGTCAAGCAGACAGGATTATTCAAATTTTGCTTCAAAATATGCTAATGCTTTGCCATGGCAAAACATGGTGCATGTCTTTGATATCTATATATATGTGTTGTGTGGACTGGACCAAAAGGCTTATTGGGATTTTCTACTTGAATTTTTTGGGATTTATTGTTTGAGCGTCCATTATCCAGTGGAAATTGTAGAACTGTAAGCGTACCACTGGGAAATCACAAGTGAGAGTCATGGCAGGCTTTTCCCTTTGTACTTTTGTTCAGAATAGATTATGCATGCAGGCAGAAGCTTGTAAATATCAGGTAAATATTTACATTTTAGTGTTATTGTAGTATTTTTATATACTTTTATAGTATTTATTAATATTTTGAATGAGCTTTTATGTATTTTATTAGATTTTCAGTTTAGTTTTGGTAAGTGCTAGTTTGGTATGTGCTTGTCATTTTATTTATAGTTTTTATTCATTTTAATTTATTAATATATTATTTTTATATTTTCAGTTTTCTTTTCAGTTTAGGTTTTTGTCATTTTGTCATTTTTATTAGTTTTGTTTTTATATTTCTGTTTAGCTTTATTTTATTTAAATTTTAGTTTTAGAAAATGTAATACTTAAACCACAACAACATTCTAATTTTTAGGTTATTTTTTAAGTTTTTCATTTCATTCAATTATTTGCCACTACAACACTTTTTTATTTTAACTTTTTCACCTAATTTTATTTAATTTCATCATTTTTTCAATTAAGGAAAAAGATTTTATGGTTTTTATGTACTACATGTAGTTTTTATTAATATTTTGAATTAATCTATATTTTTATATTTTCAGTTTTTTTATTAGTTTAAGTTTTAGTAATTTTGTTAATGTTATTAGTTTTTGTTTTTTATATTTCTGTCTAGCTTTATTTTATTTCAGTTTTAGTTTTAGAAATGTTAATACTTCAACCACAACAAGAAGTTTTTCATCTAAAATGTGTTTTATTTCATTTCATATTTCAATTAAGGAAACAAAAGATTGTAGTATTTTTTATGTACTACAAGTAGTGTATTAATATTTTGAATTAATCTGTATTTTTATATTTTCAGTTTTTCTAATTGTTTAAGTTTTAGTAATTTAGTAATTTTGTTTTTTTTTATGCATATTTCTATTTAGCTTTATTTTATTTCAGTTTTAGTTTTGGAAATTTTAATACGTCAACCACAACAACATTTCTAATTTCATTAATAAAAAAGGATTTTAGTAGTTTTTTTATGTACTATACTGTAGTTTTTGTTAATATGTAATTAATTTATATTTGTATGTTTTCAGTTGAAGTTTTAGTAAATTTGTTATAATTTTTTAGATTTTGTTTTTAACATTTATATTTAGCTTTATTTTATTTTAGTTTTAGAAATTTTCCACTTGTACTTTTCATTTAGTTGCTAATGCAAACTTTAAATTTTTTAGTTCTAATTTAAGGTTGAAGAAAAATTTTATTTCAGCTTTATTTTAATTACGGAAAAAGATTTAATAGTTTAGTAATTGTTTTAGTAAACAATAGTATCATTGACACACTTTCTCATTCATCAGCTCAGATGTGCTGCGCAGGGGCTTGACATATGATTTTCCGCATGTAACATCCATTTTCATTACTGCACAGCATCCGCAAACCCACCCAAAGAACAACAGCTGAGTTTATTTAAACCACCCACCCACCCACTGTTCTGGGCTGTTTGTTATGTGCGCACAATGCCCTGGGTTCTGAAGGAGAAGAAAGCCCAGGCTTTCACACAGGCTGAAAAGAGCATTGTGTCAGAAGCGGGAAAGCAGAGCCAGCCATGAGTTAATGCTGCCCTACTTTTCTCCTGCTCTGTGACTCAGACCCTCTGCGACTCCTTCAAAATCCTTAGTCTCCTCTCCTGCTTCCCTGCCTCGCTTGCCACCAGAGCTCCCCGCCGTTTGTGCCATTTCTCAGGAGAGCATGAGTCAGCACAACCCGCAGTTTCTGCTCTACTCCAGCGTGCCTTTTCCAGGTCGGTTTTGTCTTCTCATCTCTATGGTGACTGTGCTGGAGTGAGAGGGTCTGCCACTGGGTGGGTCCCATGAACAGAGGCCCTGGCTGATTAAACATGGGGACAGATAAGTGGTTTGTTGTTTGGAGACTTGTGTGTGCTGTTCCTTGCTGCGGTTGACAGTAAGGTCACCTGTGACTGAGCGAGTGGGCTTTTTTCATTGATTAGTCTGTCGAGATGTAGTTCAAGGAGGATGTGGGTGGGGTAAGGAGCATGATATGATGTGTAGCTTCACTTTTGCAGCACTGAGTCCTTTAGAGTGTTCTTTATATTGTCTATAAGTGCGTTTTGTTGTCTGGAAAGGTGTTTAGATGCCATTTAAAGCACTTTTATAAATGATAACTTGTGTCCTTAGTTTACCATTTTTATGCTTTTACCATAAATTATTAAAGGAATAATTTACCACATCTCTGGCCATGTTTAAGTAATATCATTATTTAATCATCCTTGTGTCTTTACAAACTTGTATGATTATTTTATTTAGGGGTTCAAGTGCATAGCACTGAAACGCCAGTGTAATTATTAAGATTTTCAGAGCTCACCATTCGGACCTAAAAGTGATCAGGCAGGCCAAACCGTAAGGTGTAGAAGACCTGAAACTTTGAGGGATAGCAGAACCTCCCCATCTACAACGTCACCAAGGCTCGTCCCGACCGGCCTGACAGGATCAATATAGCCATCAAAAGTATAAAACTGCTCATACCTCCTAAAGCGGGAGTTATGTGAAACTTTGGGTCAAGATGAACAAAACACACATGGTGCATTCGATCACCACCTAGGCTAAAGTTTTGGCCATTTTGGATTTTTTGAAAAACCTACTTTTGCAAACTAGTCCTATGTTTTTTGCTCACCAGTGGAAAAAAAAGTTTTCTGGAGAGTGAATAATTATCAAAAAAAGTTGAGTTTTTGTCTCAGAATCACTAGAGACCAAAACGCTTGAAAGAGACGGGCCACTTTTCCTAAAATGACTATAACTTTTCAACAAAATTAAATATTTTAATAATATACACCAAACTCGATACGTCATATGAGAAAAATTGTGAAATCTGTAGGGCTGTAATAGGACAAAAACTTAAAATTGGCTACATCTATGCACATATGCATGTATCTCGAAAAACATTGCCTAATGAAGCTGACCACCAATTAGACGGGGTTAAAGGAGTCCGATCGGCACAAAATTTGGTGGGCCTGTTCAAGTTATGGCCCTAAAGGTCTTTGAGAAATTTAAAAGAAATCGGCCACTTTGTAAACAGTTGTATATTGTGCAATTTTTCACACGTACACAAGATATTCATATGATTGATCTCATTCTAAACAACTTTGCCTGAGGAACCACAGCTGTCAATCAAATAATTTATTATTCAAGATTACAAAAAAAGTACTTTGCAAACTAGTCCAATTGTTTTTTGCTTCACCTCAAGAAATCCACTGCAGTACAATCCTTTGAACTCTCTAGGTCAATAATTATCAAAAAATGTTGAGTTTTCGACTCACCGTTGCAAAGGGACACCAAAACGCTTGAAAGAGATGGGCCACTTTTTCTTAAAACAGCTATAACTTTTTCAATACGCATATATAAAGCTGCCTTCGTGCCATGTCGTAATTCTGAGATGACAACACGTGACGTTCTAATCTAAATTATGTGTTTTTATGGCAACACTATCAACGTGAACGCCCTCACGTGCTTCTGAACTGGTAATTACAACTTGTAAACTTGTAACTGAGAGTGACGACTTAGACCAGTGACAGCTGTATCACGTGACCGCCACAAGGTTTATTTTGGCTCTACTTAGGCGCTACCTCTGAGTCAGACAACATGAAAAGCTATGAGTAAAATGTCACGTGTGTCATCTTGTGAAGGCAGCATATGACCTCAATCTGAGGTCACACGAGAAAAATTGTGGCCACTGTGTGGCACTATAATAGGACAAAAACATAAAAATGGCTATAACGGTGCATCCGTTAGTCCGAATGACTTGAAAATTCACGTGTCTATGTCTAAAAGTGCCAACTGTCTATGAGCATGTTTGTGTATCTTGAAAAACATGGCCAACCACGGCCAATGACGTTTGGTTAGATATTAGGTTTAGAAAATGAGCCAGGCTAAATATACCCAAAAGCCTATAAATCCTAAACTAAAACTCAAAACTTCATGAAAGTGGGTGAGCACATGCGACAGATGATTCTAAAGAAGCATGCCAACTTTTATAGAGATCAGACTTTAGGTGGCGCTATTACAGTTTTACAGGTAAAAAACAAAACAAAACCAAAAAAAAAAATCTGTCATATTTATAAAGTAAATTACCTGGAATTTAGAAAATTGCTCTTTTTACCGATTAATTTTGTTGATTAGAAGCAATTGCGGGCTTGCTAAATAATACTTAATATCTTTTTTCATATTTGCTTAAATGCCTTAAAGCACCTGAACCCTGGTAATCACTGCTCACAGCTATTTTATATTTATTTTTGCTTCTGTGGGACATAAATGCAGACATTTCGAAGAATGCTCCTGCTGCTCTTGAAAGTTAGTGGTGACCCAGGGAATGTTAAGCTCGAAAAATGACTGATGCCATACAGTAAATGTCAGGGTGAATTGTCCTTTTAATACAAATGTAAAATAAAGTGCAATAATTCAGCACAGATGTATTTTATTTAGTTTAGTTTAGCAACACTACTATTTTCATCATTTATATTGACAAAAATGATTTCTGAAGGATCATGTGATACAGATGACTGGAGTAGTGTCTGCAAAAAATTGAACTTTGCCATCACAGAAATAAATGACATTTTAAAATATATTAAAATAAAACAGTTATTTAGGATTGGAACAAAATTTCACAATATTACTGCATTGTTGGTCAAATACATGCAATGGTGAGCGGAAGAGACCCCCAAAAAAACACATTTGAACAGCAATATATATTAGACTGTGAAAATAATTGATGCATTCATGAAATTTAAATATAAATAATTTATTCTGAGTGAAAGACCAATATCTCGACTAGTCTGATTTTATTAATCAGTCGATGTTTGTCCATGTTCAGTTGACTTATTAATTAAAATGTTTATCTCCTCATGTCATCATTTTCAAATCCTACTGACAGCTTTGGTTAATGACCTTTTTTTTTTTTTTACATTTTGAGTATTTTTGTGTTTTGCTCATTTCTCTTGAATAATGCACAAAAACAGCTATTTAAACTGCTAAACCACTTCTTTTGCCAGAAGTTCATTTGTAGGACAGCAACATTTGGCTGTTTTGATCCCAAAACAACACACAGGCTCTGTTTTCAATAGTCTCATGCACCCATACATCAGAGCGTGTTAAGCCTGTGCACTTTCTCCTGGAGCGTAGGGATAACCACTGATCAGGATCGGCTCAGTATCCCTTTAATCCTCTCTTAGCCCCACCACTTCCTGCATCCCAACAGCGAGGCTTGGGGCTAGAGCACCATCGTTCCTAATATACCCCCCTTGTTGGTTTCTTGCCAGTGAGCGGGGTGGTAGCGGGTGGAGGAAAACACCCTGCCTCTGCGGTTCACACAAAGTTGTTTTCTCTGCCTCCCTGGCTGCCTGGAGGAGATTAACAGGGAACAAAACTGCGGGCATCTCCGCATCACTTGTCACTGACTCGGTCCTGTCTGGAGTCTCTCTGTGGGGATGAAGGCTGGTGTGATTAATGAACACACACGTAAACGCACATATAGCTTCTGCCGCCTGACTTACACGTGTTGGTAAGGTGCTGGCAGCATGCTAACAGCTTTTTTAGTAAGCAGTTTGTGAGAGATAAGGAGAAAGATGCAGATGTGCACTAAAATCCAATCAAGCCATTTGGCGAACCATCTCCTCTATGTCCTCATTTTATAATTCCCAACATATTCTCATTAGTGGTGCCTGCTAGGGGGCTGTTCACATAGGACTCGTTCTTGGATCAGTCTGCATTGTTTTTCAGTTTAAAGTCACAATGTGATTGAAATGGCAACATTGTGGAAGGTCATTATAAGATCAAGTTTCAATGCAAAATAGGGCTGTTACAACTCAATTAAAAAAAAAAAAAATCTGCCTACTTGATTACATTTTGCCGTGTCACGTAACCGGCAAAATCCCGGAATTGGCACATTCCATGGGCGAGAATTCAAAATGCAATAATTAGACTGTTTTCCAAAGCTGCATGATTTATTAAAATGAAGCATGAATTCACAAATGCTATGGTTCATTTAAATAAATATATGTGATTACGTATGTGCGTCCCAGAGATGCTCTTTTCACAGTAAATGCTGCTCCAGACAACACAGTTGTAATTTACATGTGTAGGGCATCTCAAACCCCATCTCTGCATATTGCTGTGAATTTGGGTTTATTGTAAAGCTGCAAAATGATTAGTCGCAATTAATCGATTCAAAATAAAAGTTTATGTTTGCATACTATGTGTGTGTGTACTGTGTATATTTATTATGTATATATAAATACACACACATACATGTACATATTTAAGAAAAATATATTAGTTTATATGTAAAATATTTGTTTATATATAATATAAATTATATACAAGTGTTTACATACAAACACATACAATACACACAAATATTTTTTTTAATATATCCATGCATGTGTGTGTATTTATATACACATAATAAATATACACAGTACACACACATATAGAATGCAAACAAACTTTGAATCAGTTAATCACGAATAATTATTTCGCAGCTTTAGTTTATTGTAATGTTCATCTGGGAACACAATGTGCACCATTTCAGCAGATTTGTAACATAAAAAATGTATAAACCTACGCAAACACAGGAAAATACATTTAATATCTTTCTCAATATGCTAACTGTTCATCACAATTTCAAAATAAAAGCATGTTTTGAAAGAGTTTACACGTTTTGATGTCCAAATATTCAAGTAATTTTTATTGCTGTAGCATTTCTGTCGTAAAGAAATAGCTAAACATTAAAGATTAAGTGGACATTTGAATTAAATGTTGTTTAATATTGATTAAACAAGGATAAGATCTCACTGTAAAATGTAAAAACAGTCGTCAGGCCGTTGCCGCCCTCTTCAGTCATTTGTGATAATTAGCTCTGTTGTTTATAGTACAGTATAGCATTGTAGTATTTTCACAGTTTTGTTCAATAAAACCATATGATTACATGCTTTTGATACTTTATTTGAAGGAATTATTATTGCCTTATTAATATTATATATGTATTTTAAGTCATTTTAAAGGCTATAATTTTTTTATATTTTTATTACTACCAAGAAATGTATTATAATTATCTGATTACTTGATTAATCATCAGATTTAGCAACTGATTAGCGATTACCAGAATAATTGTTAGAGACAGCCCTAATTCAAAATTACATCAAAAACCAAAACAAAAAGAAACATATGCATGGATAAATACTTCACAATAAGATCCAAAACATTCATTAGATAGGCTGAATTTTTTATTTTATGCCATTAAATATGCATATAGATAGACGTCTTGTGACATGTCTTAGTTTTTACCGTCTTGTGCCATTAGTGATATGTTTTTAAATTGGCCATTGGATGCCCATTTTCCACAAGTTGTTATGATTGTTTAGGGTCTTCATAAAATGTGTGCAACATACTTTATTTAAAATTCCTCAATGATCATGTAAAACAACACCGTTTTTACCTTGTCAAAAACAGCTCTGTTCACAGCGACCCATTTTGGTGCATGTCCCTTTAAATGATAGCCCTTCTCTTTCATTTTTTGTGTATTCGATCGTGCCTCAGTGGCTCTGATGTCGGAAGTAAATGAAGACTCGTATTCGCTTTTATATCCAACTACAAAACACCTGCATTGCTTACAAGACATTGTTGTCACTTCAGCTGCTCGAGCATGGAAAAGATGGCGGAGAGTGTACAACTGGCTGAGGGCGGAAATATGTTAATAAGAGACAGTCCGTTCAAACACTGCTAAGACACATTTATATACAAACACCATGTAAACATGAATTTTGGATCCGATGTCCCCTTTAGGATGTTGTCTCAAGTTAAAAGTTTAAAATCTTGATATACTTAAAGCCTATTGTGCTGTGTCTGAATGTTTTTGCCTGTTATGCTGTGTCTAGATGTCTTACGTATATCGGCCCATAGAAACAGCCACTAATAGGGCATCTACCTATACATATTTATGATCTTAGCAACTATAATCTTAAGCAGCCACATAGCTTCTTGCTGGCAACCACCTGCAACACTCTAAATTCATGTTGATAAGGCGAAGCGGCTAAGCTCTAGATACTTACTATTCAGAAAATGTAAGAATCTAATCAATACTGTTAACTCATAAACATTAATCCTCAATTATAAAACCCTAACAAGGGATTTAAAATCAGAATGGAAGAAGACATTGGCTTTAATAGGTTGATTACAGCTTGACCTGAAGGTGGATTTTGCTGATGTAAGGTGGATTGAAACTCTCTCATGGGGACAGGTTGGCTCTGCTCTTCACTTCTTCCCTGCTTTCTCTGTTTCTCCTGTTCTTTCAATGCCAGAGGTCACGGGTAAGTTCTCTGGGATGATCTCATGTGTCTATTTTTACCTCCTAAGTCATATTTACTGAAGGCCATCTTTTTTCTCATTATGTACCTGTAATTTAGCAAATAGCTTGGCAGCACACTGTTCTCTTGCTACAATTGGGACTTTGCTGGATTATATAACAGCCCAGCCACCCTCTCTGAATCAATGACACCTCTAGACAGTCACTGTTTTACTCTCGCCAGAGTTTCCAGATGGGTCCTCAGTGAACTGACCTTGGAGCTGTGACCTTAGGTTGCAAAAACAAAGTGGTTGGAAAAGCAGGCGGTTGTAATCCTCTTAAAGCACACACAAACCTTTTACTCACTTTCTCTCAGAGATCCTCCCTGTGTCTCTCAGCGTGAACTCTTTATGTAAGAGGCCAATCTCAAAGGCCAATTGGTTGACGAGAATTGCTTGTGAAAAGCTCTGGGAGGATTCACTTTGATACTCACTGAGACCAGATGCATTTTGTTTACACAATAGCGGTGTTGCAAAAACTGGTGAACTGCCCCATATGTGTATGTGTATATGTGTATATTTTTTTATTTAAATGTATTTCCACAAACACAATATAGCTACAATATGCAGTGTCATTTTTATTTTATTTACCTCATAATTTTGGCCTAGATTTATTTTGTCCATTTTTTAAAAAAATTCCTATTGAAATTACTGGATTTTCTGCAATGGAATATCTGCCCTCACCTTTAGAAATGTGCAATGTAATTTGCATTGTATGGCAGCTCTATTAAGCATGATATGGGATAGTCTAGATTTGCTATCATTTTATGGGTAGACAAGCCTCTAAAGTGAAGGAACATGATCACATTCACTGTCAGCGTAATGATAATCCTTACAAATCTTAGCGTCCTGCTGCTTTGAGATTCATTTATGGGCAGATACAGGGGTTTGAGTGAGTCAGCTCGTAGGCTCAGACTCTACGAGAGAGACCAGAGATGCATTATTAATCAGCCCCAGCGCTTTGAGGGAGACATTAAAGAGAGTCCGTTTTGCTTTGATAATCCACCAACACTTCCTACCCTGCCCTTGTCTTTTTATGTAGTTTTTATGCTAGCTCATTTTTCAAGGATTTAAAGCATTATTGAGTACAGATATTGTTTTTAAATGTACATTTTTAGTGTAATTTTTAGGTTCTATATTCAGTTTTTATATATTTATTTTTTTAATCAAAATGTTGTTAATTAAACATTAATTAAAACATTTCTGAAACTGTAAAATGTATGCATTTAACGCAATTGCTTAATGTGACAATTTCTTGTTTAATAATTCAATAATTCCAGCATCCTAGGTGTATATGCATTCCTTCTTTCAAATGAACGCAATCGGAGTTATATTAAAAATTGTTCTGGCTCCTTCAAGCTTTATAATGCAGTGGGCGGGTGTTTCTCTTCATCAGTCCAAAACAAGTCCAATAAAGCACATCCATGCATAACAAAATGTGCTCCACGTGGCTCCAGGGGGGTGAATAAAGGCCTCCCCTAGTGAATCGATGCATTTTTGTAAGAAAAATATCCACATTTAAAATGGAAGAATCTAGCTTGCACTAACAGTTGTACATGCAAGCAGCTCCGGGTGGATGATGTGGGACATCAACGTCTCTAAGTCGCATAAAAAACCAACATTTGTTTACAGGAGCAAAGGAAATCCTCTGACCGTTGTTTTACTTTGCTCTCTCTACTTGCACGTTTGCGATTGTCACTTCTGAGTGGCGCATGCGCAACGTTGACGTCCTACGTTATCCGCCCAGAGTTGCTTCCGTGTACAACTCTTAGTGCAAGCTACAGAAAAGTGATTATTGCTTTTTAAATATGGAGATTTTTCTTAGAAAAATGCATTGATTTGCTACAGGAGGCGTTTATTCACCCCCCGGAGCCGTGTGAAGCACTTTTTATTATGGATGGATGCACTTTATTGGACTTGTTTTGGACCGATGAAGAGAAACACCCGCCTATTGCATAATACATTTTGAAGAAGCCAGAACAATTTTTAATATAACTCCAATTGCATTTGTCTGAAAGAACAAAGTCATATACACCTAGGATGCCTTGAGGGTGAGTAAATAATGGGCTAATTTTCTTTGTCTTATTGTTTTATACATATTTTGGTCTATGTGGGGCTCCATTATTTTGATGACGTGAATTGGTTGCATCCGGTGAGCTAATGGCGCAACATTTTTACAGCAACACAACTCAGAAAATAAAATACTGTTACGATGCCACATTGTGCGGCTTTTGGTTGTAGTTTTTAGTCAAAGGGCAACAAGAGAAAGCCCCCAATGTTTTTTTAGCAATAAGAAGAGGAGAAAATAATGGGAATATGCCTGTGGACGAATAAAGCTTCCTAAAGACCCACGTCTTTGTTCTCTCCCCTCCAGCCCTGATGCCTTTGAGACATTTAGTAGACCACTGCTACTGAAAGAGCTTACAAATGACAGAGACAAGAAACGTTAGATGCCATCCTGCCAGGATGTAAACATGCCGACTCCTGTCATAACGCCACAGCCACTGAAGGAGTTTCTCAACAAAGATTTCACTCGATATCCTGGGGGCGTTAACGCCGTACCATCGAATTTTAGGCGAAAATCGATGGTACGGCATTTGGTTGAAGTCTGCGCTTAAGTAGCTGTGGTCGTTGTATCAACATTTTATTTTCAGAGTTGTGATGAAAATAGCAACAGGTAGCGCAGGTACCTCACCGAGTGCAACCATATGACGTCATAGTCATAGCCCCCCCCCCCCCCCCCCATAGTCCAAAATATGTCTAAAATTATGTGGATTTTTTAAAAATAACATATCTTTTATGGGTTTTCTTCTGCATAGGAGACATCATTTATGTTATATTGAGCCATACGAGTGTTAATACCCAGGGTTTTCCTTTAAAACAGCGAATGAATGTCTGGGCTTAGTCAGGCCAGTAGGTCAGGAATTGGACTTCAGTTTCAATCTCATTTTGTGTGCAGTAAGAGCACAGTCTGACTTTTGGTGGCCATGTCTGTCTGTGTGAGATCAGTTCTTTCTCTTTCTTAGGGGAATGGAAAAAACATTCAGTGTTATTAAGATGGACAGGTATTTGACTTCAGTTCAGGCACCGAGGGGCCTAAAGCAGAATGAGATTGAGTCTTTCCTAGTCTTTTCCTAAAACTAACCACTAGATCATCTCCGACTGCACAATCTTGTGCTGCTATTAACACCTTTGAGCCTAAACAATGTTCCTAAAGCCACTTTTTTCTAATACAAATAAAATTTTCAGATTGATTTTGTTGGCTGGATCAACTGATTAATTGAAAATGAATAATCTCTGACATCTCTGTTTTACTCCACTAGGGCAGGTGTGAAGATTCGTTTTTTTTTTGGTGCAATCTTCTGTCTAAACACCAGATAATAGATATGAAAGAGCTGCTCAGTGTTGAGAAGTTCACTAACAGAAGCGAGAAGATCTAGTTAGGATAGCGATTCGCTATCTAACAAACAATAATTTCCAGAGGAACATAAAGCTAGGAAGGGCCGACATCCAGTTCAATCACAATGAAACAGAATGAGATTGAATTCAGAGGAAGTGGGAGAAAGACTGAGATAGAGATAGAGAAAGACAATGGCTAGGGAAGTGCATCCTCAGTCTGAGCAGTTCATTTGATTTCTAAACCACATTAGAAGATATGGACGGCTGCCAATCCTTCTGTTTTAACACTGCGAACAGCGACAAGAATTGCAATTTGTGTCCGTTCATGCTGCACTGATATATTCCCGCTAATGGTTTTTAATGTGGTCGAAGCGCACATTCCCTGATGCTCACCTGCAGTCATGCGTAGCTGAGAAGTTCAATGGAGAGCATTAGCGTTTTAGAAGGAATATAATTAAATGTGTGTTTAAGCGTGTGTTTACATGCTCTATCGCTGACCGTTCAGGTGCGCTTTTGTAGAGTGCGCTACTATTTTGTGCATTTGTCAAATGAACGGGAAGCGCTTTTAGGTTATTGAGCAGATGTGACAGTCATTTATTGTGCTGGTTATTAGCATTATGCCACCAGCGGCTTCAGAACGCTTGAAACTGGGTTTGTGTTTGGAGAAAAGACAGAATAATCTCCCCATGGAGCTTTTGAAAAGATGAATCCGTGGGAAGGCTTCAATCAATGATTAATTTCATCCATCAAAGAGGCAATTTCTATGCAAACAGCATGATTTGCGGTTCTAATTATTAGTAGTCATTTTTTATTAGGTTTGGGTTATGGATGAAGTGTGTGTGTGTGTGTGTGCAGGGATTCACATTGTATGTTCCTTTGTTCATAATGCACTTTGTGGAGTGATTAACAAAGCTTTCAGTGAAACCTTTTGAATGTTGGGATACTGGTTTTCCCAAAACAGGGCTGAGGCCGGTCTGTGCAGGTAAGTATAAATCTAAGGGTTATCTGAACATCCTGACGGGGTGAAATAGTGTTGCATAAAAAGGCTTATCTTCAGGAGGCAATTAATCACCACTGAACATTAATGACTATGATCGTTTTTGCAGGGCGAGCAACTGAATTTTAAGTGGAATGGCTGGAGGCCATTAAATGCGCTGAGTTGATGTGTGTGTGTGTGTGTGTGAGGGTATAATTATACAGCTCAGCTGGGGTAAGGAAACATTGAGTGATTGAATGTTTGCAGTGGAAGGTACTTATCTAAATTTCACTTTCAAAACTATCCATTTTTTATTTTGCCTGAAGCGTCCCATCTGCCAATTATTCAAGCTGATAGGACTCATAGTTGGCATTTTTAGAATTCAGGTCACGCTTGCTATGAATTCATATTTTAAATGGTATTACTGGATGTCAATTTATAAGTAAGAGTTTTTAGTGTAAATTGTTACTAATCAAATACTGGGAACACTTTACAGTAGGGTTCAATTTGTTATCATTAGTTAATGCATTAGATACTAAGAAATTAACAAAGAAAAAACAGTTGCATGTTAATATCTAGATATCTAGATTAATGTTAATTTACAAATGTTGCATTGCTAATTTCAGTTTGTTCAATATGGAAAGCTGTTTTCACCACAGAAAAAAAATTAACAATGTAATTAAGACGTTTTGTCTCACATTTCTGAATTTTTTCTTACAGAAAACAGAATTGCAAAGTATAAACTATAAATTCTGAATTTTCTCCAGCGCAGAGTTTTCATCTAGCAATTCTGACTTTTCTCTGAATTCTGTCTCGTACTGAATAAAAAATAAGGTAATTGCAACTTTTTATCCCACAAGTTTTTCTCACATTTGTTTATATTTCACTATTCAGAATTTTATTTTCAGAATTGTGAGTTTATGTCTTGCAAATGTCTTGTAATTATGTAAAGAAGTAAAAAATAAATTAATAAAAAATAAATCACAATTACTTTATTTATGTTTTATTCCATGGTGGAAACAGGCCTCTGTAGTTCATTATACATTATGGTTAATGTAAAAAAAAATAACATTAACCTAGATTAATAAATAAGAAATGTTCATTGTTAGTTCATAAAATGTAATAACTAATATTAATGAAATGAAAATGAAAGTATTTACATATTTCATGATACCAATCTGACCTAAAACTATACTTTTGAAGTGAGGTTGAAAAAGCCTAGCCTGAAAGTGTTTTTAAAAAAAGTGTTTTAGCATGATTAGCATGGTGCTAGCATGTTTCTGACATGATTACCATGTTGCTACCATGTTGCTAGCATGTTTATGACATAATCAGCACATTTTTAGTATGATTAACATGTTGCTAGCATGTTGTTAATGAGATTAGCATGTTTTTAACATGTTGCTGCCATGTTGCTAGCATGTTATTAACGTGATTTAGCATATTGCTAACATGAATGAAAAAAATCAAGTAAAACCAGCTGATTGAGTAAAAAAAAACAGCTTAAAACCAACAGATTTAGTGAAAACAGCTATAAACCAGCTAAAACCAGCTGATTCAGTAAAATAAAAACAGCTTAAAACCAAAAAATTTGTGAAAAACAGCTAAAACCAGTTAAAACAAGCTAAAACCAACTGATTTACCAAAGAACTAGTTAAAACCAGCTAAAACCAGTTGCTTCAGTACAAAAAGAAAACAGCTGGTTGTCTAATCTTAGCTAGTTTAGGCTGGGTTGGTCTTTTAGCAGGTTTCCTAGCTTAACCAGCTAAGAACGGCCTGACCAGCTAAAAAACACTTTTGGCCACTTTCTGAAGCTAACTTAATAATGTGCAGTGAATAAGATCCCAACAGATGTAACAGAGTAATTTTTACAAAAAAAAAAAAAATAAAAATCTTTAATGACAGACCCAGCTAATTGAATGGCGTCCTTATAAATCTTATTAAAAATGCAGTACCATGTTTTAACCATGTTTTTTTTTATTGCTTTAATTACCAGCTGCTTCCTCTCAGTGTATAATTAATGAAGATGTTATTCTCGGGGAAGGGTTGAAAGCACTAGTTTTCATTAATGTTTCATACCACTGATTTTACAAAGCCGTCTGATCACCTAGCAAACAGTTAACTGCTCTTTTAAATGTGTGTGGGTTGTGCGCTTGAGTGAAAGAGGGAGTAACAGGGTTTCTCTGGGTCAGCAGCTGTTAGGGAAGGGTGCTGCAAAAACCATCAGCATGTTTATATGTGATGAAGAGGGACATGTAAGGCCGTCCCTCACTGACTCTTTCAACAGCACCCTGCTGGATGAGGCTTTTGGCTTACATTTGATTGTCATCTCGGGTGGAAATAAACTAGAATGGACTGGATTATTAAGTGGGATGTGTATCAGGGATCTGCTTTGCTTGACAATTTTAGCTTTTCTTTGACATTCAGACTCGATATGCCAGATTAGCCTGATATGCCATTTGAGAACCTTTTTACTGAATTTGACATAATTACTTTTTATTCTGATTTCTAGAGACTGCAGTATAAAAAAATGTACAGTAAAAACCTGGAAGCTGCAAAATATAATTCCATAAGAAATGTACATATTTCCTAAGAAATATGGTTTATATTTCATTAACTGATATAATGTTAATACACCAAATTACTGAAGTATTAAATCTGTTTTCTGTATAATATACAAGCCACAAGTAATCAAAGCACAAGTAGCTGAAGTAAATACTAATATATAGAAAGCGTGCACAGTGTCATGCACACAAATTCTAAACAGCATCATGTTAATAAACATTGACACTAAAAAATAAATAAACAATAATTAAACAACATAAGGTGTTACATAATCCTTTAATGTACATTACTGATAATAGAAATCTAAGAAGACACATAATTACTTAAATGAAAATCCATGATGAGAATTACTGCAATTGTTTACTGCAAAAGTCTATTAACAGTGATAGATTTATGGTTTATTTTAGATGTATACATCTAACATTAATTTAAATACAACGTAATAGAAATATTTTTAAAATGCGGCTTCAAACAATCCCAAATGCGGTTGTAAATGATCCTAGTCAAAGAGGAAGGGTCTTATCTAGTGAAACGATTGGTTATTTTCTTTAAAAAATACAATTTAAATACTTTTTAATTTCAAACACTCATCTTGTTTTGCTCTGCCTAAACTCTGTGTATTCTGGTTCAAGACAGTTAGGGTATGTCGAAAAACTTCAATCGTATTTTCTCCCTCAACTTCAAAAATCATTTCAAAATCATCCTACATCGCTGCAGAAGTACCGACCCAGTCTTTGCAAAGTAAACATGCAAAAAAGATCAAACACCCTCAACAAAAAAGGTAAAACAACGATATAGGACGATTTCGAAGTTGAGGGAGAACATGAGATGGGAGTTTTTTGACATACACTAACTGTCACGAACCGGAACAAAAACAGTCCAAGCAGAGTAAGACAAGACGAGCATTTGGCATTAAAAAGTATATAAATTGTATTGTTTTTATTAAAATAACCGATCGTTACACTAAATAAGACCCTTCCTTCTTGGCTGGGATCGTTTACAACCACATTTGGGATCATTTGAAGCCGCATTTAAACTGCATTTTGGAAGTTTAAAATCGGGGCACCATAGCAGTCCATTATATGGAGAAAAATGCTAAAACTTTTTCCTCAAAGAACATAATTTGTTTACGAATGAAGAAAGAAAGACACGAACATCTTGAATGACAAGTGGGTGAGTGCTACATCTAAATCTTCGTTTTGACTTCTCCTTTAAGTGATCAGCTGTTAATCTACTGAATGCCAGTGGGCGGGGCTTATGGTGAGAAGATGACTATTCGTCAATGTGTTACTCAGGGGGCAGTGGATGCAAATGTTTGTCCCTGGGTGATGTCACCTTGCACCTCAGAACCAAACAAGCCATTTATGGACTTTGAATAAATAAATGCTTTGTTTGTAATGAGGAGGACGTTTTAAGCCTGCAGGATGTTTTAATGGTACAAAGATCTCTTATATGCCAAAAAATCAAGGCAACTTTGATTTCTCATGTCATGACACCTTTAATAATGGTTCTTTGAGGCACCTATGGTGAACACTTTTGAATAACCCTATTTTGGTACTCAGATTGGTACTAAAACTGTTATGAATTTGGTAGATACACCAAATGAAAAATTTTCCAGTATTATTTACGCATTAGTTTTCCATATACTTGAGCATTTTTTTGTGTCTTATAGATGACAGTGCCTCGGCGGCGAGCAGTATGGAGGTGACGGACCGGATCGCCTCTCTGGAGCAGCGGGTTCAGATGCAGGAGGATGAGATTCAGCTGCTCAAGTCGGCGCTGGCTGACGTGGTGAGGAGACTGAACATCTCAGAAGAGCAGCAGGCCATGCTCAGCAGGAAAGGACCAACCAAAGGTACCACACAGACCCTCTGTCACCTCATCTGCTTTCCACATAGCACTGTTTATTTATTTCAGCTTTGCGTTCGATCTCAGCTGCTTTGCTACAAGTTCAGCATTTTCTTTGAGCCTCACTGAAAAACAAATCTCTACAGAACCACCTGTGTGCCATTTCTTATTTTTCATCTCCATCCAATCCACGCTCCAACCGCAGTTTTCTCTCCTATTGCTATTCATTTCCTTTCTTCTCTACTTTCCTGTCGTCCTCTTGTTCTCTCATACTGTGAGGGTGTTTAGAAGCAGCAATGAGGAGAGACTCTCCCTGCTCTGACAGCGGTGTTGGGAAGCCAGGTAGGCAGTGGGGCTCATGTCTCACTTGTCAGGAGTTACTAACACAAAGAGGACAGTTTAGTCACTTCACTGGAAATGTGTTGTGCCCCATGCATCAGAAATGCATGAACACTGAGGACTGAGATTTATTTGAGTTATGTGTCACTTAGGGATGCACTGATATAGAAATGTTGGCTGATATTTATAATCCATGATCAGTAGGCTTAATTTTAAATGTTAATCAGATTTGGTATTTGCTTGTAACTTGAGCATGTTGATATATTGAGTGTTTATTCATATGCAATTTAATATTAGATTTTAATGCAATGTGTATTTTAGTGCTGTCAAAATTCGCGTTAATGGAGGTGATTAATTTAGAATGTTAAAAATATTTAATGCAGTTAACACAGGGGCGGGGTTAGGGTTGGCCACCCCACACACAAATGCCGCTTCTGTCTTTTTTTAGTGTGTTTATTTAGTCGCAGAATGTCTTTAGTAGTCAAAAACGGAAAAGTTTTTCCCTTTGTGTTTTAATAAGTTTCACGTATACACAACAACATTTTCAAAATGATCCTTTGTCTTTGGAGTGTTACACGCTGTTTTTGCATATATAAGATCTTTAAAAAGCTAGATTAAAGTCCCAGACCCACAGAGATATTTTTTATAAAAGTTAAGACTCAGCCACGCCTTCCTAAAACAGCTCATTCAAATTCAACATGTCGACGCCACAGTGTGGGAAAGTTTGCATAACACAGCCCGAATTTATACTCAAAGAAAGAGGGCGTAACTTTTATTCTCGCTGTAGTATTGTTTAAGCCACCTCCATGTTGTGAAGATGCCGTAGAGTATTGGCCTTCCAAATGAGGACACAACTAAGAAACAGTGGTTAAGTTATATGTACAACAATGTTCCAGAACAGTACAATGCAAATATTCGAGTGTGTGCAGCGCATTTTATTGAGGACTGTTTCCTGGACCTGGGAGAGTAGCCTACAATGCCAGCTGTACACAAAGGCTGTTATAAAGTGGGGCAATTCCAAATTTGCGAGGACAGTCTGGTGCTTCTGACTCACAGCCTGTAAGTACGTTTTTATATTTAAAGGAGAAGTCCACTTCCAGAACAACAATATGCCAATAATTTACTCACCCCCTTGTCATCAACGATGTTCATGTCTTTCATGATGTTCATGGACTGATATGGTACTCCGATTTTGAATTTCCAAAATGCAGTTTAAATGCGGCTTCAAGTGATGCCAAATTCGGTTGTAAACGATCCCAGCCAAGGAAGAAGGGTCTTATCTAGCGTAACGATCGGTTATTTTAATAAAAATAATACAATTGATATACTTTTTAATGCCAAATGCTCGTCTTGTCTTACTCTGCCTGGTCTGTTTTTGTTCCAGTTCATGACAGTTAGGGTATGTCGAAAAACTCCCATCTCATGTTTTCCCTCAACTTCAAAATTGTCCTATATCGCTGTTTTACCTTTTTTGTTAAGGGTGTTTGATCTTTTTTGCATGTTCACTTTGCAAAGACTGGGAGGGAATTTCTGCAGTGATTTAGGATGATTTTGAAATGATTTTTGAAGTTGAGGGAGAAAATACGGTCAATACGGAGTTTTTCGACATACCCTAATACACAGAGTTCAAGGACTGCAAGACAAGACGAGAGTTTGAGATTAAAAAGTATTTCAATTGTATTTTTTTTAATGTAAATAACTGATCGTTTTGCTAGATAAGACCCTTCTTCCTCAGCTGGGATCATTTACAACCGCATTTGGGATTGTTTGAAGCCGTATTTAAACGGCATTTTGGAAGTTCAAAAACAGGGCACCATATCAGTCCATTATATCGGGAAAAATGCAGAAACGTTTTCTTCAAAAAACATAATTTCTTTACGACTGAAGAAAGAAAGACATGAACATTGTGAATGACAAGGGGGTGAGTAAATTATTTGTAAATTGTTGTTCTGGAAGTAGACTTCTCCTTTAAAGAATTTGCTACTGACTATTCAAATGCGAGTTTTGAGCAGCGTAGAGTAGTGCTTGTTTGTTGTTTCTACGATCACAAATGCAGACATAGTGTTATGTTTACGCAGCGCAGCACAATGCAACGCGTAAAAAGAAGTCATTATAATCCATAATTATGTCCTCATTTATAAATGCAACAAATGCCTCATTTATAATGGGTTTTATTGTTTTCCGGGACACGGCATCACAACATGGTAAGGGGCATTACATTTCTGTCACATGCTTGAGGTATTCGGCCAATCACAACGCACCAGATAGCTGGCTAATCAGAGCACACCGCGCTTTTCAGAACGATGAGCTTCTGAAAAGCATTTCAGAAAGGCGGGGCAGAGAGGAGCAACAATAATGTACAGTATGTGGAAATTAATGTGTTTTTTTTAACCACAAACTGTGTAAACACATTGCATTACACCAAATACACAAAATAATGTTCTTTTTAGCAACATCATATGAAGAAAAAAAACGATTTAGAGACATCACCAATATTGGTATCAGTGATACTTACCTTCAAAAATGAACAAATATTAAAAATATACTGTCTTTATGTTGTTTCCACATTAACAAGATTGAATGTGAAATTATTGCAATATATAAGTATATTTAAAAACGTTGATAAATCGTAATTCATTTCTGAAAAAATGTTTGATTAATTAGTTAATTTTTTTAAATCCATTGACAGCAATAGTTTATTTATGTGCTGTTATATAGATGCAGGTATTTAAGCGACTCCGTTTGTTATTAAACGTTCAGCATCGCTAGCATAAATCATGAGTTACGTAACAGGAAATCTGTAAAGAGGTTAATGCTTAATCTACTAGATTTAATTTAGAGAAGCTTAGTTTATCTTATACAAAACTCTTTTCAAATTAGTTCAAATAAAACAATGAATTATTTAATTACTTTAATTTTAATTAACATACTATTTTTTCTGTTATGACTTATAACCAATTTAATGATTATGGTTTACATTTTTATTTTATAATTTAAGGGTTTTTTAAAGACAGCATTCATTTAAAGAGATTCCAAAAAATGTCACCTAATCAAACAGATAAAAAAATGTATACAAATATGCTTTTATGATCATTGATATATTGTGCATCCCTGATTTCATTCGTGTAGTTTTGTCTCACATATGTCTGGTTCTTTTGAGTTTGGTGAGATTAACACTATAAGATGCTTGTTAGTGTGCTTAACAAACACTCTAGTCCTAATTACATTTAATGCTAGACTGACAAGCTCCGTATTGTAATATCTCTCAAAAATGAGAGACCATGAAAAAACTCAAGAATGAGGTTCATTTTGGTCTAACAAACATTGAAAGTACTTTGTCGCCTTAAATATCTAGATTTTTTGTGATTGCTTAACAAAGCTTTGCTAAATCCACACAATCCTTTGAACTGTAGGATAATTAGAGTCGCTTCCTGCTTTCATGTCAGACGCTAATTAGCCAGACTGCATGGATTTGTGCTACCAAATGTCAACCTGGGGTCCAAGAAACATAAAACCAATAAAGAAAGGTTTATTTCATTGTAGTTCAGCTAGCTCATGTTCACTTCATCCGTTCCTCCGCCTGTTTGAAGTGTGTGCGAGATGAGTCATGCTTTACTTCTGCATAATCCTTGACGCTCTGTGCAGGCTGATCTCTTTGAAACAAAAAAAATCCTCTTCTATTTCTCACTTGCGCTTTCGCCTCATTCTTTCTTTTATTTTTTTCTACTGTATTTCTGTCCCGCTGCCTACGCAGTCATAACACATTCAGGCAGCTCTGCTGTGATGAATATTTAATAATGCAGACGCATAGGGTAATGTAAATAAAGAATCTCAAAAATCTTTTCCATCAGCAGTTAGACTGCAGGTGTGGATGCACTATTAAGTACTTGAATTGCACAAAGGGATATTCACATTCCTAGACTTCTGTGAACCACAATTGCATTTTAATGGAGTCCATTCGTGGCTCAACCTATTGCAGGACTGTCGGAGGAAGCAGAAAATCCTGCTCTGGAATTCTGTGGTCACTGCTCTGTTCTAGTTCTTCCTCTTGATTGAATTTGACATCTGGAAATGTTTACTATGCGATGCATTAAATATATACACTACTGTTCATAGGTTTGGGGTCAGTAATATAGCCATAAATGTTGTCAAAAATCACTTTTGTCAGATACACTACCAGTCAAAAGTTTTTGAACAGTAAGATTTTTAATGTTTTTTAAAGAAGTCTCTTCTGCTCACCAAACCTGCATTTATTTGATCCAAAGTACAGCAAAAACAGTAAAAATTTAAAATGTGTTTACTATTTAAAATAACTGTTTTCTATTTGAATATATTTTAAAATGTAATTTATTCCTGTGATTTCAAAGCTGAATTTTGCAGCATTACTCCAGTCACATGGTCCTTCAAAAATCATTCTAATATTCTGATTTGCTGCTCAAAAACATGTTCATTATTATGTTGAAAACAGCTGAGTAGAAATTTTTCAGGTTTCTTTGATGAATAGAAAGTTCAGAATAACAGCATTTATCTGAAATAGAAATCTTTTGTGACATTATAAATGTCTTTATCATCACTTTTGATCAATTTAAAGCATCCTTGCTAACTGAAAGTATTAATTTCTATAATTTCTCAAACAAAAACAAAACAAGTGGTATAGTGTATAATGTTACAAAAGCTTTTTATTTCACATAAATGCTGATTTTAGATCTTTCTATTCATTAAAGAATCCTGAATAAAATGTACACAACTGTTTTAAATGTTGATAATAATAGAAAAATGTTTCTTGAACAGCAAATCAGCATATTAGAATGATTTTTGAAGGATCATGTGACACTGAAGACTGGAGTAATGATGCTGAAAATGTAGCTTTGATCACAGGAATAAATTACATTTTAACATACACTACCGTTCAAACGTTTGGGGTCAGTACATTTTTATTGTTTTTTTTTTTAAGAAATTAATACTTTTATTCACCAAGGATGTATTAAGTTAATAATTAAAAGTTTATTAAAAGTTAATAATAAATAATTTACATTGTTATAAAATATTTATATTTTAAATAAACACTGTACTTTTTAAACTTGTTATTCATGAAAGAATCCTGAAAAAAAAAAAATCACAGGTTCCAAAAAATATTTGGCAGCACAACTGTTGATATTATCCAACATTGATCATTCTAATAATAAATCTGCATATTAGAATGATTTCTGAAGGATCATGTGACACTTAAAACTGGAGTAACAGCTGATATTTTATATTTTATATTGTAAAAACATTTTGCAATATTACTGTTTTTTTTCTATATTTTTTAATCAAATAAATGCAGCCTTGATGGGCATAAGAGACTTCTTTAAAGACTATTACAAGTCTTACTGACCCCAAACTTTTGAACGGTAGTGTATATTCAAATAGAAAACAGTTATTTTAATTTGTAAAAATATTTTAAAATTTTGCTGTATTTTGGATCAAATAAATGCAGGTTTGGTGATCAGAAGAAAGCTCTTTAAAAACATCTTACTGTTCAAAAACTTTTGACTGGTAGTGTATCATGTTACAAACGATTTCTGTTTCTAATGATGTTCTTTTGAGCTTTCTATTCATTCTATTAATTCTGTAAATTTTTTTACAATCAGTTCTACAAATATATTAAGCAGCACAACTGTTTTCAGCATTATAATAAGAAGAAATGTTTTTTTAAATCATAAAGTAAAAAAAAAATTATATGACCCCAACCTTTTGATAGTGTACTTAAAATTAAAATGAGAGTTTTGTGGCTTTTGTCTGTGTGTGTTAGCTTTGAATTCATCTAATTGTTAATATACCCATTAACAAAATAAATTCAGTTTTATCAGATATATGCATTTACAATTTGCTCTTTTTGGACAATGACACAAGAATATTAATGACTCATCCTGCACTACACAGATTTTTGTCCAATCAGATGATCGCTAGAATTACAATGTCTCTCCCCTAAAACCACATTCCACAAAGTATTAAATGATTGTTTTTGACAATGATGTAACAGGCTTTTGGCCATTTAAAAAACAGGGATGAGTTTTAATAGGTAATACATCAAAATATGAAAAAACTGTGCTTGTTAAGTGATTTCATTGAGCCTTAGAGAACGTAAAGCTTGACATAAAGTAGAGCTAGTTTACAAAAAGAACAAAAAGAATGGAAAGAACAGAAAATAAATGTCTGATAGCAGCGCTGTGTGTAATTCTCCCCATGTGTCCTTCCATCTTTCAGCTAGACCGATGATTGCAGCCCTGCCCCTGAGACCCACGGTCAATAACGGTACTGTCCTGCCTAAGAAGGGCGGCACACTGCCATCCCCCTCCAGCTCCAAGAAAGACAACTCACCAGCAACCAAAAGGTAATAGACTAAAGGCTGATTCCACAAAAAAAGCGTGATGTATGATGAGAACAGGCAACGTTTTTAGCTTCAGACTTTGATTTCATCTAGTCTGAGGATATAAAACATTTTGATTTTACAATATGTTTGCATTTGTCATGTCTCTCATATATTTTTGTGAGTTTGTTGTGTTCAAAACGAGTCACAGCTAAGTATGTTAGTGTGTGAGCCTCAGTCGTTTAGTGTATAAAAGTCATGTAGTGTATCCATAATTGACGTAAGTCTTAGTCCTTTTTGTTTTGTAATTAGATTAAATGTTAAAATCATTCTCAGTCAGTCCACTTTAGTAAAGATGAAATTGTGTGCATTCTGTGCTGTGCTGAATCATCTTTCGGTATAATAGATTTCCATCCAGTGCAGGAACACACACAAGATAACAGTGCAAGGTTTTGTCTCATAAAGGTCAGCACACGTCTTTATCAATTCATGATAAGCAACACTAAACCTGAAAGACAGAGGTTCTTAAGTGAGCTGTGTCAGATGTGACGTGGGAAGCAATGCAGTACGCCTAGGTTTTAGATAACTGAGAATAAGCTTTTTGAATTAGGTGGCAGATAAACTTTATTTTCCACAGTGTGGGTTAATTTCTTATAATTGCACCCTAATTTTTCACAATTGACCATGAAGGTTTGGGGTTGTTAAGATTTACATTTTTTTTTAAGAAATCTCTTATGCTCACCAAGACTGCATTTATTCTAGTAAAATATTAAGTAAAAAGTAAAATATTGTGAAATATTGTTATGATTTTAAATAGCTGTTTTCTATTTTAATATATTTTAAAATATGTATTTACTCCAGTCTTCAGTGTCACATGATCCTTCAGAAACCATTTTAATATGCTGTTTTCATGCTTTTTTAAAAAAAGTGATACATTTTCCCTCATGATTCTGTCATTAATAGAAAACTCGAAAGAACAGCATTTATTTGAAATAAAGAATTAAATTTGAAAAAAAGTTTTGTCAGAATATTAGTTATTATTGTCCGCAGTAAAAAATAATTTAATAGATCCTTGCTGAATATAAGTTTTAATTTTATTTAAAAAAAAAGTCTTACTGACCCAAAACGTTTGAGGGGTGGTGCATCTCACTGTGTGACTTTATGCTGTATGTCACATTGCAACTTTATGCTATATTTTCCAGAAATATGTTTTTCTTTAATGTAAAATCTTTATAATGACAGCGGGAAGCCATGAAAATGCTTCTGCAGTTTTATTTTCGTGTCACTATGAAAATCAATGAGAAAAAGCAATGAGGAAAAACAGTCACTCTCATGAATCCTCCAGCTGCGAAGCACCGTGTCTTTGTTTAATAAATGGCCACATCATGCAAATTAATGAATAAACAGAGGTTTATGATTACGAGACACAAACCCATCCGGCATCCCCTGCTTTCCCCTAAGTGTCTTTGTTTGTAAGTGTCAACTGTCTGTCTGTATTTGTGATCCTGTGAGACCTCTCTGTCCCCTTCTCTTCTTCCTATCTGTTACATGTTCTAGTCTGTCTCTTCTGCCCAGGTTTCTTCTAAGGCCACCTTACAGGTGAGAATATTTTTTGCCTACAGGATCTGCAATCTTCTAAAAGTGCTGTGGGCTACTGGTATTTCTAGAGTAAAAATGCTTTAAGGGTCTGTTTTCAAACCATTATTCAACAGCTTAACAGCTGCAGTTTGTTCCATATTCTGTGGAGGCTGTTTGGAGATCTCACAGGAAGTACCACTGCAATGGGAGATAAGCTTTGCTTTGATTCTTGTGAAACTGGGCACTCTTTAGCTTGGACATTTGGGTTTTTTTTTTAGCTTCTCTTCAGGCACTCTTTCATTACAGCCTGTAAAGCTTCTTTTCCCATCATGCCTTGAAGCGAGAGTCTATAGACTAACTCTATACCCGCTTGCTTGTATGCCTGAAGTGCCATTATTGACAAAAAGCCTCACAAAGCATGAAGATCCTGCAGCCTATTTAACACGGGATAACACCATCCGCCAATGCCTGGGCCAAATGAACTTTAGCCCTGCAGTCTGGATTAGACTTGAGCCTGGCAACCAGTGGACTGCTGATGGGGTCTTTTCTTTTGTTGACAAGTTTTAAAGGGCACCCAGTCTCAATTCACCCCTTTCTAGTGCACAGCAAATCAGGGCATGAACATGTCACAGAGAAAATATGCACAAAAAACACATTTCTTCTGGAATATGTAATGGTTGTTTGCTGTGTCTCTTTGGGGAAGGCCAGTGCTGAATGTCTGTTATAATTGGCTGTCACCAGTATTATCTCTACATTGCCATTTCCTTTTTTTCTGTGTGAATGTTTACATTTATGCTTCCTGTTTGAGGATCAGTCTATTGTAGGAAAATTAGGCTGTATGAAAGTTAACTTATATTTGGAGACAGATGCAAGCTGATGCAAATACACAAATGTTTTGTCACTCAGTTCAACTATATACATAAATACTGCAGCTTTAATGTTTTTTTAAAGGGAACTCTGGGTATTAAGACTTGTATGGCTTAATATAACATAAATGATGTCTCTTACTGAAATATGTAGTAGAAAACCCATGAAAGTTTTACGTTATTTAAAAAATCCAGATCGTTTTATACATATTTTGGACTATGGGTGGCGCCATTATTTCAATGACGTGCTATGGTTGCATTTGGTGAGATACTGGCACTACCTGTTGCTGTTTTTTTTTTTTAACACAACACAACTGATGAAATACTGATACGATGCCACATTGTCTGGCTTTTGGTTGTAATTTTCAGTCTCAGGGCAACAACAGAAGCGATGTAAATCTTCGCTGCTTTCCTAGCGATAAGAAGAGAAGAAAAGAATGAGAATGTCTGTGGATGAATAAAACTTCCTAAAGACCTGCGTCTTTGTTCTCTAGACTTTAGCCCTCATGCCTTTGAGGCTTTTAGTAGACCACAGCTACTAAAAGAGCTTACAAACGGCAGAGACAAGAAACGCTAGATGCCATCCTGACTGGATGTAAACATGCAGATGCTTGTCATGAGTTTCTCAGCATGGATTTCACGTTTAGACTCCTTGTGGGGAAAAATCGATGGTACGGCATTTAGTTTAAGCCTATGCTTATATCTATTGCCACCTGTAAGGTCTTTCAGTAGCTGTGATTATCATATCAATATTTTATTTTCCGAATTGTGTTGCAGTAAAAATAGCAACAGGTAGCGCCAGTAGCTCACCAAGTGCAGACATTTCTCGTCATCAAAATAATGTTGCCCCCTGTAGTCCAAAATATGTATAAAACGATGTGAATTTTTAAAATATTGCTAATCTTTGATAGGTTTTCTACTATGTATTTTAGTAAGAAACATCATTTACATTAATTTAAGCCATACAAAGGAAATGAATTACATTGATCAAAAGTGACAGTAAAGACACATATTAATGTCTTGCCTTTTATCATTAATAGCACTGTGAAGAGAACAAGTTCATCCGAGCAAGTCGGCCCCAACAACAGAAAAGACAGTGGTGACTCCAGAAGCAATCGCACACGCGCCGGTTCCACAGGGAGCAACTCCAGTGGCAAGAAAGCCACAGAAAAGTATGTGAATTAATATGTATATATGCTTTTATGCCCATGTGATTGACTGAATAAGAGCAACTCATACACTCGCACGTTACACAAGCACATTTAGATGACTTTCTTCCTTTCTCACCTCCTGCAGCAAACAGAGGGAGCCTGTTTTCAGCGCAGGTAAGAGTCAGGTGTCCTGTCCCCATGTGTTACAGTATGTGTCTCTGAACCAAGACTGGCTCATTCACAAGCAGTAATTATACTATTACTGTTCTTTTTGACCAGACTTTACAGAAAGTACAGACTCTGCTAACTCTTGCCAAATACATGTCCTCAAAATAAATGGCTGACCACCCAGACGTCCTTTTGTTTAGCAGCAGTGCAGCTCAATTAGAGTGTGGACAGATGTTACAATGGGACTGTGGTGAATTAAAGGGGAAGTCCACTTCCAGAACAACAATTCACAAATAATTTACTCACCCCCTTGTCATCCAAGATGTTCATGTCTTTCTGTCTTCAGTCGTAAAGAAATTATGGTTTTTGAGGAAAACATTTCAGGATTTTTCTTCATATAATTGGACTTGATTGGACTTCCAAAATGTAGTTTAAATGCGGCTTCAAAGGGCTCTAAATGATCCCAGCCAAGGAAGAAGTGTCTTATCTAGCGAAACGATCATCATTTGTTTCGGAAAATAAAAATTTGTATACTTTTGTAAGCACAAAAGCTTGTGTAGCACAGGCTCTGGGATGCGCGTTCACGTACTATTGAATCATGTCGAAAGGTCACTCCAGAACTCTGTAGTGTTTACACAGTGAACGCGCAAAGACTACGAAAGTGCAAGTAAGTCAAACGCTATTTACAAACAAAAAGTTACAACAATGTCGGATGATTCTGAAGTTGTAGGAGAAAATAAAAAAGTTTTTCGCCATACTCTACCTTTTTTAGCTGGAGTACACAGACGATGAACTTAGACGTGATTCGTAATAGTGATGGGAAGTTCGGATCATTTTACCGACTTGGACCTTTGAGTCTCGTTCAGCAATATGAATGAATCTCTTTTCGAATCATTTCGTTCATTTCGTTTATTTTAGCAAAATAGAATTAAAATGTTATGCGTTACTTCCCTAACACATCTACTGCTTACACAAACGTTGATCACACTACAAACAAGACAAAACTGTAATGCTATAAAAAACAGAAAAGATTAATTCATTGTTTACCTGGGTCTTTAGTCTATGATTAGCTCACCTCACCTCTTATTTGACAAGTTTTCGGGTTTGAGTTGTTTGTTCATCACGTGACAGCCCCATAAGATGAACGAATGACTCGAAAAACCCAAAGACTCAAAACAGGTGAACTAATTCCAGTACAGAACCTAATAGGATGTTGTGCATGTGCGACTGAAGGAATCACTCCCCGAGACGACTCGTTCTTCCCGAGTCACATTAAAGATCCGTTCAAAATGAAAGAATCGTTCAAGAACGACCCATTACTAATTCATAGCATCGTGAACACGCATCCCAGAGCCTGTGCTACACAAGCTTTTGTGCTTAAAAAGTATACAAACTTTTATTTTTTGAAAAAAAATGACAATCATTTCGCTAGATAAGACACTTCTTCCTCGGCTGGGATCATTTAGAGCCCTTTGAAGCTGCATTTAAATTGCATTTTGGAAGTTCAAAATCGGGGCACCAATCAAGTCCATTATATGAAGAAAAATCCTGAAATGCTTTCCTCAAAAATGCTTTCTTTACGACTGAGAACAGAAAGACATTAACATCTTGGATGACAAGGGGGTGAGTAAATTATTTGTAAATTGTTGTTCTGGAAGTGGACTTCTCCTTTAAGGGAAAGTCATTTAAAGGGATAGTTTACTCAAAAATTAAAATTCTGTCATTATTTTCTCACCCTCACATCATTCCAAACTCACAAGCCCTTTGTTTATATTCAGAACACAAATTAAGATATTTTTGATGAAATCCGAGAGCTTTATGACCCTTCATAGATGGCAACACAACTGACACGTTCAAGGCCTAGAAATGTAATAAGGACATTGTTGAAATAGTCCATGTAACAGATTTTGAATGCATGTTAAAGACTGGCATGGAGGAGAAGAAATTGTTGAAAAAAGTAATAATTTTTGTTTTCTTTGTGCACAAAAAGTATTCTAGTAGCTTCATAAAGTTGTGGTTGAACCACTAATGTCATATGTATTTTTTTAATGTCCTTGCTACCTTTCTGGGCCTTAAATGTGATAGTTGCATTGCTATTTATGCAGCTCTTGGATTTCATCAAAATTATCTTAGGTCAAAAATAACAAAGGTCTTATGGGTTTGGAATGACATGAGGTTGAGTAATTAATGACAGAATTTTCATTTTTGGGTAAACTGTCCCTTTAAGAATATTTCAGAGATTCCTGCTTGTGTGATTTCCAGTCATGGCTCATGGAGGTCATTTTCACTGCATTGGTCTACTGTATATTGTACTGTACAATCTGTTTCAGTTAATTTTACCATTCAGTTATCTGCTATTCTTTTTGTCAGTAACACATCATCTCTTACCAGAAACATTTCCTTTTTTATTTATGAGTTTTTATTTCATTTTACTTATATTCTGTTTAAATGTATAATTTATGCATTTGGTCACAAAGCAAATAAGTTCTGGTAGTATAAAAAAATGAGAATTAATATTTACTATTATTTAAGTATAGTTATTATGCATAGAAAGTCTTTGAAGAATTATGTTAATTACTCTCCCAGTGCAGAAAGCAAGATCTTTCAAAGAAAAAAAGCTTGAAATTTTCAAGGTCCAACAGGCATTTATAGTCATTGTGCATCGGTTCTGGTCAGAAGCTGTGCAGCGCGTTTTATTGAAAGAGATACAAAGGAATTCAGCAGCACGTTGGGAACGTCAGAACAAATTTGATTTGGTGTCAGTGTAAAAGCAGAGCATTCAGTGTGTGCAGCCATATGAGGCGGAATAAAACAAGCTGTTCTGCCTGAAGGCGACATTTGCATGTTTCTTACTGTATGTGACCCAGTTACTGTATTTAACTCTGTGCAAACTCTGATTAATTGAGGTCATCAAACAGCTATTCCAGATGTTAAATATACAGTACACCAAATTAACCAGTGTAGATTTGTAAAATAGAGCACTTGGCGAATGTAACGACTATCCCGGGGGAGCTCGTAGAGTAATTACCCAGACATGGTGAGCTGGGATCTTATGAATAGGGATCTGTCTTTCCATCAGCTGTCTTACGTGATTGTCTTTGTCTCTGTACGTTCACAAAGGGATGCGACGTGTGACGCACTGCAAAGGTAGGCACTGTTTGTCAACTGCCCTTTGCGTGAGCAGCTCTGTGGACACAACTTGATTCCCGAAGCCAGAGGGAAGTCAACAATTACAGATTGAGGACAATTATGACTCCTTGCTTAAAAATGCAAAGAGTTGGGAATTGTAGAGTAGAGTTGGGAATTGTTATTTATAAACTGCCAGATACTGTATGAAGCCTCATTCAATCACCTATTAAAAAGAATTTATTTTTGATTTATTTTAGTATTTGGGACATATTTGATATTACAGGGAAATTACATCATAGAGGGGACACCTGCAGACTCTCATGATTGTGAGTCAAGGCTAAAAATATCAAATAATTTGACCTTTACATGATAAGGCAAGATTAGCGCTGGATGTAAAAAGTTATGTTGTTCACCTCTATTAAAAAATATGGCATTTATTAATTATTAATTGGTAAAAAAAAAAAAAAAAAAAAAAAAGACAAAAACACAACAGGGTTAGTATAGTTAACTGAAGCTAAAACTAAAACCATAAAAAATTTACTTGAAATAAAATAAACATTAACTAAACACACACACACACACACACACACATATATATATATATATATATTTATATATATATATAAATATATATATATATATATATATGTGTGTGTGTGTGTGTGTATGTGTATGTATACATATAAACATTTTCATTAAGTTTAACTTATTTGAACAACTGAATTTGAAAAAACTGAAATAAAATAATATAGTGTACACACACTATATTTCTATTTATATGTATAAATGACAAAAACATACAACAATAATAATAATTAAAAAATAAATTAATCTTAAACTAGAATTAAATTAAAAACAGAAACTAATTCAAAATATTCATAAAACTATAATTTGCACTAAAATAATGCTGTATTATAAACAAATTATGTTATATAAACAAAAAACTATAATATATGCGGTAAACTGCATATATATATATATACAGTGTACCGCATATAATATAGTAAACACATATTATTATACATACACACATATTTATATATATGTATATAAATTACAAAAACAATAATAATAAACAAAAAAATAAAGCTTACACTACAATTAAAATATTAAAATGAAAACAGAAACCTCAAAATATTTATTAATGCTGTTATATACAGTGTAAGGAAAATATTGCTTTTATATATTTTATTACTGTTCGTATTTCAAACTTTTAGTTACTGTAAATATAAACATTTTTTAAAATAATATAGATGTTATTAAAACAAAACATTGGCGTCTGTGTTTTTTTAACTAGACTTTTAAATGATTTTTGCCACCAAACTTTGATTTTATTGGGTCTTAAGGGTTTTCTTACTTCTTTTTTATTATAGTTGCTTCCGCAGTAAGAATCATATAATGTCCCTTTATACAGCTATTCTAGTGATTCCAGATGGGACAGTAATCTAGCAGACTTTGACAGCTCTGGCTTCATATTATGGCAGAATCAGCACACACAGAACTGTCTTGCGTAAGGGTTCGGGTTGATTAGACAAATGCGTGTGTGATAGAAGTTCCCACCCTTCCTCCAGAAATGCCACCCTTCCCAATAAACTAATGCGCACTCTCTGTAACACCCTTCTGAGTGATGCCAACCTGTGGTTGAGATTGCAGTGGTGCTAAAACACAGGCTGTTAACTCTTGAGTGATGCTGTTCTGACAGCTCCTGGGTGTTTTGCTCACTGCTCATGGCACTTGTTTTTCACATGCACCATGGGAACCCAACACTCTCCTGCAGTCACACAGCAGCTCACTGAATGGCTTTTATTCCAGTAGTTTATTGCTGCTTTTTGCTCCACGTTACACGTATTGTTCTTTCAGTCCCGTAAAGGGCATTTATCATCCAGCTTTTCTGTTTTTTGTCTGAAACTGGAATTTGGTGTTTATCAGAAATCTGAAGTTAAATGTCACGCTGGTTTGTGTGCAGTGTGTCACAGTTAGTGGAAGTTATTTCCCCTAAAATGTTGATGCAACAGACGGTGAATGACTCACTATGCCCACTGTGTTTTATAGTCACAAAATCATTGTAAACCAAATAACTAAAAAAAAAACCAAACATCACTTGGGAGGTTGGAGTAATGTTTTGTTCTGAATGCATTTTATTAGTTTATTTCCATTATTCCTGGTTTTCCTCGGTCAGGATAACTTTCAGATTTCCACGTGCCTCCCCTACCCATCAGCACTGCAAAATCTTTTTCATAAGCAGCATTTTTGGCTTTCCAGAAACAATAATAAAATACACTACCAGTCAAAAGTTTTTGAACAGTAAGATTTTTGATGTTTTTCTGCTGTTTTTCTGCTCACCAAGCCTGCATTTATTTGATCCAAAGTACAGCACGCAAACAAGCAACAGTAAAATTTTAAAACATTTCTATTATTAAAATAACTGTTTTCTATTTGAATATAAAATGTAATTTATTCCTGTGATTTCAAAGCTGAATTTTTAGCATCAATCATCCAGTCACATGATCCTTCAGAAATCATTCTAAAAGTCTGATTTGCTGGTCAATTATTGTAATTATTATGTTGAAAACAGATAGATGTTTTTTCAGGTTTCTTTGATGAATAAAAAGTTCAGAAGAACAGCATTTATTTGAAATCTTTTGTAACAGTGTCTTTTGACTGGTAGTGTATATTTAAAACCAGATTTAAAAAAAATATATATTTTATTATTTCTTTGGAAATGATATTGATTCTTACTTCTTATGCATTTTTTTAAAATTCATGTTATTTCTCATTTTAAGCATAAATGTCTCTAATAATAAATATGTTTTTGCTTAAAACTTGAAGAAGGGGAAAAACAAACAAACTGTTTGCCAGAATAGTAAGAAACACAATTTATTTCAAGATATAAATATGTTTCTACACGTATTTTCATCTCAAGTAAATTGCTGTTGCTTTAAAGGGATAGCTCACCCAAAAGTATAAACTCTGTCAGTAATTACACACCCTATTTCAAACCGGTAAGATCTTTATTTTTATAGAAAATACTTTTTGATGAATGTCTTGTCCTTACTACCTTTCTGGGCCTTGAACATGTCAGTTGTATTGTTGTCTATGCAGGCTCAGAAAGCACTCGGATTTCATCAAAAATATCTTAATTTGTGTTCCAAAGTGAACAAAGGTCTTACGGATTTGAAAAAACATGAGGGTGAGTAATTAAAGACAGAATTTTCATTTTTGGGCAAACTATCCCTTTAAAGATATTTTACTGCAAAACAAAAAATACACTACTTGAGAAAAAGATTATTTTGCAGTGTAGTTTCTTAGTCTTGTGGATGCCTTGTCTTCTTGTGATTATGGTGGTATCTAAAGCTATTGGACACTGTCTGATCATGAATATACTTCATCCCACGTCTCCACCCTCTCCCGCACCCATCCTGTCCAATTTGACCACTTTACCTAGTAACCGTGCAGATCTATCTGCACCGACCATCAAAAGGGACCGGATCCACTGAGCACCCCAAATCCACATCAGCCGTGCCCTCGCAGTCCACCAACACCCCGTCAGAGGCCAAGGTTCTGTCTGACAGAGCGGCCCGGCTCGGAAGCCGAAAGGTCCCTCCGTTTACCCTTCCTCTGAGGAAGTGTACTTCTCAGTTAGTCCACTCGCCCCTAGACATGCCGTCTTACAGGAGTCCAATCAAATCTCCCAGCCAGTATTTTCAAATCTGTTACTAGGCTGTAATCTTAAACATAGTCAGGTGGTTTTAGGAATTCTTATGAGTCTTGTTTTGATTGTGTTACTTTGAGTTAGTTTTGTGTGTATGTTAATCTGCATGTTCACACTTTGTCTTCTTGCTTTTGTTTTGTTAAAGTGTATTTTTTCCATTGTGTTTGCATGCATGCCTATATGTGATTTTATTTTGTGTCTATTACTAATTTATCCAACCATGAAACTGCTGCATTCACATGCTTCTGCATTTGATTTTGCTTTGTTTGTTTTGATTTTAAATTGAATGTGTTTCAAATACAGTACTAATAAAATGCATTAAAGCATTTCCTTTAAATCTCACTGACCTGTTGAATTATTTTCAGAACATTTTCTAAACATGGTTGCAATTCCTTCTAATCCTCCTTTTGGAATATCATCATTTCATTTTGTTTTGGATTAACATTTAATCACATCTTAAAACATACTAACATTCATTGGGCTCAGTAGGATTATTTAATGTTATACTGTTCTTATGCATTTAATAAAAAATACAGTGAATATATTATTATTGTGAAATATTATAATATAAAATAATAAAATATTTTTTCCTGTGATGCAAAGCTGAATTTTCAGCAGTTTTCAATGTCACATGATCCTAACATTTCTACTTATTGTCAAATGCTGTTAACAGTTGTGCTGCTGAATATTTTTTAATATTTTTATAAACCATTATACTTTTTTTGAGGATTCTTTGATAAGCAGAGAATTCAAACGAACAGCGTTTATTTGAAATGTCACTTCTGATCAGTTAAATGCATCCTTCCTGAATAGAAGCATTGATTTATTTCACAAAAACAAACAGGTAATAAAAATAAATTGCACTGACCCCAAATATTTAACCAGATGTCACAAGCGATTCTTCACTGACCCGTGTGTTTTCTTGCTCTAAACATCTTTGTTGCTTTTTCTAGATGAAGGGTATGTCAAAATGTATTTGAAGGGACGACCCATCACCATGTACATGCCCAAAGACCTGGTGGACACATACTGCCTGGAAGCAAAGGCTGACTTGCCTCCCAAAAAACTGAAGCTAGACTGGGTGTATCCTTTTACGGCTGCGTGCGGAAAAGAAATGGAACTGAATTTGGATTGATTCTTGTATTGAACGCTCATTGCTGTAAGACTGAATTAGCCGTTGATTTGTTATTGCACAGAAAATGAGCTGGTAAAAATATCATGAGCTAAATGCTGGATATGGTTTCTACGTCCATGTTGTAAGATTATCATGCATAAGTTTAAGATTCTAAAATGTGATGCACTACTTCCATATTCGCATTCCAAGCTGCTGAATTTTGAAGCATGAAGGATGTCTAATCATATACCCTCGTATTCTCTCTGGCTCTGCTGAGCACTGCAGCCTGTCAGAGAGGGATATTTTCTGCATCTGGTACATTGCCTTAAAAGAACTTTGTAAACAGGATTGAGAAATCTAAAGCCCAACGAAGTAAAATATTAAGTGGTCAGCTGGCACTTTTCCAGAAATAAAAATGCAAAAATGTTCACAGAAAAAGCCCTTCATAGCTGAAGTTTGTTCTTAGTTTAGCTCATCGGCAGTAGTTTTTGCTCTTGACTTTGACCCAGCTATGGTTACCGGGGCCGTGACTGTCGATCCAACCTGTACTTGCTCCCGACGGGGGAAACGGTTTACTTCATCGCATCTGTGGTCGTGCTGTATAATGTGGATGAGCAACTACAAAGACACTACACTGGACATACTGATGATATCAAGTGGTAAGACTTTTCAGTTCATGTGATGTCCTCATCTGTTTGTTTATATAGCATACACTGATCTCACTCTCTAGTACATTCAGTCATTTATTACACTGCCATATCCAAAGAAGATACTACAGCTTAAATTATTCAGATATTCTGAAGCATAATTTTTCAAACCCATGCTGAATAAACGATTTCTAAGCAGAGCTGTTTAATTTTCTGCTTTGATGTGCAATACTACAGAACATTTATCATTAGTCGTGTCACTGAAGGTTATTATTCATTCCACTTTCATCCCTCAGCCTGGATTTTGCTTCTGTTTTGCTCCTTATTAGTTTTTTGGGGAGTATAAGAGACCTCAAGGACATTTTAAAAGTTTAGAATTATAGTTAATGCATTACCCCTTTATACATAGAATGTTACATTTGTGAAGTTATGCTTAACAATGAATTTTGAGATATTTATGAGCTTTCCTGTTTGAATATCCTATTTTCTTCTTAACTTTCTCTTAATGACAATATTTCATCTTCATGAAAAGACATTATATATTTTGTAAATTAATACTTTTATAAAGATGTATTAAATTGATCAAAAGTGACAGTAAAGACATTTTTAATGTTACAAGAGATTTTTATTTTAAGTAAACTATTTTTTTATCAAAGAATCCTGAAAAAAGTGTCACGAATGAACAACTTTTTTCAATATTGATAATGACAAGCAATGTATTTTGAGCAGCAAAACAGCATATTAGCATGTGACACTGAAGACTGGAGTAATGATTCTGAAAATTAGCTTTGCCATCACAGGAAAAAAATTACAAGCAGTAATTGTGCAAGCAGTTCTGCCTGGCAGCAAGGGAACTAATGCACTGATTGGTAGATAATTTCAAAATTTCTTTATTTTGTCTGTAAAAGTCTTATATTGCTCAAGATCTCAGCATCTTCACTAACTTTAATTCATACAAAAGTTCTTTTTGAGACTTAAAGGAGAAGTTCACTTCCAGAACGAATATTTCCAGATAATTTACCCACCCCCTTGTCATCCAAGATGTTCATGTCTTTCTTTCTTCAGTCTTTCGTTCTTTCTTCAGTCGTATAGAAATTATGTTTCAGGAATTGAAATTACATTTCAGGAATGTTCTCCATATTGTGGACTTCTATGGGGCCTGCGAGTTTGAACTTCCAAAGTGCAGTTTAAATGCAGCTTCAAAGGACTCTAAACAATCCCAGCTGAGGAAGAAGGGCTGTATCTAGTGAAATGATCAGTTTTTTTTTTTTAAAGTACAATTTATATACATTTTAACCTCAAATTTTCATCTTGTCTAGCTCTGTGATGTGCATGCGTAGTCTGTGTAATCCGGGTCAATACAGTTAGAGTATGTTGAAGAACTCCCATCTCATTTTCTCCTTCAACTTCAAAATTGTCCTACATCGCTGCAGAAGTACCTACACAGTGTTTACAAAGTAAACATGCAAAGAAGGTCAAACGCCCTTTACAAAAAAGTGACATTGTAAAATTGTAGGACAATTTTGAAGTTGGATGAGAAAATGAGACCCCGCTTTTCACCCTCCCTAACTGTATTGACCCTTCTTTCTCGGCTGGGATGCCTTTGAAGCTGCATTTAAGATGCATTTTGGAAGTTCAGACTCAGGTGCCCCATAGAGGTCCACTATATGGAGAACATTCCTGAAATGTTTTCCTTAAGAAACAAGAAATATCTTTACGACTGAAGAAATTTCTCCTTTAACAGAGGTTTAGATGTTAATGTTTTAGTGAAAAGTATTACGTTTATTGAAAGTTTATCTTACCGACCACAGTATATATCAATGGCCCTCCCAAAAAAATCAAGTTAGCAGAACATTAGACTTATTAAAATGACATTAAAGTCCTCTTGACCACCAGCCTCCAGTTGAGACAAAAACACACAGGTAAACACAAATGATCACGAATGTCTGTGTACTGAGTAAAACCACATATTTTTTAATCTCTATAGGAATTTGCTGAATGTCAAAGCTGTTCATTGTAAGTCAAAGGCCTTGAGCTAGAAAAGCATAAACAGAAACAAATAACCTGTGATTAAGACGTTCATGATCGGCCCTGTGACTCATAACGCTCAAAGTCACTGTGTTGTGAAGGCATTGACTCACAGAGGCATAAATGTGCGATGTCCTCTCACTGCTGTGTCATCGGCTCTTCAACAGTCCCAGCTGCCTACATCTTTCACCTCTTTTCTCTTCCCCTACAGCCTCGCTGTCCATCCTGATAAAATCACCATAGCAACAGGACAAGTGGCTGGCACATCCTCAGATGGAAAAGTAAGATCAGTTATTCAGCTAAACTGCTATCAATCAGAAACATTAATAGCGTAATGCTACTATAATAGGCTTAATCCAGCCAAAATCAATCTCCTAATTATTGCATGTGCCTCAAGGCTGTGTCATAACAAATGTGGAGGATCAAGATCCCAAATCCACATGCTTCAAATAGCAGTTTAATTACTCTAAGGTGCTGAGTACATCTCTCTGTGTCTGGCAGCAGTTGGCTCCTCACGTGCGAGTGTGGGACTCTGTGAGTTTGAACACGTTGCACATCCTTGGAACTGGTTTCTTTGATCGAGCCCTGGTTTGCCTCTCTTTCTCAAAGTCGGTAAGAGCAAGTCACTCTGTATTATGTTAGGAAACAAACGTTCTCATGCGAAAACCGCAAAATACAGCCTGTAGTTCTATGAATCATCAAACAAACCTTTCTTTATTATGAGTACCGGATGGTATTTTCCGTAACCTGGTCAGCTTAAAGGGATAGTTCACCAAAAAATGAAAATTTTGTCATCATTTACTCACCCTCTAGTTGTTTCAAATTGAAGATATCCTGGTAACCATCAGCACTGGCTTCCGTAATATAGAAATAAATACTAAGGGAGTCAATGGGTACCGTCAACTGTTTGGTTACCAACATTCTTCAAAATATCTTCTATGTGTTCAGCAGAAACGCTTACAGGTTTGGAACAACTTGAAGGAGAGTAAATTATCTAACTTTCGTTTTTAGGTAGCTGTCTCTTTAAATACATCTGTCATAGGCACTTCTGAGTGATAAAAATGTCTTTCAAAACTTTCAGAACGGAGGAAGCTGGTTGTGTGTTGTGGATGACTCCAATGACCACATTCTCTCTGTGTGGGACTGGCAGAGGGAGGAAAGACTTGCTGAAGTCAAGGTGAGTGCTGTTCAGGATAAATATTGACAGATATATAAGCAATGAGGCATGCAGAAATATTTGTATGACTTTTCTTTCTCTGCTCTCACAGTGCTCCAATGAGTCAGTCTTTGCTGCTGATTTCCACCCGACAGATGCTAATATAATTGTAACCTGTGGGAAATCACACCTTTATTTCTGGTCGTTAGAAAAAGGAACTCTTGTGAAAAAACAGGGTCTTTTTGAGGTAATCTCTCATAAGCCTTTGTGGTCGAAGCTTTTTACTTTTTTATTGAATCAGATTCCATTTTTTAATAGATGGTAGTGTGATGCATGTTTAGAAATGGTAAAACATGTGCATGTACATCATGTACACTAGCAGTCAAAGGTTTAGACGCATCTACTCTTAATACTACTTTTAAGAATAATAGTCAAATCAAAACTATGATATAACACAAATGGAAGTATATGAATTAGATGTGACCCTGAATCACAAAACCAGTCATAAGTAGCATGGGTGTATTTGTAGCAATAGATAAAAATACATTGTATGGATCAAAATTATTGATTTTTCTTTTATGCCAAAAATCATTGGGGTATTAAGTAAAAATCATGTTCCATGAAGATATGTTGTAAATTTCCTACTGTAGATATATTAAAACTTGATTTTTGATTAGTAATATGTATTGCTTAGAACTTCATTTGGACAACTTAAAAGGTGATTTTCTCAATATTTTTTTTTTTTTTTTTTTTTTTTTTTTTGCATCCTCAGATTCAAGTTTTTTAAATAGCTGTATCTTGGCCAGATGTTGTCCTAACAAACCATACATCAATAGAAAGCTTATTTATGCAGCTTTCAGATGATGTATAAATATTAATTTAAATATGACTACCTATGAATACCTATGACTGGTTTTGTGGTACGGGGTCAAATGTGTACCTTAATGTTTGTGGTTGATAAGATTTTGTAATGTTTTTGAAAGAGGCCTCTTATGGTCACCAGGGCTGCGCTTTATTTAAATTAAAAAATAAGGTAAAAACAGGAAAAAGTGAAAAATTATTGCAATTTAAAATGCTGTTTTCTATTTTAATATATTTGAAAAAGTGAAATATTATTGCAATTTAAAATGCTGTTTTCTATTTCAATATATTTTAAAATATTTTATTTTGTATAAATTTAATTAAGTTTTTTATGTAATGTTATTTATTTCTGTGGTGACAAAGATGAATTTTCAGCAGCCAGTATTCCATTGTTTTTACTTATTAGCAATGTTGAAAATAAATGTGCTGCTTAATATTTTTGTGACCATGATGCATTTTTTCAGAATTATCTAATGACTATAAAGTTCAAAATAACAGCATTTACATTAAATGTAAATGTCTGCCTTGTCAACTTTTGGTCAATTTAATTCAATTTTAAACTTTAATTTAAGTCAATTTTAAACTTTAATTTTTTGGTCAATTTTAATTTAATTCAATTTGGGGTTCTAATGCCTAAATATTAACAACTTTAAAGAAAAAAAAGCTTATGTTTGTCTACAAAACTAATTTCCCAACTTTAAGCTTAAAGGGATTGTTCACCCAAAAAATTAAAATTTTGTCATTAATTACTCACCCTCATGACGTTTCAAACCCATAAGACCTTTGTTCATCCTCGGAACACAGATTAAGATCTTTTTGATGAAATCCGACAGCTTTCTGACCCTGCTTAGAGACCCAAAAATGTAGTACGGACATCGTTAAAAAAGTTCATGTGATATCAGTGCTTCAAGCTACAAGAATAGTCTTTGTGCGCAAAGAAAACAAAAATAACAACCTTATTCAACAATTTCTTCTCTTCTGTGTCAGTAATAGGTACGTTGCTGTCTATGGAGGGTCAGAAAGCACTCAGATTTTGTCAAAATATCTTAATTTATGTTAGTTAGATGTGTCAACATTTCACTGGTAGTGTAGTTGTAGATTATATAAAACGCATGTATTATTTCTGTTTTTGTGTCATACATCTGTTGCATTTCTGCTTTAAAAATAAAGTCATATTTATGTTTCTTGCAGAAACAAGAGAAGCCCAAGTTTGTATTGTGTGTGACTTTTTCAGAAAATGGCGACGCCATCACTGGAGACTCGAGTGGAAATATACTTGTGTGGGGCAAAGGTAAAAGAATAAAAGGTTTATTATTAGTTTCTGAAAGTTTTGTGAAAACCAACTTCCGCTGAACTGTGTGAAATATCATCTTAATGAAATACAATTATGAATGCTGTACAGCATAACAGCTGTGTGTTATTTAAGGGTGACCCTGCTTCCAACAAAAGATTCTTTATTAATGATAATAAAAGAGAGATTGTGCTCCATTTATACTCAAATCAATAAGACTCTTTTCATGTAGCCTGTGAACACCTTTGATTGTCTGATATACTGATGATGGTTTCCAGTTTTGCAACAGCTGCTTTATATAATGCTTGTTTTCTGGTCACGGTTCACAGGATCTAATCGTATTAGCTTGGCCATTCAGGGAGCACATGAGGCGAGCGTCTTTGCACTTTGCATGTTGAGAAATGGGACGCTGGTCTCAGGTGGGAAAGACCGTAAACTCATCTCCTGGGATGAAAATTATCAAAAGATTCAAACGGTGGAGGTAAGGCATATACATAGATATCATTTTGCAGTGTGCAGTATGCATTTGTATGCTTGAATAGTGGCACCGATCAAGCAGGTAGCCATAATTGACCAGCAATTTTGTATGTTACTCTCAGGTGCCTGAGTTATATGGCCCTATTCGGACTGTGGCTGAAGGACGGGGAGAAACGGTTCTTATTGGCACTACCAAAAACTATGTCCTGCAAGGCAGTCTGGATGGGGAGTTCATACCCATCACCCAGGTAAAATATGCATGAGTAACCAGTATTTTCTGTGGCCTGCCAGGGTCTGTTGAGAAGATACTGTACATAATATACATAAACAGATTTATCTTTAATTTCAGTGCAGAATTTGTGCTGGTTGATATTGTATAAATATTGGCTATTGATTATGCTTATTTCTTTGCATTTTTACATTTGGATGAGACTTTTCTTATCATCCAACACTCAAAGTTAATCTTTGCAATAATAGTTTTAAAATAGAATATTTTTATAATTTAAAATAAAACAAAGTTTTTAGTATATTTTTAGTATATAATATTCAGTATATAATTAATATTTAATATCAAATATTTAATAACATATGAAGAGTTAATTTGCAAAAACAAATAACTTTTTCATTGTACTCACCAATCCAATCAAACTGCAGTTGGGTTATTCTAATATAAAGTAAAAATAACTAAAAAATACAACTAACTAACACAATAATACACAATAAAAACATGTTTTTGAAAATAAAAAAGTTAGCTGTTTTTGCAAATAAACCCTTCATATATATATAATTTAATTAAATGATGTATATACTAATTTAAAATGAAACAATACAAATTTGAATAATTTTAGTATTTACTCTTCAGCATATAATTTTGTGTATATATGTGTATATATATATATATATATATATATATATATACATTTTTTATTGCCAACAATTATACTATTTACAGGTGATAAATCAAATACAAAAGGTCAACATAGCATACATGACAGCCAACATGATTTGTGTGGGTGTGTAAGTGGTGTCGAGGTTGGAAGTATATAAACATGTAGAAAAGTACAACAGACATAATAATAGAAAACAATAATACATACAATAGTATTAATAGTAACAAAAATTGGAGGCTGCAGGGTGTGGATGGTAATCATAATAGAAATAGTAGTAGCAATAATTTACATATATTTTTAAATAAATAATATTATTATAATATAATATTATAATATTATTAATTAATTGTTAAGTATTTCAGTAAATACTTTTAAGCTGTTAAATGTTAAATCTTAAAATGTCAATTTGTCATACTGAACATTTTAATGTAGTGATCAATTTCACATTTTGTTTTACATTTTTAATGTTTTACTTTTAAAATTAAATGTAGTGTTTTTAAAATTATATTTAACATTTTTTATTTAATTATTTAGAAAGTAATTATTAGAAAAGAACTGATCTTTACTGGTAAATTATGGATATATATTAGATATTTATTATGCTTCTTTCTCCCTATTTTTACATTTATATGTTCAATAATAAGTGCAATAATAATTACATTTATATGTTCAGTTTTCAATAATAAATTATTAATAATTTAATTACACTTAAATCTAATATTTTGCAAATCTCAAAATGAATATCTATTTTTGTACTGTTCATTATAATGTTGTGATGCCTAAATCCACTTCATTGATTTTAGTTTTTGATGTTTTATGTTCATTCAATTATTAAGACAAAGTATTATATAAAATAACATGAAATAATTATTACCTTACGGCATCAGCCAGAATATAAATAAGCCATAGGTTTATAAGTGTCACCAACAAAAACTCTGAGTGGGGGGTCTGAAGTTGAAAAAGTTGAAAAGTTTATTTCCTTATGCTAAAACAAAATAAATCTTTTTAGGGTGAAAGGGTCATTTAATTTGTGGTTCTAAAACACAACATATTTGATGTTTTAAACTTTCTTTAAAACTCAAATTCAAACCAAATTAATGCCACTCACACTGATGTTCAAGTGTGTTTGTTTGTCAGGGCCACACAGATGAGTTATGGGGTCTGACTGTACATCCAGTGAAGCATCAGTTCCTGACCTGTGGTCATGACAAGCATGTCTGCCTGTGGGACTCTGCCTCTCATCAGCCCATCTGGACCAAAACATTGGAGGTGAGCAGCCCACCTCAGTAGGTTTCCCTTACATTACTGTAGCGTCATCTCGCACATCAGTCTGTTGTAATTGAAACCCGTGTCACTACTGCAACTGTAATGAAATGAGCTCAGCTGTTCCTTAGGCTGAGATGTAACCGTATTTGTGTTGACAGGATGTTTGATTGAGCATGTATGTGTGTTTCCCTCACGGACAGGACGCCACACAGTCGGCCGGCTTCCACCCTTCTGGGGCAACGGTTGCTATAGGAACGCAGACGGGCAGGTGAGGCGATTTCTTTTCATCAACGGGGTCCCTGACACATCATTACAATTCAGAAAAGGGGTCTAATAGAGTGTTACATGGAAGACCCAAACACTTATTATTATGCTAATGCAACACAGGAACACAATACCATCCCAGCGGCATTGTTCAGCTGTCTTGACTTCTTTTTTTCCCCTAAGAATCCTTGGATGAAGATCTCATCTAAGAGTCTAGCAGTCATTATGTTTCAGGTTTTTTTAGGCCTTTGTGTTTGTATTGTTCTTTTACTCATGATCAATCCGTGCAGGTGGCTTGTGCTCGATACCGAATCGAAGGATCTGGTGACGGTGCACACGGACGGGAACGAACAGCTGTCGGTTATGCGCTTTTCTCCAGGTTAGAGTTAATTCTCCCAGCAGTCTTTTCACTGCTTGCTGGGAAAACATTAGGATGTTAGCCAAATACTAGCACTCATTAAAGTCTCTGCAATTGATTAAGCTGAAAACTCTTGGTTATTCTTTCCAGATGGTAATTTCCTTGCAATCGGGTCACATGACAACTACATCTACATTTATGCTGTGGCAGAAAATGGCAAGAAATACAGCAGAGTTGGAAAGTGCTCAGTAAGTATGGGTGTTTATGCAGAAATATGATTTATTTACCACATCATGGTTTTGTTGTAGTATTTATATTTATAATATGTTAAATTAGCTTTTATTTTATATTGTCTGTTTTACTTTTAATTTGTAGATTTTTAAAAAAACTCTTTATTTTAATTACTGTAAATGATATTCAATAGTTTTAGTTAACAATAAACACTGCCACATTATTTTTTCTCTTCACATGCACACTAACACATATCTGTCTCCTCAAATTAATGTTGTTTTTTATGTTTGTACCCACTGTCTGTTCTTGCTCACAGGGTCATTCTAGTTTCATCACTCATCTGGATTGGTCTGTGGATTCTCAGTACTTGGTATCCAACTCAGGGGACTATGAGATTCTTTACTGTAAGTATCTAAATATACTGTCTATACTATGAAGACAATAAGCAGAGTGAAATAGTCAGTTGCACTGACAGTTCATTTGTAATTCAATCAGTGCATTTGAATAAACAAAGTATGGTTGAATTTAACTCAGTTACATGAAAATACTGTGGTTCCCCCACTGTCCACTGCTATATTCAATGGCCACATCATCTAGGTTAGTATGTTTGTTTTGTGTCCGTATATTAAAATAAGAAATTTAAAATTATTACAATTTAAATAAGTTTCAGAATTCCACGTTTTTTTTAGAATTCGTAAGTTTTAAGAACGTGATCCTTCAGGAATCCCGATGAATCTACATGACTTGTCCAATTGTGATTTACTGATTTTTTTTTTTTTTTACAGAAAATTTTTACTCACAATTTCTATCCTATAAAATATTACAGCTTAGAAAATTGTGTATTTATGTAAATATTTGTTACAAAAATATAAAACTATAAACTATAAAAAAGTATTATAAAAATGCTTATGCTTATGCTTCCAGTTCTAGAAATTGCACTTTTAAAACCAGACTCTCTCATACACTACAAGTCAGAAGTTTTTGAACAGTAAGATTTTTAATGTTTTTTTTAAAGAGGTCTCTTCTGCTCACCAAGCCTGCATTTATTTGATCCAAAATGCAGCAAAAGCAGTAATATATTGTGAAATATTTTTACTGTTTAAAATTAAAAAAAATTATGTGAATATATTTTAAAATGTAATTTTCAAAGCTGAATTTTCAGCATCATTACTCTGGTCTTCATTGTCACATGATCCTTCAGAAATCATTCTAATATGCTGATTTGCTGTTTAAGAAACATTATTAATAAACATTATTATTATTATCATCAATATTTAAAACATTTGAGTACATTTTTTCCAGGATTCTTTTATGAATAGGAAGATCCAAAGATCAGCAATTATCTGAAATAAAATGCTTTTGTAACATTATACACTATATCATAGCTTTAAATTGATCAAAAGATTTCTATTTAAGATAAATGCTGTTCTTCTGAAGTTTTCAACATAATAATCAAAAAAAAAAAATGTTTTTGAGCAGCAAATCAGAATATTAGAATGATTTCTGAAGGATCATGTGACTGGAGTAATGATGCTAAAAAATCAGCTTTGAAATCGCAGGAATAAATTACATTTTAAAATATATTCAAATAAAAAACAGTTATTTTAAATAGTAAAAAATATTTCACTGTTTTTGCTGCATGGATTGGATTTGGATCAAATAAATCCAGGCTTGGTGAGCAGAAGAGACTTCTTTAAAAAACATTAAATATCTTACTGTTCAAAAACTTTTGACTGGCAGTGTATCCAGGTTTTTTAAAGACGGTAAAAAAACCTGTTGTTGAGAGGGTGAATTAAAATAAGTAATATCATTAGCCTTTTATTTTAATGATTATTTTTTTCTTATTTTAAAACATTTCAGGTCATCCTGAGGCCCCCTAGTGGACTCGACCTCCAGTTTGCCAACCACTGAGTTCAATCTGTACTATAAATTCCGTAACTGATACACATTATTGTCTTTCAGGGATTCCTTCTGTGTGCAAGCAAGTAGTGAGTGTGGAGACCACCCGGGATATTGAATGGGCCACTTTCACCTGTACTCTGGGCTTCCATGTTTTTGGTAAGGTTAATGTTTCATGTACCTGAATGCAGTGTGAAATAATAATACATTTCTTTAACACCAGTGTTTTTGTATGACAATAAATAAATACAGCTAAACTTGACAAATCACAGCCTATATATCCATAACTGCATAAGAGTGTTATTTTTGTAGTGTTATCTTTTATAAATGTACTATAGGTGTACAGCAGGGTCAGAAATTGCCTGCCACCAAAATGATCAAGACAAAGCAGCAAAAAATGGCCCTGCACAATTAAACAATGTATCACGGCTGTTGTGATTAAAATGAAATGTGAAAATGAATGAATATTGGCAACAGTTTAAAATATTCATTAAAGTAATGTGGTAAATGTAAGTATTTGACATTAAAGACAACATAGTATAGTGATTATAATAATAATGTTATTATAAAAATTACCCTCAAATCAGTTCCAGGGGGCAAATATTGTGTATTCTGTCTGTGTTTGTCTTCAGGACTGTGGCCTGATGGCTCAGATGGTACTGACATCAACGCAGTGTGCAGTTCAAATGCAAAGAGACTGCTCGTCACCGGAGACGACTTTGGCAAAGTTCACCTCTTCTCATTCCCTTGCTCTCAGTCCCGAGTAAGAAACAGCACTAAATCTTAAAACATCAGAAAGTGTTCATTTTAGCACCAAATAATGCTAATATATGGTATTATTTCTCTCTATCTACCTCTGCAGGCTCCTGGTCACATCTACGGTGGACACAGCAGCCACGTCACCAATGTTAACTTCTTATATGACGACAGCCACTTAATCTCTACAGGAGGGAAGGACATGAGCGTAATGCAGTGGCGTGTGGTGTAAAACCACCAATGTCACACTGAGCTTCCTTATTTTTTAGGATCAAGTGGCTTGGGAAAGCAAAAGTGGGGCCAGCGACAAAGAGCAAAGTGGAGTCTGAATTTTATTTGCCTTTAAATTTATCTCAGGACACCGATATTTGAAGTGACTCTCTGGTTTGACTGTCTCACACGTTCCCTAGACTACGAAAGAGATGTTTTGTGACGGAAACCCATCTCTTGAGCTTTGAATAACAATCTAAAGAATCTGCTCTACAGGACAAAGTTAAATGTGATGCCAAAGCACATCGGGAATGAATAATCCAGCCCAGTTTATATTAGACCAATACATGTGATCAAAACACTGAGCAATCATAACACTATCGTATCATTTAGAGTCTTAAAAATAACATCAGTTATACTCTATCACACTGACTGTGTTTTGATTAACTGCACGTTAACTATCATTTTTTACTAAATTTGCCTCCACAATGATCTTTTTAACTTTTGCTGCCACCGTATGGTACGTAGCGGTATTGCAACCACCTTCCAAATAGTAAAATTTGTTTTATCCTCTGCTGTAGTTAAGTGTTTCATGGATTTAAAATGTAATACAAGTTAAAAAAAATCAATCAGCCATCAAAATCCCTTCAAGGATGAAGAAGCATGAGTTTGGGAAACAAAGTGACTTCAATGGCCTTCAATGACTTTGACTTGCTACATCACTACAGCCATCAATCACTGATTTAGTTTAATCCTCCGTCTGACATCAAATCTGTTTTGTGCATCAACTAGCTTAACTAAATTTCATCATGTAGTGCAGTAGAGTTAAGCTCCATTTTCATAACCTCCGCTTGAGAAAAAAGATTGAACAGTTACAGTCAAATGACTGTAGTATTAATAAAACTAAGCATGCACAAGCTTGTAACTGTCTAACCTATTTTCCATATTCATTGTCAGATATATGGCATAGCCATGAAAATAAAGAAAAACATGTTAGTTCTTCTGTGAAATGTGAGAAAGCTGTTTTTTTTACCAAATAGGTTTGTTGGATCAAGGTTGGAGTGATGTTTTGAAGGATCATGTCTACAACCACACGACAATACTGCAATACATGAATGTATAATAAAATGGGAAAATCATATTTTGTAATACTGTCCTCCAAACAGCAACAACATTTCAGAAACAACCACCCGAATGAAAAACGTTGGTTTCTCCTTGTTTGTTTAACCTTTACCCTCCACACTGTGATGCCCTGACCAGCAGCAGACGTTGTCATAAACATCATTTATCATCCAACAAAAGTAATTTGTTTATGCATGTTTATACAACACAACCAAATGAGCATGAATAACAGGAAGAGGAGGAATAACTGTAACCCAAGGAGGCAGGGCTCAGAGGAAGTTGCAATGCGGCATGGTGGCCAGCAGTGGTCGCTGTTCTGCGTGTTTGTTTTACACTATCCCAATAAGCTCCTTTCTCATTGTCATAACACGGTGGAGGAAAATGGCAACTCCAGTGCACGTTTGCAGTCCGCAATTCAGATCGATGTTGTAGGCGCGACCATGAGCTGAACATGGGATATGTTTTATTCAGCTGTGGTGACAGAGAGCGACATGCTGTAGATCTTTCGAGACATCTGCATTGCTTCTGATCCAAGGACTGGCTGTGCATCGCTGGATGAGCATATACATTCAAGCTGACCATTGTTTTATGGAATAGTACACGTGTTGTATTTATACTCATTAAAATACATATTTATGCGCCGATACAGCAGCTCGCCTGTGTGGCTTTGCTAAGTTTCTTTTTTCACCTTTTGAATTATTTATTGCATACATATATTCGTGAGGATATCATCAGAAAATGAGGTAAGCAGCCCAATGTGTTGACACCGCATGTAAATATTCATTTATACATCAAAATGCATTGGTGTATATAAATACATCAACTGCTATATATACATTTATGTGTTATATAGCACTGACACTGTTAATCAGCCATTGGGTGTGTTTCAAACCTTGTCAGCTACCTACCTAGACAGCATTCTGGGGCTGGGGATTTTGATTTATTCCAGTGATTTGAATCTTTTGAATCGGTTCATTAAAAAGACTCGTTCACTCATTTGGTCACTGACTCTTTTTGAAAGTTTCACCGTTGCGCCAGTAGGTGGCGACAAGCCAATGGCTTTTTAATGTGTAATCAAATCGTTCGCTTGACCAATACATTAAAAAAGCAGATGTTCGAGATTGAAATAAGTCTTGTTAGCCTTTATTACCAGTTGTAGGATACAAATCTGCCGATTATGGGCCAGATTTACGAAACAGGGCAAAATAGCATCAGAGCATAATTTTGCGTATGACTAACAATGCGCATATTAAAGAGCACAAACACAGCCAGATCATTACCATAATGAACAACTCAGTCTACCAAGAGCTGTGCAAATTACTGCCTGCTTAAGAAGCTTTTTAAGGCATTAAATAGTAGTAAACTTATGTTGCGCAATTAATTTTAATACTTTACTCCCATAAATGTTGCGTTTGAAAGGGAACCTCATACAAATGCATATTCAATAAGCTCAGGCACAAAAATAACTGTCCACACATTTTCATCTTTAGTAAATCCTGACAATATTTTAACGCCAAAAGCTGTTAGTAAATCCAGCCCTAAAACTCTAGAAATAGCGTTCAAGAATGACAACTATAACGATAAATATATTAGCATGTTATTTTATCTGCCACTTTAAATTCTCAGAGGCAGCTGGAAAAATACTTCTGAAAGTGATTCCAGCCATATTGTCTATATCATTATTGTTTTAGATGTGATGTGGAGTTACATAGTTATTCTTATCATTCTTGGTGTGAACCTTCAGGTTAGGTTTAGCATCCTAACAATTTTCCTGACGAACAACAACAAAGCAGATCCATCTGTTAGTCAACGTCATATCAGTTCTTGTCCGAAATTAGATTCAAACAATGACTCATTTAATGCAAAAAATATTGCTATTCCATCAGAAAGGCAAGACTTCCAGTTCAATAGCCGCAACTAATAACTAGAAGAATAACAACGTGCAGTAAACACTAAAAACCAGTGTGTTCATAATTAAGATAACACATTAAAATAACATAAAAATAATGTATTCCAATTTGCAATATCAAGCAGCAGAAGGAGCTGTTTTATCCAGCTTAAAATAGCTGGACGCTGATGAGACCGGAAGCCTTGCACATATAATTTACAAATGGCCGCGTCCGCTCTTAAGGTGAAAAATGAGGTGGATAGGCCGATTTGCGTTTGAAATACAAGTAAACTAGAGCGATTCGTTAATTAAACGATTCATTTGAATCATTGATTCATTCACTAACACTTAGAACACGCCTAGAACTGGATCCCCGGAACGCTTTCTGAGTAGTCAGCTCATAAAATCTGGCACACAGCCACTGAAAGCTCGCGTTGAGGTCATTTATGAGTGAGCAGATTCTTCACCTGTTTTCTGTTCTGCTGACACCAGCGGTTAGAGGCACTGTTTGGGGTGTGTACGCTTATGCCGTGCACCGAGATGCGGAGCAGTGATGCCGATGGCCATGACAAGTTTAACTAAACTGTCCGCGGGAATTAACGTGACCACACACAGTATTTTATTCAAATGCTAAACTGATGGAGCAGAATATGCACATGTCTCCACCCGTGCAGTGAATATTCACTGGGTGTGTTCTGTCAGTAATGACGATTTTTGTATTCGTGCTTAATTGTGATTTAGAAACAAATGTGACCCTGGATCACAGAACAAGTCGTAAGGGTCACTTTTTCAAAACTGAGATTTCTACATCATATGAAAACTAAATAAATAAGCTTTTCATTGATGTATAGTTCGTTAGGATAGGACAATATTTGGCAGAGATACAACTAAAATATTGAGAAAATCACCTTTAAAGTTCTTCAAATAATGTTCTTAACAATGTATATTACTAATCAAAAATTAAGTTTTCATACATTTATAGTAGGAATTTTACAAAATATCTTAATGGAACATGATCTTTACTTAATATCCTAATGATTTTTGCCATAAAAGAAAAATCAATAATTTTGACCCATACAATGTATTTTTGGCTATTGCTACAAATAAACCCCAGCGACTTAAGACTGGTTTTGTGGTCCAGGGTCACAAATGTGTATCAGATGTCAGTGAGCATGATATTACCACTTTGTAGTTCTAATGCTCAAGATGAAGAAAATGTTAAATGAAAATATATTTTAAGCGAAGTGCATAGTGCTAATTGTTGGTTAGGTAAAGTATTATAGGGAAATTGTTTGGTAAAAGTGATTTATCAGAGATGTTTTAAATGAAAAAAATGATATTTCTGCACCTGACTATAAATAATTATTAGGAAATCACAAACTTGTGTACAAATAGGCTATTAAACATTTTGAGCTCCATTTAAGTGCATAGAGAGTAGCCTATATCAACACCAACATGTACATAAGTTTGTGTATTTATTCTAGGCTCTCTAAGGTCTTCTGCATGTGTCCGCTTTCGCTTTCCTTTATTGTCTCTCTGTCTGGACTAGAAGGAAGTCTTAAATTGTGCTGGACCCGGTTGCATTCTTGCCAACAGGAAACTGAGGAACTGGTTCAGTGGAATGATTTATTCAACCCTTGACTCTCTGAGCAAAAGTCTTTAGTTCACAATGTAGGCTATTTTTAGCAGTAGAGGTCCATTATGGTAAGGTTAAAGCATTCACTCCCATGTTGGCAGGAAGCAGGGAGTGTATGAAATGAGCTGTTTATACAATAGGTATGAGATCAGTTGATTATGTTAATTGCACAGCCACTGAGACACATTGATTGCGTTCGTTTGCACGTCTATGAGTTCATTTGTGTCAACAGTATATAGAAGATGTTTCAGGTTGAAACACTTCTGTCAGACCTACTAGTTGTCAGTTATCTGTGTGAATGTTTTGTCATTTTTTGACTTGTCGAGCTAAAGCAAATGTGTTTTCTTAGTGTGTCCTCTTGCGCAATTTATCTGAGACCCCGAAGATGTATCAGATCCAGCTGTCATGATTCATGCCCTCGTTTCCCATGAACCAAGAGCCTTAACTGCCAGTACAAACACATTTTTACTACAGTGTGGCACTACATTTTATTGAGCCACAGTGTATATGTGGTTCTTAAAGGTGTCATTATCAGCTTTATTTTACCAATACTGGTAAAATAAATGCTGGAGGTTTTTATAGTTTGAGCACTTCTAGATGAGAAGTTAAAACAATCACTCGTTCCTTGTGGAGATTTTGTTAAGATGCAACCATTGTAGACAGATCAACAAAAAAATGAATCTCATGAAAGGAGCCTTGCACATCGATGACAAAAGATATTATGGTCATGAATTTAGAACTTGTTAATTCAGAACTTATTACATTATTAGGGCCTTTTGATTTTCACGATGCGAAAAACATGAATGGAATCGCTGAATCTAGTCATAAAAATGTAATTTACTGTATAATGTAATTTTGGATGAATAAGTCAAAAATAGGTTAGTACGCTTACAATGTGCATGTCTGTGAATATTACGCCGCAAAAATACTATTTAAATATGAATCCAGCATGTTCTGTGTGTATTTCGTTTTCTATGTACATACTGAAGCATGTGTGGCACTTAAAATATTTTCAGCATCTGCCGCCTCAAACTTTGAGTACATAAACACATAAACATAAACTCAAGAACTGCTCTCAGAGTCATTTCATGAGCATTTTACCATTTTTTTTTTTTTTTTAGAAAAACTATCATATACATCCAGAATATGTCATATCATATACAAACAAACTAAAGGTCTTCACAGCAACCTGTCAAAATAAAAGTTTGGTTTAACTTGAAGAAACTGTGACAGTAATATATTACTTATTGTAATGATAGTGCTACTACTAATAATAAAATATGTATTAAAACATTATTCTTTAAGGAATATTTACCATTTATTTAACAGAAAAATGTAAATGCACAACATAGTATTTCTGAAAATAAAATAAATAAATAAGCAAACAAATAAAACAATAAATAATTTTTTAAATAAAATCAATTAATTGGAGATGCTTTTAATGATTAAAATTTAATGAAACCTAATGGAAAATTAATGGAAAACAGAATTTGCTCAAATAAATTGCTTGTTAAATTGTGTTTTTTTTTTTCCAATTTCTTTTAATTAGACATGCCTTTTGATTAATATTTTTTTAATTTAACCATTAAAACAGAGTCTAGAAAAATGAAAACGGAAAAAACTGAATCCAGAACAATTAGAAAACAATTAAAAAAAAAAGGATTTCATAGGGCCTACTTTATTCCCTGGTTTTAGGTAAATTGTGGCTACAGTTAAAGTATATGAAAACAGGAAATATATATATATATATATATATATATATTAAAAAATGGCCATGACATACCTAAAACAAGGTAACAAATTAATCAAATGTTGCCACAATTTCAACCAAAGCTTGTAAACGAATTAATAAATCGTGGCTGTAATGTATCGGTCAAATAGACTTTCAGAATTATTATTTGAATCGTTTTAATGAATCATTCAATTTCAATTTGTGAGGGCATCTATATATATGGCAAATCCATTTCATACTTTTTTTTAAATACAGTTTCCTGGTTATTTCTGTGTACATGGTTAAATGGTTAGTTCACCCAAAATTGGAAATTCTGTCATTAATTACTCACCCCCATGTTGTCCCAAACCCATAAGACCTTTGTTCATCTTCAGAACACAAATTATGATATTTTTGATGAAATCTGGGAGTTCTCTGATGGCGGACTGTCCCGGGAGAGAAAAAAATAGTTGAATGAAGTCGTTAATCCTTTTTTTTATATATCTCATACCTTCATAAAATTATGGTTAAATCACTGATGTCACATGGACTGTTTTAATGACGTCCTTACTACATTTCTGTGCCATGACTGTGGTAGAGCCCTTGCTGTCTGTGGAGGGTCAGAAAACTGTCCGATTTCATCAAAAATATCTTAATTTGTGTTCTGAAGATGACCGAAAGTCTTACAGGTTTGGAACGGCATGAGGGTGAGTAATTAATGACACAATTTTCATGTTTGAGTGAACTAACCCTTTAATTAAGCTTGTTGAACTAAACTGAGTCATTTAACCTAAGCAAGACAAACATCTTTTTTTTTTCCAATGAATACCAGCAGCCTTCTTGTTTCTTCTGGAAAGCTGCATGAATGAGCATATGTGTGTGTCTTAAGGATCATGTGGCTGTTTCTTGGCTGTATTTCTGTTGTGGAGAGAGAGACTCCTTTAAGGCACAGACCGCCTTCCAATCCTTTGAGTGGATAAGAATGGATGTGAGCAGGACAAGGTGACTGGTCCATCTCTGTCACATGCTCTCCTTGCTCTCTCTCTCATTCCTTCACCCTCTTTTCTCTCTCACACACTCTCTGTTCATGCATTATTGTACATCAGAAATGAGTGCGCTCTGTGTTTTACCTAGCTGAGAGGATGAGGGATGAACTAGTAGGCACAGTTTTCTTTTTTCTCTCTGATCCCCCCTCCTATTCCCTGTTTTCTTTTTGTTTCATCCGGCTGTGAGGAATTTTCTTTCTCCTTGGTGTCTACGGAGCGTCAACGTCCCGATATGTATTCTTTTGATGACTATGGGTAAGAATCTGACCTGTGTGGTTTTTGTTATTAGCTTGGTTTTCTCTGAGGATTACCGGACTTTAGGTTTAAAAAAAAGCTTGTGTTTACTTCATCATGGTTTCGAACAATCCGTGTGGCTTTTAGTGTGTTAACTTGGTGATTTTTTTCCCTACCAGCTGTTCCCTCAGTGGAATGAGCTTATTAATCTACATAAACATGCTGGGGTTCAATAGCTACAGAGCAGGAGTCCCAAACCCACTCCATGTTTTACTGTTGAGTCATTTAGCATTTTGAAAAAAACATGGGTTTAAATAAGAAACCAGGACACTGGGAGTTTTCAGGCTACACTTTTATAGCATTGTGAGTTTTTATCCTGTTTCTTGCAGACTGTTTTAGGGCAAGATGATGTGGATGTGCGTGTGGTAGAGATGTTCGTTGAAATGTGAGCCAGAATATTTTCAGATTTCTTGGCTTAATGGAGACTTAAAACCAGAAAAGAAACAAGTTAGGCAAGAAAGTTTACAGGAAATGAGAATGTGATGTCCCACAACTGGGAAGAGCTCCAGGCAGTCAACATCAGCTGGAGCCGTGTGCCATGTAGGGACAAAATTGTGGTTGAGCATGAATTTGGGATCTCTTGCATATGATCCAAAGCAGAGCCAAACTCTTTCACTTAAGCTTGTTATTTTGCTTCAGAGACAAGAAGTTGGAAAGTACTGACAGTGACAAGTCATGGTATTAGGCGTTGTAAACATGGTAACCTATTAGTAACCCTTGACGGCAATGCAATCCTTAAATATTTGCTGAAACTAGACTGACTACTCAGCTCCTTCCTCTTTCTTTCTCCCTCTGGCTGTTTTCTTTCTATATTTGTCTTTTTAAAAGAGTGTAACCTAGTACAGGCCTATTTTTGCTGCTGATTGCTAGCACACTAGTAATTCAAAGTATTATAAGGATTAGTTAAGAGTGTCCTGCACCTGGTATACAGTGACCAGAATGTGGGGGAAGGGTGTGCTTGTCCACTTTTCTCATCACCAAGGAAACTGTTTCCTCAATATCAAGATCTAGGCTTATTCTAGTGAACTGCATGTGTCTCTCTCGCTTTTAGAAATTGTCAGTTGTGATAAAAGCCCGCAGGGGCCGTATTCACCAAAATCTTAAAGCTAAAAGTTGCTCCTAATGTGGAAATCTAGCCACTCTTGAAATTTACAAGCGTGTCGCTCCTAATTTAAGCACTTGTAAATTTTTTTATTTAAGAGTTCACTAAACCTTAAAATAGAGCTAAAAGTAGCTCCAACTTAGTGGTTATCAGTCATCAAATTAAAAAATCAACGTCTACAGCTATAAAAAATATACTTATTTTGATAATGTGTTTAAAATATGTCTGTTTTATGTTTCTTAGTTTTTCGATTGTTCACAGTTACCGGTCCTCCAGAGTCTTAATAATTTATCTTTCCATTATGGCCGTTTCCAGTTCTCTTCTGGGTTAATTCAATACAGCACTTTCCATATCTCATATGATCTCAGATGATTTGTGTCATTATTTAAAGTGAACAACCAGCTTCTAGTGCTGAACCTTCTCATTTTGTCAGTTCTTTGAAAGCCACGCTTGTGTGAAGAAATGCTGACCTAAGTATGGTTACTGTGGGCTCTGGTTTCTCTTTAAATGTGTGTCGCTGACAGCCTGACTGACCGTCCTTTTTGTGACCTGCTGCACACATTTCTAATAAGAAGTAAATGTAAAGCTGTCATCTTGAGCAGTAAATTCACAAAACGGTTTTATAATAGTGATTTACTCTATTAAAGCAAAATTGGTTTTGTTTAGATTAATATTAAATTAACTAATTACATTTATTTAATAATCAACATTCAAGACTATAACATCTCTAATAGTCTATAAACATTTATAATGCAGTTTTAATGCCAACTTTTTAGTGATATTTATGTTCCTACTCTAATTCATTATTAAAATATAAACATTCAAATGGTGGCTGTTATAATAACATAATGAAAGATATATTTAAACATACATTAAAGGGATCCCAGCAGGCACACGACATCATAAGATGTTGATATTTGGTTAAATTTTGCTTGCGTCGTCGGGTGACAAAAATTCAATGTCAGTTCAACGATCAGATGCCCATTTTCCAGAAGTTGATATGATTTCTTTAGGGTCTTAATGAGAAGTCTATAATATACTTTGGTTAAAAATTCTCAATGGTTGTGTGAAACAACACCCTTTTTACCTTGCCAAAGTCAGCTCTACAAAAATCATCCCATTCTGGTCGAGGCTGCTTTAAATGCAAATGAGCTCTGCTCGCCCCGCCCCTCTCTTCTCTCTGTGGAGTGACGAGCCTGTCTACTTTAGCCGTGTTTAGCTGCTAAACTTGCTAACTAGCACATTTTTAGGAAAGGCGATTGCAAATATTAATAAAAAACCCTTATACTCACTTCTGCTGTAAGTGAAGCTGGGTCTCGAATGATCATAAATAATGAATCATTATTTACTCACCCTCATGTCATTCCAAATCTGTGTGACTTTTTTTTTTTTTTTAACTCTGTTGAACACATAAGTTATTTTGAAGAATTTTGGTAACCAAACATTGACCTCCATAGTACCTTTTTCCATATTATGGAAGTCAATGGTTACCGTCAACTGTTTGGTTACCAAAATTCTTTATTTAATTGGAAGAATTTGAAATCTCTGATTTTGTTTCATATCAAAAGTAACAAAGCACAAAGCTTATTGTGATTATTAGATGGTAGGTGTAATGTTTACTTAAAAAAAAACTATTATGTCCCTTTTTTTACAATATGTAGTATAAGTCTCAGGTGTCCCTAGAATGTGTCTGTGAAGTTTCAGCTCAAAATACCCCACAGAACATTTATTATATCTTTTTGAAAATGGCTATTTTGAGTGGAAGCAGAAACACACTGTTTTTGTCTCTTTAAATGCAAATGAGCTGCTGCTCCCCACCCCCTTTTCCAGAACAGGGTTGTGCCTTTACAGCTCGTACTTCAGATACTCTGCCAAAAAAACAACTGTTTAGTTTTGATTATAATGTCTATCACACTGAAATCATGTTTTTATACCATATTAGTTTAAACTTATGATATAGAGTTTTCTGAGCACACACAGAAATATGGTGAGTACTAAACTGAGTAAGACACTTCTCTTTCATGTGTTATTGCGCTTAAACGGTCAAAAACACACATGTTTATGTTAAAAACACACGAGTTACCAAAACAGTCGGTTATGTCTGTGAAGGTAAACAGATAGGAAAGAAATTGCATGTTTATATTAGACCTATGTGGCAGTAGTAGTAGTAATATACAGGCTTACCAAAAAAAAAAATAACTGGGTTGTTTAGGGCCCACAATGTGGAAAACGTGGGTGGAATCACGGAATACAGTCATAAAAACAGAATTTACTGAATAACACGGAATGTCACGGAATTTGTCAAGTTTGAATGAATTAATCAAAAGTAGGTCATTACACTTAAATCAAACCACAATATGGACTAGTATCTGTAAATATTACGCCACAAAAATACAATTTAAATGTGAATCCTGCATGTTCTACGTGTCTCTGTTTTAATGAATGGAGCAGACGAGCGGTTTTGTTTACTACACACACTGAAGCGTGCGTGACGCTTACGGTCATTTCAGAATTTGACCATTCCATTTTAGGAAAACTAGCTTCATATCATATACACACAGAAATGTAAAGGTAGACACGGCAACCCATCAAAATAAAGGTTTCACTTGACGACATTGTGCCAGAAATATATACTATTACCACTACTACTACTACTACTACTAAAATGAAACAAACATTATTTTTTAGGGTATAATCATTTCTTCCATGTTTAAATTTTAATAGTAAATTCCCCTTTGTTTGCGAAAAAAAAAGGTTTGCTTAATTTTTAATAATTAAAAGATTAATAAAATTAATATTTTATGCCTTCATTTGATAACCAGAACATTTTAAATACAAAAGACAGAATTTCTGAGGGTAAAAAAAAAAATCTTTCATAAGGCTATTTTAAGAATAAATGTGAATAAATTAACTATGCATTCAATCAATTAGACATGCTAAAACACAGAATTTGCCCTAAACATGTCATTTTTGTTAAACCTTTATTAAATTGATGTGAAATTGTTTCATGATTTTAATCAATTAGACATGCTCTTTGATTAATAAAATTTTATTTACTATTAATAAGGAGTTGAGAAAAATTTTATTTTGTAAAAAATTTGTACAAAAAATAAAACGGAATTTGGGAAAAAATAAAACGGATTTCATAGGGCCCTTAGTTGTTCCTTTTCACATTTTCTGGGTTGGTAGATGCACTTGGGACTTAATTTTAGCTCTTAAACATGGAAAAAAGCTGTATTTTCATGATATGTCACCTTTAAGTGTGTTTAACTGAAAACAGCAGAGACTAAAAGGATCATCAAAATGAAGATCGAAACAATATTGTCAACCCAGCAATAGTGTCCTAGACACTGCACAGTCAGTCAAAACTTGCCATCGGAGAAGCGCTAATTAAATGTCACCACATCAGTCAATGATTTCGACCATCCAAAACATTTCGGTCAATGATTTCGCCCAAATATTGTCAGTCGCCAAACTAGTTTTTAAATATATGCAGTATTTGCTACAAATAGTAAATGAAATATGTGTGCCGGCAGTATAGCATTAGAATGCAGTGTCTCGTTTTCAATTCCTCTGTCACAGCTGGGTGGGGGGTTGGGCGTTATGAGGTAATCCCCCTCAGGGTTAGACAAAACAACACACATCCACAGCCAGGCCGTCCCCTCACAGGGGAAAACCTGATGCTGTGATACCCTAGTGTTAGTTAGTGAGACCCTACAGTTGACCACTCACTCAGTTAAACCTGCTTCTATTTCTTGTTTTTACTTTCTCTTCACAGTTGAGGTCATACAAAGTTATGGATTGTCATTTGCGGTTTTTTGAGGATATGATGGGATTATGACGTTTGAAAATGCTTATTTAATCTTGGAACGGCTCCCTAGATGATATAAAGCTTGTTTTGTTGGAAGTACGCATCTGTTGTGCTGTACTACATCAGGTCTATTTTACCTTTGTGTTTGAGATAAATTAAAGCAGGTTTGGTTAGAGGTCCAGAAGTGCAGTTCAGATCTGTTTTGTGGATGTGTTTGAGAGAATGGATGCTCATTCTGTCCAGTTCTGCCTACCACAGAGCCACAGTGACTCTGGGCTTCATATGACTGGATGCAAAATCAGGTCAGTGTGATATTCTGTTCACATCAGCAACCTAATGCAAGGTGTAAACGCATTTAAATGTTTGAAGAACATGTCTGAAGATGTTTCTTTTGGCATAAATGTCATCATTTGGATACTGTTTGCTTATGTTTAGACGCTAGCATAAATCTGGAATGAACTAAATTAAATTAATTTATAATCACTTTTTTTATAAAAAACATGTTTTTTTAAAATGTCAAATGCTTAAATGTACCCAGTTACTTTAATAAATATTTTACTTTAATTCTTTAATTTGATATTTTTATATACATTTTTATGATAACAATAGACTGTTTAAAATTGTATCTAAATTATACATTTAAAAACAGAAGCTCATAGGGCAAATATTATAAAATAATGGTAGATTATTGCTCTTTATATTGTAATAATGATCATTAATGTCAATATAGAAAACTATGTAAAACGTTTTTTGTTTTGTTTTGGGCATGTTACATTTTGGCTATGTCAGTCCATGACTATAGCCAGTTCTAGCACAAGTTGTGCAAAAATTCCAGTTATAATCACTAGAGGTCGACCGATATCGGATTTACCGATACCGATAACTAGGTTGGACCACACTGGCTGATACCGATTAATCGGCCGATGGTTTTTAAAATGGATACCAAACGGAAAATAAATAGTGCTCTACTATTTAAATAAAGTAGCCTACTGAACCATACTTTGTAAATGAATAAAAATATTATTATTAATTATATATTGATCATTACAGTTAGTTCATTGTTCATTAATGTTAACAAAAGCCACTCAATTTTTTTTTTAAATATATCAGTAAATGCTGAAATTAACACACTCTAACAAGGAACAATACTTCTATTCTACAGCTTTTATCAATCTTAATGTTACAAATGGTCTCGTATTGTAAAGTGTTACTATTTCTTAAAAAATCAAGCTAAAGATGGCCATCTTTAAATATCTACACAAAGGCCACAGTATTGAAATTGCATACATATGGACATTGTGTACTTTCACAATGTAACTGCTTCTATTCTAGAACATTTGTGGTTATCTAATCAAAATATTAAAAATACGTTAGTCTACAACGGGCAAAAGTGCAGTGCCACGTCTAGAAGAACTCGCAACTACTGCTGTCTTTTCTTCATTAATGCAGCATCTAGTCAACAAATTCATGGCTGAGTAATGACATGAAGACATGCACTACAGTATACTGTACACACTGTTTCGTTGTCAATGATTTAAATCCGCCTTTGAAGTGTCCTGCTCTGTGCAGCGCAGTGTCACGTGTCTAAACAAACGGCACGTGCTGTCAGTGATTTCCACCACTAGAAGCCGTATAACAAAGTGCTGTATAACAAAGACTATAGGGACTTTGATGTACAATGACGACCTCCTCAGCTGCTCCAGCAACGAACCCAACCTAGAAAAAACTATCGGCATGGATTTTTGCCGATAACCGTTTCGCCAATCCACTATCGGTGCCGATTAATCGGCAAAACCTACATACATCCTACGATACATCGGTTGACTTCTAATAATCACTGAGGCTAAGAAATTAATCTGCACTGTGTTGTTTATGAAGAGGGAATTTGCGAGCGTTCACACTCATCAACAGCACCAGTGTTTTCATCTCTAATCTAAATGGCTCTGATTGGCTAATGCATTCCTAAATTCAACAGAAACGCGTTTGATTGGTTATAAGTGGCACACAAGACGGTGCATAAAAGAAACCTGATGGAGTGAGAGCGAATCTAAATGTAATTCCATGAATTAACACTTTTCATTAATTTTCACATTTAATTTTCACGACAGTCATAATACATTGTTTCATTGTGCAGGGACATTTTTGTCTTGCATTTATAGGGCATTTTTGTTCATTTTGGTGGCATTTTTGCCACAAGCCCTCGTTAATTTCTGATATATATATCGGATATATATGTATATTATTTATTAGAACTTATTGTCATTTTTAGAACAAACGTGTAACTAATTTTGTGTTTCTTGCCACCAGTTGGGAGCAAGTGTGAACTGTTTTCAAGTGATTGCAGAACTAGTGATGCAAACTGATAAATTATTATGAAGGGTTGGTTTATATGGAAGCTCTGTGAAGATGTTCTGTGAGGGTCCATGTTTAATTTATGCCGTTATTAAAGAAAGAGATGCTTTAGGGGAGATGTTCGCTTTCGGTCCAGTGGCTCTCTTGAAAAGATGTGGTGAGTGTTTCTGTTATACCTCCAGCAGTAAAACACAAGACATGCATAAGCTCTCGGTCTAGCCTTATCTAGCTTTATTGAGAACATTCTTTAGACATTATCTTCCTCTGTCAAAACCTCATATGACAAAATTAGCAAGATTTAACTATTATATCTCTTTAAGAATGGTTGAATGTGAGCTTTATGGAAGCGTGCAGCTTAGAGAATGACAAATAATGCCACAGTCAACGTTCAGGATAAATCTAGCATTATAAACCTAGCAGCCCTGCCTGAAACATTTAGCTGAGCACTTAAGCACATTAATTCAGAGGCAAAAAAAGACATTAGGCCATCAGCACTGCTTTCTACCAATGTAGCTGTAGCCGAGCCTGTGTGTGTGTATGGATGTGGATTTTGGGGGGAGGGTAAATTCGACATACAATATTGAAGTTAAGTGATGTGCTTTAGGAGCTGACACACATTTGTATTTGTAGTGTGTGGATGCACAGACAATGCTGTCATTATTTTGCAAATTTCACTGAATAAATCACATTTAAAGTGTAATTTGCATTTAATAGTATCATCATTATGGCCCAGCAGCGATTTTTATAATAGGACAATTATTGTGTTTTTATTTATTCATGTTTTTATAATAATGTTTGATATTGTGGGGGGAAAAAAAACACTAAACAGTGCACAAAGAATCATTACATTAAGATAGCATAAATTGTGGCACTAGCTGCTGACTCTAGTAAGAGTGGTATGGTATGCTATTCAGAAATCGGACGCTATTATGCTTGCCTCATTTTGAACTTTTTTTAATAAGCTTGGAACAGTGCGTTCTGGGATTGCTTTCATTGCAATGGATATGTGTGTTGTTTCTTATGGTTTACTAGTTTGTGACTTGGATTATAAATCTTAGACTAAGATTTTGTTAAATACATCAACTCAGCAAGGGTGTGTTAAATTGATCAAAAGTGACTGTAAAGCAGGGGTGGACAATATATCGGTGGACATGATTAAGCGGTGGAAATTTGTCAACCGCTAGAGATTTTCAACTATCGTCTCTATTGCGGTTACATGCTCACGAGACGTCGTTGTGCTACGTGGTCACGAAACTATGTTTGCATGTGTTTTTAACATACATATAGTTACCGTGAAATAAAACGACTCATATCATGATATACAATTTTGGTCATATCGCCCATCCTGACAGTAAAGTCTTAATGTTAATGTTACAAAAGATTTTGATTTATAATAAATACTGTTCTTTTAAACTGTCTGTTTATCAAAAATTATTACTGTTTTTAAAAAAAATATTAGGCAGCACTGACAATACTAAAAGAAAGGTTACTTGAGCACTACTCGGCTACTACTACTCAGATCAGCATTACAGTAATAAACTACATTTAAAAAAATATATGTTAAAGTGCCCCTATTAAGGATTTTTGAAAATGACTTTTTATGCAGTGTGCATTACAACTCTTAATAAATGAAAACATCCTGCAAAGTTTTAAAGTGCAATGTGTATAAAGTTATTGTCTCTCAAAAGAAAAAAATCGATTCTGAATCAGTCAAATGAGTCATTTTTAAAATCCCAAGCATTGTGAGGGTAAATCTGTTAAGGTACAGTTAGGATATGTCTAAAAACTCCCAACCCATTTTACTCCTCCAACTTCAAAATCATCCTACATCGCTGCAGAAGTACTGGCCCAGTGTTTACAAAGTGAATGTCCAAGGAGGGTCAAACACCCTCCCAGAAAAAAGGTTGAACAGCGATGTAGGAAGAATTTGAAGTTGGAGGAGAAAATGAGATGGTAGTTTTTCAACATACCCTAATTGCCTTGAATTGGAGTGCAAAGGATAAGCATGCGCATCACAAAGCTAGACAAGATAAGCATTTGTGGTTAAAAGTGTATAAATATAATTTTTTTAAGAAAATGACCAATCGTTTCGCCAGATAAGACCTTTATTTCCCAGCTGGGATCGTTTAGAGCCCTTTGAAGCTGCATCGAAACTACATTTTTAACCTTCAACCCATTGGCTCCCATTGAAGTCCACTATATGGAAAAAATTCCTGAAATGTTTTCCTCAAAAAACAACAAAAAAAAGTATTTCTTCGCGACTGAATAAATAAAGACATGAACATCTTGGATGACATGGGGGTGACTAATTATGATGAAATTTTTATTCTGAAAGTGGAGTAATCCTTTAAAAACTTTTAAAAACTCATGTACTCTGTAGCATGCAAAATACGTATTTAGTTGTGTGTGTTGTGTTTGCTCTGCGCAGCTTGTAGGACTCGGCTAACTGGCTAATAGGAATATCTGTTCGCTCGCAATTGTCTAGAAATGTATCAGTAAATAGTGAATGTTTGTCATTGTTATGATAAAAAATAGAGCAATGCGTTGGTGTACAAACTGCAGTGCTTTATCAATACATTTCTGCATCAGGCTAATGCATATACCGTGGCAGTTTGAGTGTTTAATGCAATGGTGATGGGCGTTCTGTTTCCTGACACTTCACGCAGTAGACCAATCACAACAGACTGGGTCATTGAACCAATCACCGCAGATTAACGTCATGCAAATGAGGGATGAATTGTTGAGCAAATAAGGTAAAAATTAATGCATATTATAAGACAATGAAAGTGTTTTCAAGTGACCTTGCATGTATGTCAACCTATTGTTTGGGACTCCTAAAACCAAAAATATGTACCTTTCATAATCCATAATGGGGCACTTTAAAATATAAAAATTCTAAAAAGTCTTTAGTATCTTAAATTGTAAATATATTTTACACTTTAATTACAATATTTGTGATCACATAAATGCAGCATTAGTAAGCATACAAGGCTTCTTTCAGAAACTTTTTGAAAAATCTTATAGACTTTTTGAACAGAAGTGATGATGGCTGCCACAATTTTACTGAATCAAAAGAGTCTTCATAGTCAAGCTTGGCTAAATAAAATGTTTGGTTGATAAAATAAGCTAATATGTTTCTATTTTTATGCAGTGTAGTTTGGTCTTTTATTGTTATCATCAATCTATGCCAGGAAATAACGGACAATTGACAATTAGCTTGATTATACAGAGGCTGATTATGCTCCTGGCTAAAATCTCCTCAGTGCTTTGTGGCGTTCACTTCCTCGATGTTGAGATTACTGTGTTGCAGGAGACGCTAAATCCTCAGTAATTTAGATTGCGGCCTAGAAGTCCAGATCTTACTGGAAGTCAGCCTGTAATCCAGCGTCTTAGGCCTCAGAAGCTCCCCGTGAGTGGGAAGTGTCTCTCATAGGCAGAGATTTAGCTTGGTTCCCACCCTTCCCAAAATGATTACTGGGTTACAAGCTAAAAAATGCCGCCCCGTTTCCTACAAACTCTCATTTGATTCGACTCCATCCTCCCACACTCTAATAACAGGGGACTTCCATATTTTACTTGCTTTAGAAACTTTTACAGGGTTCATTTTGTGTAGCATTTTTGCTATAGGCTAAAAATAACCCCAGCTATAATTTTAAGCACTGCTGTTGAGTCTCAGTGTGTCAGTCCCTCAAAAATGTCTCACAGTAAATAGTTTTGCGTCCAATATTTGCTTCTTATTCACTAACCAGGTGCTATGTGCGCTAAAGTAGCACAGGCATTTGAGTATTCAAATTAATTCATTGTCATTTGTGTCAAATTCACCTTAGTTCTATGTAAATTCGGCTTAGATTGCGTCTTACAGAATTCGCTTTGCGCTTGGTGTAATTAATGCTGTGCTATTATCACCAGCAGAAAATAATTGAATTTAAAAGAGATGTGTATGTACATCTATTATTAATCATGGCAACAGTTTGTCACTAAATGATGTTCAAATGATGGTGAAGAGTGTTACAACCAGGCATATATCCAGATGCAGCAGACTCCGTCGGCTTACAGCCAATTCAGCCACATTCTGTTATTTTCCACTGAAATCTGGCCAAACGAGGCAGTGAAGATCTTGTGACCAGACATAAGCAGAGTTAGACCTTGTGTTTGGCCTTGAGCTGAGACAAAATGTTTTTTACATGAGATTAAAAGGAGCCTAGGCCTGTCAAGCTCTCTCACTCTCTCTTTATCTCTTGGTTATTGAGACAGAGTTTGGGTGAGTGGAGACCAGGTTCACTCAGGGTGTGATGATGGCGGAAGCCAAATGGGAAATGCCAGGCTTTTCACAGCTTTTATTAATTATGGCAGCTTATCAACTGGGAGTCTAAGGCCGATAACAGCTTTTCTCTGCCTTCTCTTATACCGTCTTGAATGAACTCAAAGGATCTTGGCTTGGAATTTGTAAAACAATTTATTTTCAACATTCACTAGTTAATGTGTCGCCTGGATTTTAGTCGACTGATAACTTGTCTTAAAGGGATAGTTCACCCTATTTTTTTTTTTTTATTTTCTATTATGGACTAAAAATATTAAGAAACATTTTGAAGGTATGATAAATATGTAATAATTCAATTGTATTAAAATAATTACAAAATATATGTATACAAATCTTTTAATGTAGTATTGTTAAATAACATAGTTAAAGAATTAAAAATGTGTATATATTAAAAAAAATTATATAATATATTTGATTTAATAGAAACAATCTAGATAAATTAGTTGACCGTTTACAGTCCAGCTATACTATGCAGTTTCACTTCAGCTGAATTGTTTGTTTTTGCAGTTTGCTTTTAAAATATTTATTAAAATATTTAGATTTTAATATACATACACTGGAAACATATATACACTACCAGTCAAAAGTTTTTGAACAGTGAGGATTTTAATCTTTTTTAAAGAATTATCTTCTGCTCATCAAGCCTGCATTTATTTGATCTGAAGTACAGCAGAAATAGTAAAATTTTGAAATATTTTTACTATTTAAAATAACTGCTTTCTGTTTGAATATATTTTAAAATGTAATTTATTCCTGTGATCAAAGCTAAATTTTCAGTGTCATTACTCCAGTCTTCAGTGTCACATGATCCTTCAGATTTCATTCTAATCATTCTGATCTAATCATATGTTTTTTTGTAATATTATACACCATACCATTCTATTCATCAAAGAAACCTGAAAAAAATTGAATATTAGAATGATTTCTGAAGGGTCATGTGACTGGAGTAATGATGCTGAAAGTTCAGCTTTAAAATCACAGGAATAAATAAAACTTTTAAAAGACGGAAAAAAAATTAAAAGACGATAACTTTTCTATCCGCAATAAAGATGACAGAATATCCATCGGTTGACACATTTTTACTGGTCAATCGAGTTCTATTTTATATCGCCCACCACTCTCTCTTTCTCTCTCTCTCTACATGACACTAATATACTAGTCACTGTTTAAATCACATGTAATCACATATAACTAAAACTGCTCAGACTTGCACAGGTGTGCAGAACAGTCTAGAGCTTAACAAACAATTTCATAATAACAGGCAAATAATACTCATTATGCAACAAAGTGCTGTCCAATGGACAAATGGTGGCGTCTGGCCTGTTCCAGCACGTTCAGCAGAACTGATCACACCGATCTGCCAGGCAACAATGGCTTTAACCATGCCATCGCTTAGCAACACTCATCTCTTCCAAACTAGGGTCTTTCCTATGGCAACTGTGAGCCATCAGAAAACATTTTTACATTATATTGTGCCTGTGACATGTGAGAACTAGCATGCATTCAGCAGGAATTCCCATGCCAATCATGTAGTGTCCTTACACACTAAGGTCCATGTGGCCCTCTCCATCACACATACGCTGACAAATACACATTTACTTACTCTCATCCACATTCGAGAGCATTCAGCTAATGGGGTCATAGCTGGAAGGCCCAGGAGATCCCGTCCCATAGTGGTGCTTTATGGAGTAAAAGCATTAGATCTGTCAAGCATTCAGACGCTCAGCGTGGCCTCCTTTCAGCCACTTGCCTGTTGGGCACCGTAGCAGATTTACTTAAAGTTATATAACTTAAAGCAAAATGTAAAGTTTAGTGCCATTTTTAGGCAAAACTGTTCAAACAGTTATCAAATGACTGTCCTTTTATGTGTTATTATGATTTTTAAATGGGTTTAATATGTGGAATGCACCACTTCCGGTATTTTGTTGACACTGCCAAAATGCAATCGAGGATTTTTAAAAATCGAACACTCGAACGGAATTGAGGAATCACTGTAGCCCTACGTTATTTTTATTTTCTTTGCACGCAAAAAGTATTCTCATAGCTTTATAACATTACGGTTGAACCACTGATGTCACATGGACTGTTTTAAAGATACACTTAGTCTTAGAATAAATAAATAGTGAATAAATATGTAAATCGTCTCAGAGTACTTTAGAAATGTTCTGAAGTTTCACATTTTGAACATCAAAGCTCTTCTCAGTTGTTTGTCTTTTTATTTCTGTTACAGACTTTAAAGCTTTCTAAGTTTTAAATGTCCCTGACACTGATATTTATAGCTTTCTGTTACAAGACGTGTTGGTCTCTGACCCTTTAGAAGTGCAGGTTTTTTTTTAAAGTCTTGGCATACAGATTCTATTTGATAATGAATATTCTTGTTCCAACTGAGACAACACTGGCAAGTTTTTCCATGTTTTGTGAGAGAGAGAGGCCTTTCGTAATGTGTTTTTAGAAGAAGTAAACTGAGATAGTCCAGCGTCTAAATATATTGGTTGTTTATGGAAGCAAAGGGCCGTCAGGATGTAATTTATGACGACTAAGCATCATCGTGGAGGAGAGACTGTGTACTTTATTTCAGACTTGCTCTAGGGGGGGAGAAATGAAACCGGGAGGACAGGGAAGAAGCTGCCGTGCCACCCTCTAACCCCAGATGGATGCCAGAAATAGGCTCTGTCGTAAGGCAAGCATGAAAGACCAGAAAATGAAGAACTGAGAGTAGTGAATGACAGAAGATGTTGTTGCGAAAACATGAAATGTGCAAATTTGCTGTTTCAATCATTAAAAAGCAACATTATTTCAAGGTGGCTGACGCAGTATTATTGCATCAACATCAGGTTTTAGGTTTAAAATATATTATAAATGCATTAAAAAAATAAACGATATTTAGGGGTAATTTGAGTCATTTATATTGGTTACCTAATGTGTTTTTCACAACTTTTAATCACCTTTTTCCTCTTTGCTAGTTAATTTTAAATGGTTATACATTGTGACAAATACATTTTTAATTTTGAATTGATATGCAGTTAATACAAGCTTATTAAAGCTGCTTGAATAATGCAAATGTGCTTTGTGCCATTTATCCATTACTTAGAAAAAATATACAACTAAATTTCAAAAATCCAGTATGTGCAGATATAAAAGTATATTTAATTGAGCTGAGTTTGTACGAACACGTCATTTAAAAAAATTGTCTCGCTTCTTTCACTTCTCATAAATGCTTGTTTCTTTATGATGGGTTCTTTCTCCTCAGTAGTCCAGCCCCCACTGCACCACTTTTCATATGATCCATTTATGCACCACTTTTCTCAGAGTTCAGAGTGTTAATTTTCTGTTTTGGCATAATGTCACAAAAACGGTGAGTCTGATTCTTACTTTTATCCTTGGGTGTATTGTTTCAGTTGGCTGTTGGTTTTGAATTTAGTAAGAGCTGTTTTGGTCATGTGCCACTGCTCTTCTAGTTATACAGGCGGGTGTGAGGAGTGTATGTGGCTGGATTTGGGTGTTTCTGTGGGAGCTGGGTGTGGTGGTTCAGTATGTTTTAGGGTATATAGGAGTCAGAGTGGAAATCTGCCTAGCTTAAGTTAGCACACCAACAGGAAACCCAATCTTCTTTGTGTGAAAAAAAATCAGTGCTTGAGTGTTTTACTTCATTTTACTGAACATCTGCAGACTCTTAAGATGTTTGGAGTTTGTGAAAGGCTTGAATGTAAGCTGAGTTGTGCTAATCACAGTGCTTCAGTCTAGTGTGCACAAAATGCAAAAAAGACCCAAGTTTGAATCAGTCCTGTGGATCCCAATGGATCCTTTACTGAATGAACTCACTGAATCAGTTTGAATCTGACTCACTGAACCACAAATCTTGTCTTTAAAATAAAACAAGAACTGATTTTGTATACTTGTGAAACTTGAATTCTGATTTTTTTTCTCAGAATTGCGTGACATTAATCGAGATGTTATGTTGTTAAAATGACAATTATCTTGTTAAAATGAAGTTTTCCTGTAATAACAAGATGTTTTCTTATTAAAACGACATCTTTTCTTGTAAGAACGAGATGTTATGTTGTTGAAACGGCATAATTATGACATTAAAACATCTTTTCTCGTAATATGAGGTGTTTTATTGTTAAAACGGCATCTTTTTTTACCCACGACCAAAAAATACGAAAAATCTAGCTTCATTTTCGTTTGTCCATTTTTTAAACAAAACAAAATAATAATAATAATAATAAAATTGACACAACATCTCGTTTTTTTACGAGAAAAGATGTCATTTTAATGAGAAAACATTTTGTTATTACAAGAAAAGATGTCGTTTAACAAGATAATTGTCATTTTAACAGCATCTCGTTTTTACGAAAAACTAGTTGTTTTAAAGAGAAAACATCTAGTTATTATGAGAAAAGATTTTGTTTTAATGAGAATTGTCATTTTAACAACATAACATCTAGTTTTTGTGAGAACACATGTTGTTTTAATATGAAAACTATACGAGAAAATTAAAACATAACATCTCGTTATTACGACAATTGGGTAGAGAAAAATAATATGCGTGGAATAATATAATATAAACTCACATTTCTGACTTTTTTTCTCAGAATTGTGAGTTTATATCTCACAATTCTGTGAAAAAAAAGTCAGAATTGCAAGATACATACTTGCATTTGCAAGAAAAAAGTCAGAATTGTGAGTCTGTATAACACAGTTCTGAGGAAAAAAGTCAGATTTGTGAAATAAAAAGTCACAAAAACCACTTTTTTATCTAATTTATCTAATGAATTAATGAACACAGTTAATTACATCTTTACAATATTTTTTCATTATAACTCTTTTTATACAAAAAGGCTTTTTATATATGGGATTATGGTAAAACTTAACGTCTCATTTGTTAACATTAGTTTATGCACTAACTAACATTTTTACAGCATTAATTAACCTTCCGTGTTAGTTCACAGTGCATCTAGTAATGTTAACAGATAACAGATAATAATGTATTAATTAGTACATGCTGAACTATGATTGATATAAAAGAATATATAAATTACACAAATTAACAATAACAAATTAACCAAAAACCTATATAAAACAAATGAATACATTATTATATTAAAAAATAATTAGACATTGTATTAAATCATTTAATTAGAAGCACTAAGGAACAAAAGCTAGCAAGGTAAATGAATGCTGATCATACACACAATTTCTGCTCCTCTTTATGTTAATTGTTCCCCCTGACAACCGAAGATTTCTATTTAAAGAAGTGAAGAACCTCATGTCTTTAATTAAACCATGGCCTCATATCAAGCAGTCCACACGGTTACATTCCTGCCTCACTCGTTAGCTGCCTATTACACTATATAATTAGTACAGATAACAAACCCGCCCCTTGCTGAGTGTCTTCAAACAAATTCAGTGGGGCAATTACTGTGCTGTAATACCACAGTAGTGGCAAATGGCATGGTTTTTTATGGGTTTGGCTCTTTTAGTCTTCTTGGAATAAACACTCTTTTATAGAATTTCTACACAATCTTTAATTTCATAACTTGTAACTAACTGACAGAAAAAAATCGTAACTAATGTCATTGACTGTTTTAGAATATCTTTCACTGAATATGCACAGCTAAATATTACATTCAAATACACTCACAGAAAATGTTGCAGAATCAGGTTGCAGCATTATACGAGTCTAAAATCTGTTTTTAATTTTCCCATATTGTAATTTATCCTTGTGGTTTTTGGTGTTGAACAGAGTGAATCTTTAACTAGTGTTCCTGTTTCTTCCTCACAGTGAACAGAGTATATGTCAAGCCCGAGCCTCTGTGATGATCTATGATGACACCAGCAAAAAATGGGTGCCAGTCAAACCAGGTCAGCAGGGCTTCAGCCGCATCAACATCTACCACAACACTGTCAACAACAGCTTCCGTGTGGTGGGAGTCAAACTGCAGGACCAGCAGGTGAGATACGAACCTGGTACAACAAACAGAGAGAAGACACTGTGTGATATGATCTTACTGTACACAGTGTGCTTTAGTTTCACAGATTCATCCAATGAACATTCAGTTCTGTGTTATTTTATATGTTAAAATCAGAAATGCTTCTGTTTTGTGGTTTCCAAAAATACCATTTATTTGAATGCATAATTGACCTGAGAAAGTTTTTATATGAAGAGAATTTGAAATAGTTTGATTACAGGGAAAATATTACAGATGCAGATACATAACCACATGTCAACATTCTTCCAGGTCGTTATAAACTACTCTATTGTGAAAGGTCTGAAATACAACCAAGCCACGCCAACTTTCCACCAATGGCGTGATGCTCGACAAGTTTACGGGCTGAACTTTGCCAGCAAAGAGGAGGCCACCACCTTTTCCACTGCCATGCTGTTTGCGCTCAATGTCCTGAGCTCTCAGGATGCAGGTAACAACATAAATTGTATTTCTTTTTAAATCTCTGTGCCATCCTCCTATTGTATGTTGTTGTTTTGGTTGGGTGTAACCTAGATTATTTCTGGAATTTGAGAAGTTATATTTCAGATTTATTGCTTTGTGAGCATGGGTTTCAAAGTCTTTGGTATTAATTAAAGGGATAGTTCACCCAAAAATGAAAATGACCTCATGATTTACTCACCCTCAAACCATCCTAGGTTATATGACTCTCTTCTTTCAGACGAAGACAATTGGAGTTATATAAAAAATGTATGGGCTCTTTTGAGCTTTATAATGGCAGTGAATGGCTGTTGAGATTCTGAAGTCCTCTCGCAAATGCACATAGTTATCTGATGCTAGAGATTACGGTTTGTAAAATTTTAAATATGGATATTTTTCATACACAAACGCATAAATTCACTTCCGAAGGCCTTTATTAACCCCCCAGAGTCATGTGGAGTTCTTTTTATGATGGATGGATGCACTTTATTTGACTTGGACGAGCCAGGACATTTTTTTTTTATATAACTCCAATTGTATTCGTATGAAAGAAGAAAGTCATAAAAACCTAGGATTGTTCAAGGGTGAGTAAATCATAGGGTAATTTTCATTTTTGGGTGAACTATCCCTTTAATTGTGAAGACAACAGTATATGCTTATACAGTGTTATACAGTATGGGCTTAAAACTCAACATTTTTATTTATCTGATCAAACTGATCAAAAGGTGGCACTAAATACATTCATAAATTATTAAATAAATGCTCTTCTTTTGAACTCTTCATCAAAGAATCCTGAAAAAAATGCTCACAGTTTTCATAAAAATATTAAGCAGCACAACTGTTTTCAACATTGATAATAATAAGCAATGTTTCTTGAGCACAAATCAGTATATTAGAATGATTTCTGAAGGATCATGTGACACTGAAGACTGGAGTAATGGCTGCTGAAAATTCTGCTTTGCCATCACAGGAATAAAAACATTTTAATATATATTAAAGTAGAATGTTATTTTAAATTGTAATAATATTTCACAAGTTGCTGTTTTGTTGTATTTTTGATCAAATAAATGCATCTTTGGTGAGCTTAAGTGACATCTTTCAAAAACATTTCAATATTTTGAAGTAGTGTAGTTTAAATACAATATTCATACTTTCTGTTTAATTCATTATTTGTTTTTTATTATAATTCTGGTCTACTGATAAATTATGTCTTTAAGTAAAAATGTAAAAAAATGATGTTGCATATCACATCATGCAAAATATAATGTATAAACAATGATTTGCAATTTTTATCTCTTAAATATAGATATATAAATGTGAGTTTAAAAGAGATGAGGATAATGCAAACACTTCTACATTACAGTCATAGCAGTATTGTTAGCTGTGTTACTATATACAATCATTTAACTGTAATTCATTGTAAAAGTGCTAATGCAAAAACGGTAATTTCACACTGAAAATATTGTTGTTTGGGTCTTGTACGTGGGACTGTTAAGTGTAGTGTAACTCTTATTTAAGAACAGTACACGGGCCTCTCTGGTTTCAGGCTGCTGCTACTTATAAGATGTATGTGGGGGGGTCTTCTGCCATTGGTGCTCAGCCCTGGTTAAAATATCCATGGAGCCAAACAGTCTCAGGCCACGGGTGTTGCATGTTTCTTGCTTTTTGGGGCGGGCAGATTAGAAAGGTTGTTAGAAGTGCTGTTCGCACCTCAGCATGCAGAGAAGAGAGAAGCTGCTGTTCACCTGCCTCAACTCACCTGTACGGAGTCCTGACTGTTATTACCAGTTTCCACCTGGTAGTGGAGCTCAAACTGCACCATTATAGATATTTGTGAAGGCACCTGAGAGGGCCGTGGAGCCATGCTTGGACCGGAGTTTTCCCCGGGGCCAATCCGCCGGATCAGCTCCACAGTAATAAAGCTCAGCAGTAAGTAGTGTTAAGGGCTGGGGGATTCAGTCGCATGTTTTAATAATGTGATGCGATGCCTCGGATGGGTCATTGTGGTGTCTTTGATGGAGGATGTGGTTGTGGAAGCTGCTCAGTGGTTTTTGGCACAGTGCCTGTCAGAAGCTCGTGACGAGGCATGTGCGGGTTTGGGAGGAATAGTGTGTTCGGCGTGACTATTTCTGAACAGTTATCATTAGTGCTTCACTGATGTGGCTGTATGGATTTAGATTTTTATGGAAACATAACACAATAATAACAGGACTTAATAAATTAATTATAATTATCTGATTACTTGATTAATCATCAGCATAATCGACAGATTACTTGATTACCAAAATAATCATTAGTGACAACCCTAATTGACTTGCATTTGGCATAAATGCATTTTTTTTATTAATAAAAAATTGGTAACACTTTACATTGTGTCATTTGTTAACATCAGTTTATGTATTAAATAACATGAATGAACAACATGAATGTTAGTCAATAAAAATACAGTCGTTCTTTGTTTGTTCATGTTAGTTGACAGTGCATTGACTGATGTTAACAAACTCAACTTGTGATTTTATTAATGCATTAATAAATGCTAAAATTAAGATTAACTAAGATTAATAAATGCTGTAGAAGTATTGTTAGTTCATGTTCACAAATGTAGTTTTTAACCTTATTGCAAAGTGTTAGCAAAAAATTAAATAAATTATGTTTCATTGTAATTGCCACGCTATTGCAAACACACATACACACACAACAACCAAAATTTTAAGTTTAAAACAAGAGCAGCACCTAAAAGCACCTAATTATGTAAAGAAAGTAAAAGAAGAAAAAGTGAACAATTATTGGAGAAAATATTATAAAAATGTATAAATGTTTATTTGTATAATCTATTAAATGAATTGAATTGGAAGACATAAAATAAAATATAAACTAAGTGAAATTAATGAATGAATAAATAATAATAATAAAAACAAAAACAATATTAATAGTACAGATTAAGAAGTTCTAATTATTATTGTTGTTGTTACCATTAATAAATATGATTTTTAAATAATAATAATAATTTTGACAGCTGGCATAAATATTGTTTCATTAAATATATTGTCTAGATATTGCTAAAACAGTAAAAAGTCTTCTGAAAATAAAATAAAATATTCTTTCATATCTGGTATGCATTATTAAATTTCATGAAAGATGCTTCTGTTTGAAGTTATTTGAATTATTTGTTCAATTCAAGTAAATTAATTTTTTATGCTTAGGCCTAATGCACTAACAGTTAAAAAAAAAAAAAAAAAAAAAACAAATGACAATCTGTGTACTATCATACTATCATACAGCATACTTGATCTAATGCTTAAATTTTGTTAAAAAAAAAAGTTTTTTTTAAGGTTAACAAAAAGGTTTTTTTAAGGTTAACATTTTCTGACTGTAAAATACAGTACAGATTTATATGTGACCCTTTACCACAAAACCAGTCATAAGGGTCCATTTTTTGAGATATATACATCATATAATAAATAAGCTTTCCGTTGATGTATGTTTTGTTAGGATATGACAATATTTGGCCGAGATAATCTGGAAAATCTGGATAATCTGGAAAATCTGATATCTGAGGGTGCAAAAAAATAAAAATATTGAGAAAATCGCCTTTAAAATTGTCCAAATGAAGTTCTTAGCAATGCATATTACTAATCAAAAATTAAGTTTTGATATATTTATGCTAGGAAATTTACAAAATATCTTCATGGAACATGATCTTCACTTAATATCCTAATGATTTTTGGCATAAAAGAAAAATTGATTATTTTGACCCATACAATGTATTGTTGGCTATTGCTACCCATGCCACCTATGACTTGTTTTGTGATCCAGGGTCACATATTATGCAAGTGGTGTGTCATAAAGGAAAATGGCAGGGTTTATCAAACAAATGACCAATGGGTCCCATCATCCAATCAGATTGTATCTTTGTTTCCACTTCTTGTTATCTCAGTGGACATCATCATTTCAGCTCAGTGATCACCAGGGTATGTATATTTGGTACAAAGGGACTCTGCTGCTGCACGCAACCACCAAATGATACGGTATGTGCGTCACAAAACACTGTCAATATTGACTGCACATTACTTCAAAAGCTTATCCAAAGCGAATTAATTGTAATATTTAGTTAGCGTTTCCCCTCCGAGGCTTTTTAGGTATTTAACCATAAATCACAATAACATCCAGAGCTCCAGATTTGACTCTTGAGAGGCACTTAAAAGTACGAATCCATCAACTTTATTCACCAACCAATTTAATACACTCCAACTGCAGCCATTTATCAGCATGTTGCTATAGCAAGGGATTTATGAAATAAATCACAGACCTGCAGTAGAGATGGATATGTGAGTAATATCATTGCTTTTTATGCTGTCTGGTTACAAAGTGCACAGCTTAATTGATATCAAGCATTAAGGTTGAATCCAGAGCATACATAATTACAGTTGGTTAGCAAAGTCTTCATAAGATGATGCACTGGTCTAAAATCCTAGTGGAAAGATACTTGCCGCATTGTCTCGCTTCACCAGTGGAGCAAATAGCATTCATGCATTACCCAGAATGCTCAGCAGCGTTTGGATTAATGGTTTATGGTCTGCAAATTGACATTTCATAAATGATGGTGAGTTCTGTTGAATTTCCGTTGGAAAATTTTCCCCTTTTTCCCTGACTGTTTTAGCCAGATCATGAGAATACCACGTTTTTATTGAACTGATAGCATCACATGCTTTAAGACCATAAACACTGTCAGTAAAATGATATTGTATATCTGTTTTATTCTAAGTAAGTTTGATCCTTTGATTTTTATGCTGCTCTGTTTATACTGATTGACTGATTTATCTCCAGTATATGTAACCTGAGGTTTTTCATGTAGTGTGAAACATATATGATGTGTCTTCAAGAGTTTCAGTAGTTGTATGGTGCCTGTTATAATAGGGGCAGATGATTTGGGACCATCTGCTGCAGACAGGACCTCAGGTGGATTGCATGTTTGCGACACTGTGTGAAATGCTGCTTTCACGTGACGTATGAACATATTCCCATTCCTGTTGCTTGAGGGACTTGATATTCATTCCTGCTGAAATTATTCAGATTTTTTGTGCCAGTCTGTTTTCCCACTTAGATGTTGAAACAGCATGAGCACATACTGTAATACAGCTTTTCCTTTTTGTATATAGGCCTAGTTTTATTACGCTGTGAGTTATGACAGGAATGTGGATCTTGTGATGAATTGAATGATGTTCCTGGTTGTTTTTTTGGAAGCCATTAGGAGTATTTTAGGATGTGACGCTGCATACTGGCATTAAATTCAGTGAGACTGCCGCTCCCGTAATCACCTTGAGGACACGGATTGTTTAATCATTAAATGTGGAAGCAGAATCCCACCTGTCATCTGCTTCATCTGCAGCTTGTTTAGATCCAGAGCTTGCTGACAACTGCTAATGCAAAGGTCTTTGAGCTCATTCATTTATCATGCATACTCACTTAATCTGCAATAACTGTTCAAAGAAACTGCATACGTTACTCCTGGACTTATTAATAAGGCAGAACTTTATTTAGTATTTATTATATAACAAGAAATCCTTGAACTGTGGAGGAGTTTGTGCAGTTCTGCAGTGCTGCCTGAAGTTTCCTGTTTTAAATGTCTGGCTTCTTTCAAGTCTCATCAGGTCTAGTATAAAACATAAACTGCCTCTGTGATCAGTGTGTTTTGTGTTATTTCAGGACATCCGCTGGTGCTTTTTATTGCTTATTATTGTTTGTTTTGTCTCAGCCGGAAGATGACCAACCTTCAGCATTGAAAGTGTTTGAAATAATGTCAGTTGTTTTTCAGTGTAGAAGTAACATTGAGATAGCATGTTTAATGCTAAATGGATATAAAACGATTAACAAAATGCTTAGAAATCAACATTAAGATTTTAAGATCTGTACAAAAACACTGCAAATATGAAATTACATTCAATATTTTCTAAGGTGTTATTAAGAAGATACTGTTAATACATGCCAAGTTCTGTCTTGAAACTCTGGATGGCACAGGCTGATGATATTTACAGTGTTAAACTACTTGGTGCAAGCTGATTGGTTCATGTTGCATATGCAGACAATGAGCTTGCTGGTTTATATTTAAATGGCTGGTTAGCATTCACTAGAGCATTTCGCAGCACACTTACAGTTACTGTGAAACCCTCCACCTCCCCAGCTCCACCTGTATAAATCTGCTATGGGTTATGCATGTTAATGTTTTGTTCCTTAAAAGTGTGTTGCCATTTTAAATGCATGTTTAAATACTTAAGCTCTTTAAAGGTGGATTATTTTTGACTGTCAATATTTGTATCATTTATCAGTTGGAAAAAAGTCATTCTGAATGTTGAATACTTCTGAAACTACACTACCAGTCAAAAGTTTTTGAACAGTAAGATTTTTAATGTTTTTTTAAAGGTCTCTTCTTCAAAAACAGTAACATTTTGAAATGTTTTTACTATTTAAAATAGCTGTTTTCTATTTGAAAATATTTTAAAATGTGATTTATTCCTGTGATTTTAAAGCTGAATTTTTAGCATCATTACTAAAATTCTAATTTGCTGCTTAAAAATCACTTATTATTATTTTGTTGCAAAAGCTTTTTATTTCAGATAAATGCTGATCTTTGGATCTTTCTGTTTTTTTAAAGAATCCTGAAAGAAATCTACTCTGCTGTTTTAAATATTGATAATAATAGCTTTGATCACAGGAATAAATCACATTTTAGAATATATTCAAAAAGAAAGCAGTTATTTTAAATAGTAAAAACTCATATTACTGCTTTTGCTGTTTTTTGGATCAAATAAATGCAGGCTTGGTGAGCTAAAGACAGTTCTTTAAAAAACATTACAGATCTTAAAAGTTAAAAAATATAGTCTATATCGTTCCTTTGTGTCGTCATAGTTGTGATGTGTACTTCCCTATTCTCCAAAAAAAAACTAGAACAATTATTACAACTCTAACTTTAAACCTTTTATAGTTCATTGTCCTTGGTGTGACCTTGGTGGGCCTTTAGAAGACAATAAAAGTTTTTGCAACCGCCACCATTCTGTCTAGCTGTGTGAGCAGCTCATTATTTTGCCACCTTAAATTTCACAGTAGATAGATTTTGACGTTCTAAACTCAATTATGTTTGATGGTGCCTAGCAACCAAAGATTATCAACCACATTAGATATGCCCACGCTAAGGGTCTTTCTCTAAACAGAAGGGCCTTCCTCCCTCCCTTGAGCTTTAATGCCCCATACTGAGTCCCTGAATGTCATATGACGTAAATAGTCATCATCTCAGTAACCGGAGAGCCATGTTTACCATTATTAGCAGAGCTCCTTCACACCCTATAACAGGTTCAACAGAATGATTATGGTGGCTTACGAATAAGTGTGCTAAGTCTACCAGTAATGAGGTGTTGGGTATGAGGTGATTGTGATGTTACATTATTGGGAAAATATGTTTGCTGGATTTATTGGGCTGTAATGGTTTAAAAATAAGGTGCCTTAGTTTGGCAGAAGAAAACACTTTGTCTATCTATAGTTGTTGTTGTCAAAGGCCATTTGTCCAATCCAACTCATTCATCTGTTAGTAGAAGCACTGAAACAAATCCAGTTTAGAACTTCTGTATTACTAAAGTCTGCCATAAGGTGCCAGAATATATAAAAAGGATTAGTTCACTTCCGGAATATAAATTACCTGAGAATTTGCTCACCCACATGTCATCCAAGATGTTCATGTCTTTCTTTCTTCATTTGCAAAGAAATTAAGGTTTTTGAGAAAAACATTCCAGGATTTTTCTCCATGTAGTGGACTTCAGTGGGGATCAACGGGTTGAAGGTCCAAATCGCAGTTTCAATGCAGCTTCAAAGGGCTCTACACGATCCCACCTGAGGAATAAGGGTTTTATCTAGTGAAACAATCCTGTCAAATTGGTTTTCTTAAAAAAATAAAAGTGTATATACTTTTTAAAAACAAATGCTCATATTGCACTCAGCTTAACAAGGCATTACAGTGTCATGTTGGAAAGGTCACACTTCATGTAGGTGGAAATACCGACCCAGTGTTTACAAAGCAAGCATGCAAAGAAAGTCAAAGGGCCTTTACAAAAAAAGGTAAAACAACAATGTTGGACGATTTTGAAATTGAAAATGAGATGGAGTTTTTCACCCTAGCCTACCTTTTTGAACCGGAGTACACAGATAAAGAACTAAACGCGTGTGACCTTTCCAATATGACTACATAATACATGAGGTCGAGCTAGTGCAAGACAAGCATTTGTGGTTAAAAAGTATATATATATATATATATATGTATGTATGTTATGTATTTTTTTTTTAGAAAATGACTGATCATTTTGCTAGATAAGACTTTTATTCCTCGGCTGGGATTGTGTAGAGCCCTTTGAAGCTCTACTCACTGAAACTGCAATTTGGACCTTCAACCCTTTGATCACCATTGAAGTCCACTATATGGAGAAAAATGCTGGAATTAATTTCTTTGAAGACAGAAAGACATAGAAGATCATATGGAGTGAGAAACTAATTCTTTAAAGTAATCAAACACACATTTAACAGTTTCTGAGAGACAATTAAATAAAATATTTAAATTACGAGGTGCAATTATTTTCTTTTTCTTCAGGTCCAGGAGCACTTCGTCAGAACGGACCGGTGACAGATGATGGCGAGGCTCAGAGGAGGTGCGAAATGTCTCTAATGACACTTACTCTTTCTGAGACATCTGTCAAATGTTCAAGCTTTTAAACACTGAACAGTGGCCTAAATTGCAGCATATGCTTTCTTTTCAAGTAAAATCAGTTATTCTGATTCCCCTGAAAGGTGTAAACACTTTTCCTCTGTGGTATTTTTGAAATAATAGTCCTGTTTAAGCGTCCCACAGCAACAGAGATTCAACCAATGGCATAAGTTTGGAGACGGGACAGATGGTGTTTGGGAAGTCAGTTCAAAAACTAAATTCCTAATTTTTAACATCACAGGTTAGAAAGTGTAGTATTCAGTGTATTACTGTTGCAGAAATTACTAATCAAATCATTGATTTTAAACACTTTAGTTTTTTTCACACTCATTTTTAATCACTTCACATATTTGTTGTCATGAAGACTGAGAAAACTTTTTAAAGGATAGTTTTCCCAAAAAATTCTGTCGTTAATTACTCACCCTCATGTCGTTTCAAACCTGTAAGACCTTTGTTCGTCTTTGGAAATCAAATTAAGATATTTTTGATGAACATCAGCACAAAAGGTATTCCTGTAGCTACGTAACATTACGGTTGAACCACTGATGTCACATGGACTATTTTGTTGATGTTCTTGGTACCTTTCTGGACCTTGAATTTGGTTGGAAGCTTGCTCTGTATGGAGGGTCAGAGAGCTCTCAAATTTCATCAAAAATGTCTTCATTTGTGTTCTGAAGATGAACGAAGGTCTTATGAGGCGGAGTAATTAATGACAGAATTTTCATTTTTAGGGGAACTATACCTTTAACTGCTGTCATAATGTAAGTTTAGATTAAGTTCTGCCCTCTAGTGGACAGATAAAAGCTGCACTGATGCATGAACCTTAATTGCACTGTTCAGCCTAGCATTTATAAAACCCACCGAGCTGAATAGAACAATGTGAGAACACACATCATTTATTTACTCTCCAGTGAGCTTGTCTTTGTGTCACTTCATACGGTGGATTGAGGCCCAACATTATTTTTAAGCGAGTTAACATTTGTTTCTAGGCAAATGATGGACCAGCATCAGGTGCAGATGGAAAGGGAACGACGAACATCTGGCTCTGCAGGTAGACTAAAGATGCCACACCTCTGTGGAATACGATATGAGACTGCACACCGCGCAATTAAAAGATACACAAACACACACTCATTAAACCACCCACAGAGTAACCCTGCAGACTTCATTGTCTGCTTGGAGAAGTGTTAACACGGAGGAATATCAAATTCCCTGGCCACAGAACAGATCCCTAGTCCAAACAGCACATGCAGCCCATCCTCTCTCATACACACACATGCTCACTTTCTGTTTCCGCCCCCGCTTCAGCCAAGACAGTTGTCTTTCATAATGCCATAAACAGCATTTGTGAGTTTTGTTTTGGTGAATCTCATGAAACATGTGAAGAGCATGTTGAAATCTCATTTCATCCCCAAACTAAAAAAAAAGAAAAAGACATGATGTTTTGCTTAAAAAAACTAAGCCTGTTTTCAGGAAAATTAAGATTTTTTTACTTGTACATGTTAATTAATCTGTTTTGTCATTACTGTTATTCTGCAATGCAAAATAATAATAAAAATAATAATTTTAATACAAACTTTATTATTTAAATGGTCAAAAAATAACAAATTAAATAGTATTTATTAATTTTTATATATATAGGTCAAAAGTTTGCATCCCCCTTTCAGAATAATAAAAAATGTTAATTATTTTACCAAAATAAGAGGGATCATACAAAACGTTATTGTTTATTTAGTACTGACCTGAATAAGATATTTCACAGAAAAGACGTTTACACATACTCCACAAGAGAAATTAATAGTTGAATTTATAAAAATTACCCAGTGCAGAAGTTTACATCCCCTCGATTCTTATACTGTGTTCTTACCTGAATGATCCACGGCTGTGTTTATCTGTTTAGTGATAGTTGTTCATGTTGTTAAAGTTAAACTGCCTGCTGTTCTTCAGAAAAATCCTTCAGGTCACAACAAAGTCTTTGGTTTGCCAGCATTTTTGTGTATTTGAACCCTACAACAATGACTGCATGATTTTGAAATCCATCCAAAGGCTTTAAATATACAAAAATGCCCAAAAGCCAAATAATTTGTGGGACCTGAAGGATTTTTCTGAAGAATAGCAGGCAGTTCAACTTTTCAGGACAAATATGAACATGAACAGCTATCATTAAAAAAAATATATCATTCAGGTAAGAGCACAGTATAAGAATCAAGGGGATGTAAACTTCTGAAACCGGTAATTTTTATAAATTCAACTATTATTTACTCTTGTGGACTATATGTAAACGTCTTTTATGTGAAATATCTTATTCAGGTCAGCACTAAATAAACAATAACATGGATTTGGTATGATCCCTGTTATTTTGGTAAAATAATTTACATTCTTAATGATTCTGAAAGGGAGTGAAAACTTTTGACCTCAACTGTATTTATGTATAAACGCATATCATGTATCTGTTTTTTCATTTACATTTGGATTTAAAAAAAATAAAAAATCAGTTTAATTCAAAAATTTCAACGTGATTATCACAGTAATTTGAATTTAATTTTTTTTTTTTTAAATCTCAAACATACAAAAATCTTGTTCATAACATATGGCTAATTTTCTGTCTCCATTTCTGTCTTTCTGAAATCTGACCTGATGTGATGTTTTTGTGAGATTCACCTGTTTGCAAGGCACATAACATGCTTTAAAAATCTTATATTTTGCTCACATTTCATCATTTTAAGTTTCTTCGTACGTGTTGATGCTTGATTTTTATCACTGTCACGTTTCTCTCTTTTCGTTTGTCATTTGTGTTTGTCTTTTTCTCTGTTTCTCAGTCTCCACCCTTCAGTTTAAAGTATCAGCATCCGCCTCTCAGTCCGAAACCACTCTGCATGACCTCAGACAGTATCGGGCTAACACTCTTCCCCCTTCCTATGCTCACCTTAACCCCGCACAACCTTCCTCCCACACCTCCTCTTCCTCCTCCCAGGAACGGGAGTGCGGCTACCGCACTGTGGACTCCCCTCAAAAAAAGGCACAGCAGCTTTCCCAGCTTTCCACCTCTCTGGCTTCTGCTTTCTCCCCCGTGCAGCCGGGTATCACCCCTCCACCTCGCAACATCAAGCAAATCCCTCTTTCCCCTCCAACGGCCCATCAGGACCCCAAACACACCACATGGTCCTCAACCCATATGTACGCCCCATTACCCACAGCATCGCCACCCGTTATAATGGCAGTGCCACTCAAACAACCTCCTCTGCCTGTTGCCCTCCCTTTGCCACCCCTAAACAACGGCCCCAAAGCTCCCGCTAACACATCCCACTTGGAGCCTGTAACACACCACCAACAGTCGTCCAGTGGCCCAGCAGAGGAGTACTGCCTGTACCAAAACCCTCCTACACAGGTTACCTCTGGAGCTCCATTGCACCCACACTATCCCATCCAAGAATCGACTTGCCCCCTGCCCCCTTTCATTGGCCAGCCTGTCCAAGGCCCCGCCCTCCACCAGCAGCAGCTATACCAGGCCACGCCCCCATTCAACACCACACCCAACGCTCACTCTACTTTGTGCGAGGGGGCAACGCCCAAGACGTCTCCCTCGCCTGTTTATCAGAACGCCACAGCATCCAGCAGTAAGTATTCCCAGCTGCCCCCTCTGTAGTTTCTTGCCCACCTCCAAAAGACTTGTGGAAGACAGAGCTAATTACATTTTGATCTCAAAAGCTGTCTAAAGGCAACAGTACGGTCTTTGTACTGAAACCATATGCAAATACCGGCCCGACAGTATTGTCAGTGAGGCTGTTGACTTTTGTCTGTGTTGTACAACAAAATCACAGCAGCTCATTTGAACAAATGGCAGCTGCCTCACCTTCTTTGTTATAGAGGAAGAAAGATTTAAGATTATAAAGTAAACATTCATACATCGCAGTGATGTTCATGTGTGTTTGCTCAAAGGTGATTTGTCATAGCTTAAACTTACCCCTATGTTACATTTTTGTGTTTGCTCTTTGCAGATCACATTTTTGGTTCTTTTGTTTTGTCTCACGTGATTATGTAGTAGCAACTGTAAGCAGGGCTCAATATTAAGGGTGGTCTGCTGACCCAGGACCAGTGCTAGAGAGTTTCGGACCACTTGATAGACCAGTGTCACTTGTCCTTTTTGTCGCTCTATTGAACGTTCATTGATCTTGTACATCTACTTTGCAAATTTAAACACTTGGTTTTCTGTGATGTTTTATCATGCAAATTCTGCTGATTTGACTCAGAGATAGTATTATCTAGCTGGCTGACATGGATGAGGTTTTGTCAAATTTGCAAACACACCTCAGAGGCATCAATAAGAATGTGCTGCAAACCAAACGTGCAAAAGTGTTTTTGTTTTCTTGTATAGAAAAAAATACAATACCATGCAAATGTTTGGGGTTGGTAAGATTTTTATCAAATAGTCATTTTAAAAGAAGTCTCTAAAACAGTTGTGCTGCATAATATTTTTGTGGAAAATGTACTTTTTTTTTCCTTAAAAATGACTTTATTGTGACCTCAATTTAATGCATCCGTACTGAATAAAAGTATTACTAAGCCCTTGCTCAGTGTATACCAAATAAACACACTGATAAAGAAAATGCATTATTTATGAAAAATGTAAAATATGAAAAATGCCAATATCATTTATAATAAATCTAAAAAAAAAAAAGTTAGTGCTTTCTTTTGGAACAATAAATTCAAAAGTATAGCCCGAATGGGCCAGCAGAAAAAAAATCCTTACGTACTACTGAGACTATATGTAGGTATATAGTATGATTTTCCCTATTTGCAGTTTTGCTCATTTCAATTTTGCTAGTGATGCGAAACTTCACCTTTAAGTCGACACAAATGTATGGCAGCTTGTTTCCACCACAGAAAAAAAAAAGGTAATTGCAACTTTTTATATTACATGTGTGACATTTTAATCAGAATTGCAAGTTAGGAGGTCAGAATTGCAGGATATAAGATTGCAATTGCGAGAAATAAAGTCAGAACTGCAAGATATAAACTCAGTTTTGACTTTATAACTTGCAATTGCAAAGTTCACACAAAAATATCAACCAATTCTAAAAAAGTTGGAATTGTAAGATGTAAACTTGCAATTGTGAGAAAAAAAAAGTCAGAATTGTAAGATAAAAAGTCACAATTAGCTTTTTAATTTTTTATTCAGTGGCAGAAACAAGCTTCCATACAAATGTTTGCCATTGCGGTGTATTTCATTTCAGTGCATTTATAACTAAAGCGATAGTTCACCCAAAAATGAAAATTCTGTCTTTAATTACTCAACCTCATGTTGTTCCGAACCCATAAGATCTTTGTTCATCTTCACAACACAAATCAAGATATTTTTGATTTAATCCGATAGGTTTCTGGCCCTGCATAGACAGCAATGCAACTGACACATTCAAGGCCCAAAAAGGTAGTAAGGACATCAATAAAATAGTCCATGTGACATCAGTGATTTAACCTTAATTTTATGATGCTTTCTTCTCTTCCGTGTAGGTCTCCGTGTTCATAGCATTATCGCTTATACGTGAAAAGACTGACACGGAAGAGAAGAAATCGTTGAATAAAGTCGTTATTTTTGTTTTCTTAGCGCACAAAAAGTATTCTCGTAACTTCATAAAATGACGGTTGAACCACTGATGTCACATGGCGTTGCTGTCTATGCAGGGTCAACAAGCTCTCGGATTTCATCAAAAATATCTTAATTTGTGTTCTAAAGATAAACAAAGGTCTTACAGGTTTGAAATGATATGAGGGTGAGTAATTAATGACAGAATTTTCATTTTTGGGTGAACTATCCCTTTAAGCATTCAGTCTAGAATACAACAGTGATTCTGTTTTTTTTCTTCCAAAAGGTCCTCCTGTTCCACCGGGTCATCCCTCCATGCTCTCATCCACTCCTCCCATTCACCCCCCTACCTCAGCAGCCATGGCGGGTCCGCCGGCCCCGCCGCCCCCTCCTGGGCCTCCCCCACCAGGGCCGCCACCACCCGCCACAGGGCCCCCTCCTACCCCGCCTCCACTGCCGGCTGGTGGAGGTCCTGCTCCGGCAGGTCTGGCTGCAGCTCTAGCTGGTGCCAAGCTGCGAAAAGTGCAGCGAGTGAGTGGCACTTATCTTTCTCAAACCACAACATGTTTCACATATTTCTTTTTTTAATGCAAAAAGTTCAATAATAGTATCTTGCTGCCTGATTATTTCATGTTTTATCTTTTCTAGCCAGAGGAAAGCAGTAGCAAGAACGATGCCAATCGCTCTAGTGGAGGCAGTGGAGGTGGTGGAGAGGGTCTCATGCAGGAGATGAATGCCCTTTTAGCAAGGAGGTCAGAACCATTTCCATTCGCTGTCTTTTTGTTTTCCATAACTAATGATTCATGACTTGTGGTAGTACAAACTTTGATTGTTAAATATGATCATTCTGTAGGAGGAAGGCCTCAGAGAAACCAGAAGACAGTCAAAATGTATGACTTTTGTACTCCATTTGTCAAAACACACATGTTGATTGTGTATTTCTGTCAGTTCTTTTCATTGTATCATATCAAATCAGTTTGATATCGCTTTCTTGCAGGAGGAGTCTAATGGATCCCCTTCATCATCTGCTCGTGGACAAAACTCAGGTGTTTTTTTAATTACAATTTTTATTTTATTTTTACTTAATTTACTATGGATGTCCATTTGTGACACTGAATAAAAGATTTAAAAAAGGTAATTACAACTTCTTTTTTTTTTTTTTCACAATTCTGACTTTTTTTCCTCACAACTGAGTTCACATTTTGCAGTTTGGACTTTTGTTCTCAAATATATCAAATGAGATATAAACTCACAACTGAGTTATAAAGACAGAATTGCGTGAAATAAATTTGTGATTCTAAGAGAAAAAAAAATTGGAAGTCTGAAGTGCACAATTCTAAGAAAAAAAAATATTTCTGAGTTTTTTTTTTTTTAATTTCTGGCTCTATAAACTCGCAAATCTGAGAAAAAAGTCTTATATCTTGCAATTCTGACTTTACAAACTTGCAATTGTCAGAAATCTCGAGAAAAAACGTCAGATTCGTCAGATCAAGCATGTGATGCAATACTGAGAAAAAAAAAGTCAGAATTGCATGATATAAACAATTCTGAGAAAAAAAAAGCAGATTTGCAAGTTTATATCTTGCAGTTTTGACTTCATAAACTCGTAATTGCGAGAAATATCACACAATTCTGAGAAAAAAGTCAGAATTGTGAGTTGCAATTATTTATTTATTTTTTTTTAATTACCATTCTAAATTTTGAGGTTGGTAAGATTTTTTTTATATTTCTATAAGAAGTCTTTAATGCTTACCAATACTGTTTTAATATACAGTGAAAACAATAATATTGTAAAAATAATTGTTTTCTACATTAATATATTTCCAGTTGTAATTTTTTTTTTTGTAATTTATGATGGCAAAGCTGAATTTTTAGCAGCCATTACATTCTAATTTGCTGTTCAAGAAACATTCCGTAAAACAGCTTTCCGGCTTAATATTTGTGTGCAAACCGTAATGTTTTTTTTTCTTCAGGATTTTTAAAAAACTGAAAACTACTAAAAACGTTTTAGTAAAAATATATTAATTTGATGATCAAATTAATTAAGGTAAATTAAGAGGTGTATTTAAACATTTTTCTCAGATCCTGTGAAGAAGCCATGGGAACGAGCAAACTCTGCAGACAAGTCTTCAGCTGTGTCAAGGTATGTTTTCAGCAGGTTTACTGTGCAGTTCCTCACTCTGTACAATGAGAGCTTTGTCTTATGACTTGTTTCTTGTCATTTTAAAACATTTGGTTCCTTTAAATCTGACATTTGTTGAGGCATTCCATCATAGAGTTTGCATATGTGAGTAAACGTCCATTGCTCGGTTGCCAATACAAATGGTCATGTTAAGGAAGTAAAGCCCTGGGCAACATGAGCCTGTAATGACCTAAATGCAAACAAAGCCGGTTCTGCTCGCTTTCTGACAACTAGAAAATGTAGTTTTTATGTTTTGTGTAAGCTTGCATTGAATGTTTGTGTAAACACACAGAAAATGACTTCTTTGAACTCTGAAAATGAACCGGTTGTGAAAACTGAGATTACATCAGAAAGCAATATTAATATTTAATACATCTACACATGCTTTTGTAAGAGCAAAATGTGACTTGCAGGTACATCTATGATCATTCATTTAAATGATCTGCATTTTAATATTTATGCTGAACATTATACAGGGCAAAACCAATCGGAAGCACCAGTGATGCTGAGTCATTTGACTTTGACAGAATGAAACAGGTTAGTTCAGAATATCTTTTTTAAAATGACATATTGCGTTGTGTATTGTGCAAAAAAATGAGGAAAAACTGGCCTGCTGATAATGATAAAATCTGTTGCGTTCAAAAGGAGATCTTGGAGGAAGTTGTGCGGGAATTGCAGAAAGTAAAAGAAGAAATTATTGATGGTAAGTTTAAGGATTTAGGATTTTACGCACGTTTTCAGTTCTTGAGAATATTTACATTTTTCTCTTTCTCTTTAGCCATTAGAAGGGAACTGCTGAGAATTGGCTCCACATAGTCTTAAGAAAAGTCAACGACGACGACTGATAATGACTGAAGGTTCGGGGAAGTACAGGAAAGCGCACGTGAAAACGTTCTCGCAGCATGTCTGCAATTCAGTTGCAGAAATGTTGTGCAGACACAAGGCATTATTGAGAAGGACAAGGGAAAGCTGAGGAACGGATAGAAGTGGAGCGAGTGATTGTGTGATTGGATGAGTGAATGAACGAGCAGATGGAAAATAGACCTTCACACTGAATTTTCTATTTCCTCCAGTATGAACGTTGAGACAGTCCACTGTGCAGCTTGCTGCTCTCGCTCTTTCAAGTCTTAAAGTCAACAAGTGGGAAATTAATGAAGATATTTTTGTTTTCTAAGTTTATATTGTTTCATTGGTCATTGTTATTATTGTTAAGAATTGTATTATATTAAATGAGAGAGATACGATGTTGCACGACAGTTATTGTCAGCCTTTTATATTTTATATTACTGCTCTTATTTCTTTGGTTTTAAAAAGTACAAACTGCACGTTTGTGCGAAACCGTCAGCAAACTACTATAGTTGAGACATTTTGGTTTTTCTCTTTTGTTTCGTTGGCCAATGCAGAAGTTCTGTAGAACTTTGTTTTAAATTGATCTGGAGGTATGAGGTTAAATATAGACGCTCTTTTAATGAGCTCAAGAGATGGACATGGAAATATATATATATACACGTATATATATACACACAACGTGAGATGAATTATTGAAAGTGGCTTAAAGTATTGGGTGAATTGTTTGAACGTACAATGTATCCTGGTTTAATTAGGTTGATCCTGATTTTAAAAGTTGATGTTGATATTTCACAGAAATTAGTTAAATTAAACATGTTGAGAGTGTGAGATTGATGGAATAAAAAGAACTTTAAAAGCTTTTCCCCCTTTTAAACTCGTCTCGTGTTTCTGTTTTAAAAAATGTCTTATTGTTGAACATCACAAACGACCTCTTACAAAATCTCACTTCAGATTCATCATGTATATGGAAATTTATTGAAATACATTGTGCTGAACAAATATATTCCACACAGCTTTAACACAATGGTGTTCAGAGTTAAACCGTCACAGTGCAAACGACAGAACATGTCAAACAATATTTAAAGACTTCTAGTTACACAACAGTGCACAACACAATTAAATATTCAGTTTTCAAAAAGGCCTCACTGATGAAACACAAACACATTTCATCTCAGCACTTCCATCCTTAGGTACATCTTAACTGACATGGGTTAAGTTGAGAAAGTGACGATGGCAAAGATAAACACAAATAACTGCATTGATAATGAAAATGGATACCGTAAGAACAACAGGTCAGGTCTAATGAAGTTTCACGTTTTAGTTAGGAACGAGCTGGGCTTTGATACACCCAAACAGTAAATCACAAATCAAGTCAAGCGCAGGGAATGTGCGGTTATTGTTCAAACATTGTACACATGGATCTATGATGAAATGCTGTGACAGAGGTTTGCAGTTTTGTGGTTGAAAGGGTTTGTTCCTTTTTAACTAACAACCTGCAAGTGCCTCACAGATTTGTGTAGTACTTTGTGTAAATACCTTGTAGCGTGTTTGGTTAGATCAGTAGTCTAACACCCATTTCATTCCTTTTTGCCAAGTTTGTATTGTCTCTTGATTCTAGCATAGGGGCCGATTGTGTCCTCGAAAACGAAGTCCCAGAGCACACGCATCCAGGAAGTGTGTTGAGGCAGTGAGTCGTAGTACTCTGCTGCAATCCTCTTGACCTGCAAAATAGGAAAGCTCTGTAGATGATCAAACATTATACAGCTAGAGTGTAAAACATAGGTAGGGCAATGGACAGTTTCCTGTCATTAATAATACTTTACGGTTAAATATTAACAGATACAGCGCATTGCATAAATAATCAGTTTACAGACACGCCTTGGGGTTCTTTCACATTGATGTCGTGATGTCTATAAGCTATAAACAGAATTAACTTGTTTTATGAACACTGATGAAGCATAAAAAAAAAAGGTTAGCAAACATTCGTCCTTCTAGTTAGTCACGACACTAAATGTCACATTCTTCCTCTTAATCACTAACAGTGTCAAAATCAATAGAGGGCATTACATTACCACGACATTTCCACTTGAGCTCTAGTCGGAAAAGTAAACTTCCTGAGAAGTATTAAAAATCTGGGCTGGATTCACTAAAAGTTAATGTTTCTTAAGAAAATAAAATGTTCTTAAGAAAATGTTTGAGAATTACTAAAGTTTCTTTTTTCGGGGGAGTTTATCTTTTTGGAATTTATCTTAAAGGGATAGTTCACCCAAAAATGTACGCTGTTGAGATAAAACAGTCTTCATGAACATGTTTGAAGATTTCGACAGACAGGATGACTTGCAATTTTTTGACCAGCCTTACTTATTTGAACCAGAATATACAGTAGGTGACTTAAGAGAGATTGACGTTCTACATCAGAACACAGCGTTGTGATATTGCGTTGAAGACTAACACAGAAGAGAAGAAATTATTGAATAAAGTCATTATTTTTGTTTTCTTTGCACACAAAATGGTCTCATAGCTTCATAAAATTAAGGTGGAACCACTGATTTCACAGATTATTTTAACAATGTCCTATTGTGTGGGTAGTCCTGGGTAGAAATCAGTGTTTCCTATTATTAACTTACTGATAAATCTAAAATACTTTACACTTCCCATTAGGGATGTGTCCGAATGTGATCACACCATCAATCGAGATTCGCGATCAGTGAGTCTAGACAGTGAGTCTACTTACCACATATTTTACAAGATTAGATGTTTGTCAGTGGTGCTCAGGATCTGCAAATCATTTGCCATTGTCCTATTAGTCATCTCTTCTTACTCTGTTTATGTGGTAAGTGAAATATGTATTATGTAACGTTACTCTAATGTAACAAGCTACCGCTAGCCATGTCCCTTTAGTGGCTCCGTAGAACGCGTTGTTCGTTTTCCATCCCTTCCCGAATACTTCCCATAATAACAAAAGATCAATAATTAATATAACATTTTTCCAAACGCGTGCCCTCGTTGAAAATGGGGCAAAATGTATTTGTTTTTCCTCCTCCATTGCTGTTGCTGTTTTGTTCCGATCATGCTATTCTTCTTCTTATTATTATTATTAACTAGAAAATAGATTTTTGAAATTTGTGAATAGATGCGAATCGCTAAAAGACTGAATCGCAATTCAAATGTGAATCGATTTTTCCCCCACCCCTCTTACTACCTTAACGGGCCTTGAACGTGTCTCTATTCAGGGTCAGAAAATGCTTGGATTTCATTCAAAATATCTTTTTCAAAGATGAACGAAGGTCTTACGGGTTTGAAATAACATGAGAGTAAGTAATTGGACAGAATTTTCATTTTTGGGTGAACTCTCCCATCTTCACTTGTAGTGTGTAAAAGTGACTCAAACTAAAAAGTGACTAACAAAATGGAGCATAATTTTAATCTCTGGCATAATTATCGTCTTATCGTATCAGTCAGAATATGAATACCATGCATTCCTAAAAACACCGTAATATAGCTAAACTCATACCTCAGGTAGTTTGCTCCCAGGAATGCTGGGGAAGTCATGGTGCTCCATATGGTATCCCACGTTGAAGGTTATTAAGTTGAGAGGGCCGTAATAAGAGTAGGTTTCATGACCTTTCATAAACATGTAGTGCTCAGCGATGAAGTGTCCAGAGATGGGATGCAGGCCCATACATAATATAGAGCCAGCGATGAGGTAGACTATGGGCTTCAAACCCCAAAAATAGTAGATGATAATGTCTACCACAAACTGGACAACTGCATTAAGCATTTCCAGCCTGGTCACGGGCTTGGGGTTCACCACCAACGGACGGAGCGCGTAAAACAAAGGCTGGAGAAAGAGCCAGAGCACTTTTCTGGCTGGGGTGCAGAAGAACCAACCCTCAATGTCAGTAGGAATATCCACGTCCAATCCATCTCCTCCGAGATAACGATGGTGGTCGATGTGGTACTTCTTAAAGGATGCTGAATAAGGCAAGCCAATTGGGAGATTGGCGAACATGGCGAACCAGCGGTTCCAGCGTGCTCTTTTGGTGCCGAAGGCCACGTTGTGTGAAATGTCATGGATGGCTAGGGTTAAAGAGTGGTTGATGCATCCACCGAACGCATACGCCCAAAACAACACCCACTTCCAGGAGAGCTCGTGGACCATGTAACACGCCAGGAGCTGGGTGAGTACCATCCCTGACACGACCCATTTCAGCTGGGGGTCATGACCCATCAAAGACTTGATTTCAGGATACTTTGCTGAAAAAAAGAGAATAAATGTCATAAACGTTAGATTATACAGTTCGAAGAATAAATATACATGTACATGCAAAAAAAAAAAAAAAAAAAAAAAAAAAAAGTAGTATTTTTTCAAACGTTTGATGACAAATCTCTTTTGCTCACCAGGCCTGCATTTATTTGATCCAAAGTACAGCAAAAACAGTAACATTTTGATTTTTTTACCATTTAAAATAATTGTTTTCTATTTGAATATATTTTAAAATGTAATTTATTCCTGTGATTTCAAAGCTGAATTTTTAGCATCATAACTCCAGTCACATAATCCTTCAGAAATAATTCTAATATTGATTTGCTGCTCAAAATAACTTCTACGAATTCTCTCCTCCCAAAAAATGACTCTCTGCTTTTAAATGATATAGTGTATAATGTTACAAAAGCTTTTTATTTCAGATAAATGCAAAAAAATGTACTCAACTGTGTTAAATATTGATGATGATGATGATGATAATAATAATAATAATAATAATAATAAATGTTTCTTGAACAGCAGATCAGTATATTAGAATGCTTTCTGAAGGATCATGTGACACTGAAGACTGGAGTATTGATGCTGAAATTTTAGCTTTGATCACAGGAATAAATGATCATTTAAAATATATTTAAATAGAAAGCAGTTATTTAAATAGTAAAAATATTTCACAATATTACTGATTTTGTTGTATTTTGGATCAAATAAATGCAGGCTTGGTGAGCAGAAGAGACTTTTTTGTTCAAAAACTTTTGACTGGTAGTGTATTTAGATTTTTAATTTGTATTTTTTTATCATCCAAAAGAGATCCGAGGGAAAAAAGTACAGTATGTACAGTATTTCTATAGTACAGTGCATTCTGCAGTAGAGAAATAATCCTTCATTAAGGAAAGCACTACACTAGAACTACTGTGTGGGCTCTTGAAATTAGTTTCTTGTAATAGGGATTGTCATATATCTTTATTTGAGTCTGGTTCATGTTCAAGGATTTGTCATACATCCATTTAAAGACAGACTGTTCTTGAAATTAACATCTCAATTAAATTAAGCAGCACTCACAATAATTATGCTTGTATCACAGTTTTTATTATTATTATTATTATTATTATTATTATTATTATTTATTAAGGTTATCACTTTATTGCTGTTGCTAATGGTAACCTATTAAACATGTTAATTCACTATATTGTGTAGGTAGGGAACCAGTTACTAATTCTCCCCACAAGGGACAGACGCTCCCCTGGCAGTGTGCCTTTTTAATTAGCAGATTTGTTTGCCCTGCTAATGTTCTGTTGACATCATTCACTGCTTTATACAAGTTCCACAAAGCTCTTTTTCACAGGGCTCACTTTCACCTGTTCGATTACAGGTGACTTGCATGCAAATCTGCCATAACACTGCAGTTTGCATAATGTCTATATGCAAACTGTTCATATTGCCAGGTTTTCTACTGGTTTATGCATAAGTGTATGGTCGCATGTGTGTCATATTTTTTTTTTTTCGTCAAGGGTTATTCACAGTAGGGCAGGTGAAATGAGCATGTCAGTCATCATTAAAAGAGAAAACGTCCCTGGTTCAGTTTCATGTCAAATTATCAGTGCATTTGTTTGGCCTTTACATTTTACATATCAGTCAAACAAATAGCCCTCACAAAACAAGCACAGCTGCGGCTGCCAGCAACACTATAGGGCTTCATGTGCAATGATGTTCTTGTACACACGTAGGTGGAGATTGGATGCCTCTTTTTCTGCCCCATGAGTCTCCTTTACTCTGAACAAGATCACACCTGTCACCTAGCTTAATGTCACGGAAACACAAAAACAGGTTTATTTTTTAAACAATGTTTTTCTGTTTCAGCTTCTGGAAGTCATATTTAAGCCTAAAATATTACATCATGCATGCAGTTTCTGAATAAGGGAGTTCACCTCGGTAATGAGTAACCAAATGCCATAAAGTGTGTAAATAAAATGACCACAAAATCCATTCAGACGCTAGTGGTGATGCTAGTGGTGTATGAAAGAAAATTAATGACAAATGTCTTTGAAACAAAAAAGCATGTTGACTTGCACTAACTGAAAAAATAATGCACTGAATTAACAATACTTGCATTTTAATCCCTTTTATTTTTTTCAGGGCTTGCATTTTTAGGTACTGAAATTGAACATAGTTGTTTATTTAAGCTGTGAATATTTCAATTCAAAATTTTCACCCACATTTTTATAACTAAAAATTCAAACATTCATATTCACCTTTTAGAATTTACTTCCCAAATATTCAATGAGTATGAGCTTGAAAAAATAATTTACTGTATGATTTTTCTTTTGACAAAAAGTGAAAATGGCTCCCACAGACCCAAACACCATACAAGCGTTAAACCAGTTTTAGATTGCAAAGAAACCAATGACTTGACAATGATCCAGGATTTCTGTGTTACTTAATATATAAAATATTTAATGCAATATTTTTCTTATGTTTTGTATATAATATTATAAATAATTGTAACATTTGATATATATTTTGTTACTTAAAATATGAAACAGCAACAGTTTGTATATAATATTGGCATGCGTATCCCTTCTGGAATAGTCTGGAGACCATAGAAGAATACATTATTAATATTTAAAGAGCTTGAGGTGTAAAACTACCCATGCAACTTCACAATATCATATCAATATCAAAAGGTGTTTTTCAGTATAATGGAGAATTGCAGTAAAGGGGCAGTTCTTCCAGTTCAATGTGATCTGTCAAAAGAGTTTTAGCTTTTTACATTCCTTATTTCTGTACACAAAGGGAAAAAAAAACACTCTGACCTCCAACCCTGTGACATTTGTGACGAAATCCATAAGCTGCTCATAAATGTGTTTTATGGGGGAACTGAGCGTGTGACATGATATCTTTACAGTTATGGTCATAAGACTAGAATGTTGTCACCAAGCAAAACCCACTGCTATTGTGCAGATAATGCATGGAATCAGTTTACACAAATTATCATCCCCTGAAGCCATTGTCTAACATGTGAGGCAGGTAAAACACATCTATGTTTCACCTGTCTACACTAGTTACGAGTCAAACTACATTACACCAAACATATGGCAACGTACGTTTGGTCTCAAATACTTACAAGCAGGATGAGTTAATGAGTTGAGCTCATATTTAGCATATATAACACACTACTAAGTTACAGAGTATGTAAAAGAAAAACATTTAAAAAAAAAACTTTGTGCCTTCTTCACGCATACGTAGGCTACGTTCATACGCTCACCGGCACGCACACACTCTTCCGGCGAAGGATGGCAGTAATGTATATAATTAAGTAGTATGAACTTATATTGAATTTTAAATTAGATATGCACTAGGATTAAATGTCAATGTAAATACCTGTATAATCAGTGATAAGAGTTATGCCGTGACAGGCACTGGTGAGGAGATAAAGTGCTTTTAGCATACAGATGAGTTATGTATATCTTAACCAACACAAAATAAACAACCAGATAGCAAAATCTAACACGCTCCCAAATGGTTAAGTGGATATTTTAATTCAAATCAAGTCAGTCGACTAACCGAAATCACGTGTAAGTATGTTTCAACGAATTCTGCTGACTTAAATATGTCTTTCTGTCTTTTAATTTAAACTTACCTAATATTTCTTTTCTTCTCCATGTGTGCGGTTGTTCATTATAGACCCATTCAAAGTCCCAGCGTCCAACTGCTTTGCCCATTTTTACACCTGTGTGCTGCTGGTGTAATGAGCTCAGGTGATTCCTCGCTTACTAGACTCGTTTCGTACACGCCCTCTTAGATAAGAGAGGTAGAAGGTGTGCCTGAGAGTGAGTCTATGCCAACGGTAACTAACTTCAACCGAAACCCTAACGAAGTAACGAAGTCAAGTTGGTCAGAGTGCAGCCTAGCCCATACAGTTTGATTCGTCCCACTAGGAAAACGGCGCCTTTCCTCAGGTGACCGTTGATTGGAATGTTGGGCAATGAGATTTGAATAGTACGCCCGGCAATATACAGCAAATACTATTGTATTTATTTATTTATTTATTTATTACTAATTAATTTTATTTTGTTAATGTTATATATTTTTCTCATTTACTTTGCCAGTTTTCAAGATCAAATTCCTGTAATTCTGGTCTAGACAGGTTTGCGTCGCCTTACCGCGAGAGGGCGTTTTTTTGCACATCAGGAGTTATATCAGTTGACACTTATTGTGATACTTATGTCACGTGTGATTCAATGTAATATAATGCCTAATGAGATAAATGAAAAAAAAAAAGCAAAAAGAAAATATACATATAATAAATTAATATAATGAAACATTTTATATTAGTTAAATAATTTAAGACATAAAATCATTACGCCATAAATCCTGTATAATAAAATAAAAAAAAAATAGTAAAACAGTGCCATTTCACTTTATTTCATTTATTAACATTTCATTTCATTTATTTATTTTGCGTTTACACTGGACTACAAATACAAAACTTTACAGCATTGTTTAAACGTATAAACAGAAAATACAAAAATACAATGAAATATGTAAATGGGTCATTCTACAGAATTGGTTCAAAGTCAGGGTTGGAAACGTCTTTTTCCACAAATTTTGCATGTATGCAAATTGTACAATATCCAAGGTGCACATATAGCAATTGTGCCGCTAATTGTCATAGTTTTGTAGTGTGTCTTCTTTCCAAATTTATCACTACCAAAACATGGTAATATATAATTTAATAAGAAGCCTTATATTGGCCTATTAAAGGGGTCATCGGATGCAAAGTTTAGGTTGTTTGAACATTAATGTGTGTTGGCAGTGTATGTACAAATCTACCCTATAATGATAAAAATCCATGCAGTGGTTTTTAATTAATCTGTAAAAATAATATCCCCTTTTTCAAATCGAGCCGTTCTCAGATGCCTGTCGGCGTGGTGTCACACCCACAGAGGCCATTCTCACGATAGTTGATTGACATGAGCGTCTTACCTCAGATGTGCCCTAAATCAGCTGTAACAGTCCGACCTCCATTGTTTTGATGCCGGAGCAGGGATGTAAGTTAGACAAGAATATCTAAAAACTGAGCTTGCTTGCACCACAATTGAGGTGTTGTGTTGCTGGATGTAATAATGAACATAGTGGTCGTCATTTACTCCCGACATCTGAGCCACTGAAGACCAGTGTTGGGGGTAACACATTGCAAGTAACGTGAGTTACGTAATATTATTACTTTTTCCATGTAGCTAGTAAAGTAACGCATTACTTTTTAACTGACAAGAAAATATCTGAGTTACTTTTTTCAAATAAGTAACGCCAGTTACTTTTCCCAACATTTTTTGATTAAAAGCTCTCCTGTCCCCAAGTTGAGAGAAATCGGGAGTAAGATGTTAGTTCTAGAATAAAAGTAAACATGCATTAATTCATCTCACTTACAAAAAAGCTTTTTTAGGGAGTAACTCATTATTGCAATGCATTACTTTTAAAAGTAATTTTCCCAACACTGCTGAAGACGCAGTGGATTATGTTTGTTTGTGAAAAGAATGCGCCTCCCATTCTACATATATTGCGTCTGTGTTGGCGCAAATCATTTGTTATCCAGCTTCACTTACAGCAGAAGTGAGTATAAGTTTTTTTTATGAATTTCTGCAATCACCTTTCCTAATAATGTGCTAGTTAGCAAGTTTTGCGGCTAAAGTAAACAATCTCTCAGATACCAGCTTGTCACTCCACAGAGAGTAGAGAGGGGTGGAGTGAGCAGAGCTCATCTGCATTTAAAGGAACAATCCCTCAGAATGAGATGATTTTTGCAGAGCTCATTTTGACAAGGGTAAATAGGGTTTTTTTTGTTTTTGTTTTACACTACCATTGAGATATTTAAACCCAAAGTATATTATAGACTTTTCATTTAGACCCTAAAGAATCATATCAAATTGTGGAAAATGGGCATCCGATGACCCCTTTAAGATTTTGCTTACGTGTTCCTTGTAAATATTTTTTTTCTATTTTATTAACAAATTCTCAGAGGTAAATCAATAACAGTTAAAATTTTAACAATATTTCAAGTGTGATTTAAAGCAGCTTTATTTTTAAGAGTGTAGTGACAATTTTATGGGATAACACCCTAAAAAAAAACAAAGCTGTGAGGAAAACTCACAGTAATATTTGACAGAGACCATGATATCATTTCCCCCATTTATTTACATAATAAACAGTTCCCCCATTTATTTACATAATAAACATCATAAAGGCTCTCTGCCCACTTCCACTTCCTTAACATTAGATCAACATTTTTCTCATTCCACTTAAGATCAGCACATTTAACAGTTACGCACTTACGGGCATTTTTTACCAACTTGTAAATCAAGACAAAAATCATTCTGAGTATTCACTACTTCCTTTGCCTATACTTCCTAAGCATTTCTATTCATATTCAGTAAACCTAAATCAATCAACATGATTATCAGAGATATATGTTCAACATGATATTCCTACTATACCACACTTTGCCCTTTAGTCATAGTCTATTAGGTTTGCGGTGCAGGTAAATGTAAGCCTCGTAGCTTTTCCTTGGCCTCAGATTTAAAAATATGTTTGGTTAGTCACTACCATGTTCATAGCAGATGTATTGTATATCTTCATTATCTTGCCAGTTTTCCTCACCCATATTTACAAAGAAATATGTACAGGTGAGCAGGCTTCCAGTACAGCCAGGTGTATTACCAGTTTTACAGGCGTGGCCTAATAATTTTAGTAATAGTCTTGCAAATTCTAGCTTCCTCCTTCACATAATTCTCAACAGAGACAAAAAGGTAAATGTCAATGCATTGCATTGCATAATACCTTGTTCACAACTTTGGTTTATAAAGGTTAGAATATCTCTTTGACCTCAAACAGATATCCGTAATTTAACTATTAGATTTTCACCAGGACAGTCAGATGTGGGCCACCATAAGAAATAACCCTGGACTTTTGTTGTATTGAGGACTTACTTCAGCTCTCAGGCTTTTAATGTCAGGAGGACTTTTAAATTCGGCCCATTTTTTCCACTCATATAACTTATACTACCTTTTTATTTTAATTTTAGCCTGCGATAGTAATGTATCCACTGTAAGACAATCTAACAAATTTACTTTTAAAGCCTATATCAATCCTAAACCTATATGCAGTGACTCGATTCAGCTAAAACGACAACATTATCAGTAATGTCACACAGATAAACATAATCTTTTGATAAATTTAAACCACATCGTAATTTTTTCATTCCGTGCTATATCAGGATGATTTCAGGATCAAGATGACTTAATCAGCCTCTCTTGCATTCTCCTTTTTCTTCTCAAACACTGATTGAGTTGCTCTTCAGTCTTTATCAGTTGGAGCAAACAGTGGGCTTAAAAGTTGAGTTTGCTCATTTTCCTTGTTGGTCCCCCTTGAAGACTCTTCTGCCTCTGCCAGAGTTAGAAGCACGCCTGGTGTGAACACAGGATGCTCCACCACGTATCTCGCTTCATCACTTGGACAGTCCAGATTAGCGGAGTAAACCATCCCTGGTTTCAGCAGAACTACTTCTACCTATGAAAGGAGACCTTAAAATGCTTTTGTTAGAGACAACACGTTTACTCATCATCCAGTCGAGGTTACTGAAGTGACCTGTGAGAAAAAATTCATGTAGACTAAGGGCTGTTTTTTTTCCCTTTTTTCTTAACACCAGTAGAGCGAAAGGGCTAGAGCCCATATTATTCCAATTGCAGACAATATCATTTATAATTCTTTTTACTTCTGAGTGATATACAGTGAAGTTTAATTCAGCTAAATTATTTCTTTGTTGTTTAACAGTGTCTCACTATTCATCAAATCATTTCTTAATCATGCCTTTTTTTTTAGGCTTTTCACCCATTAATATCAAGTTTTTTTCTGTGAAGCATTCAGCCCACATGTAACATGTTAAAAGGCACAATGTATTTACTACATTTAACACAAAATCAGTTTGATGAAGTCCATCATGACATCCTAAAAGGGAAAAAATTAAGTGTGGAATGGTCAGGGCAAGCCTTGTTGCTCTGCCTTCCCATGTTTTACCCTGCGCAGGTGTGGCACTTTTTCTTTCTGCCAAAAAAATATCCCAGGGCAGGATAATTACCCAAATTACTCCATAGCCATTAATTTATCGGCCATACTTGTATGCCCACTTTTGAAAATTTGGAAACAACTGTTCATGGCAGTTTGTCTGCATTGGTGCACCAACACTTACACACTTTCTAAAAAAAAATAAATACAAAAACAAAGATGTCACTACCGAAACGTCACCAAATGTTTTGGTAGTGACTGTTTCAGTAGTGACAATTTTAGCTACTTTTGAAGCTTGCTCAAAGATGCTAATCAGCACATGGTTAGCTAGTACAGTTCTGAACAGTTGTACACATACAAAATTTTGGAATTTTGTTATCGAACTCCCCAAAAAAAGTGTAATTATAGAGAAATAGTGTTTTGTAGTGAGTGACAAATGTAACATTTTCCATACTTTCGAATAAATTTACCTCAAAATGATAGGACCATCTCACCATGTAGCTATGAGAGAGGGGGACACATAAATATGTACAGATCATAAATTCAGGAGTGTAGTTAAAAATCAGTCTCAGCCAATGGATTAAAACATTGTTCGGTAGTGACAATTAAAAAATGCAGGACACTTTTTTTCTTTTTTTTCATAAAATTTCATAATTTACTTTTTTTAAATTCACTTTTCAAAAAAATCTAAAATATATTTTAAAAATCAACAATGGCGTAAAATGCAAAAATTATTTCAATATCATTTTCATAAGTTGAAATTTAGGGTTAGGGTTCTGGACAGCCACCTTCCAGTTGCAAGTACCCACTAAATTATGATTATATATAATGGGTTTACTAAAGATTGTAGTAAACATCTAAGTACTTAAATGCTTTTAAATGTGTTTTTGGTTGTGGGACAGCAGTTTGCACCCATTGTGTGGAACTGGCCTTATACATTATAGCCTATTACAACTAGTTGTAATAATTTCCCCTAAAAATCCTCTTTGTGTCAATTCAAAACATATTTGCGTATAAACAATTAAATTAAAGATTTTTTATTACTAAATACATTAGTAAACAATATAACTTACGGGATAAAACATATACATTATTTAATATTCAAGTTATTACACATTTCATTTTTTTCAAATGTAAATGAAATGTTGCTACCCATATAGCGTTTATCTGCTACTGTTAATATGTCAACGAAGATTTAAAAACTCGCTGGTGGATGTTACAAAAGTTTACTGGTGAGAATGAGGTCAAACGAAGACCAAGATCTCGCGAGATTTCGCATGTCTGATTCTCAGGCAGAGTCCGTGAACGGAGTCAGTCAATGTGGGACGGAGTTTTGCCTGTTTGTTAGTGGAGTAGGAGGGGGAGAACGAGCCGTTGACTTGACACAGGGCTTGCTTGAAATCAGTTCGGAAATCAAGAAAGCCAAGAATGGCGTCGGGTGAGACACTGTACATCGAAACCGACGGCTCGGAGATGCCGGCCGAGATCGTCGAGCTGCACGAAATCGAAGTTGAGACCATCGAGACGACAGTGGTCGGCGGAGACGACGACGAGCACCAGCCGATGATCGCGCTGCAGCCTCTGGTCACAGACGATCCGAACCACGTTAACCATCAGGAGGTGATTCTGGTCCAAACTCGCGAGGAGGTCGTGGGCTGCGATGATTCAGACCTCCACGCAGACGACAGCTTTGAGGACCAGATCCTCATTCCCGTCCCCGTTCCCGTGGCGGAGGAGGAATATATCGAGCAGACTTTAGTGACCGTGTCTGGCAAGAACCCGTCGGGTAGGATGAAGAAAGGGGGAGGCAGCGGGAAAAGAGTGGTCAAAAAGAGCTTCCTAAACTCCGCCGAGGCGAGCGGACGCAAATGGGAGCAGAAGCAAGTGCAGATCAAAACACTGGAGGGGGAGTTTTCCGTCACTATGTGGGCATCGGGTAAGTTTTGACATCCCATCAAGTGCTTTGTTCTCGCGCAGGCCTCGCCTGGGCCCTCTTCCTCTCGAGCTCGTTATAAAGCTGCCGGACAGCCTGGTGTCAGAAACGATTTTCGCACCAGAAAAGCCACTTAGGAGGGTGGCCCCGGTCTAAATGTTTTTGTTTTGATGGGAAGCCATGTTTTAAGTGTGGATGGGCGCCGCCATATTCCTCCAGACCATTATGGCGGCGGCCCCGAAACATGGCGGTTCTGTGAGCGGGGAAAGATGGCGGCGGGAGCGGAGAGAGGCGCTGTGAGTCCGCCGCGCTGCTGCAGGCCGCAATGGCGCAGCTCAGTTTGAAGAAGGGGAGGGACCTAGTCACACGATCTGCTGCTCGTCTGCAAACCGTCTTTCTCACGGCGCTTCAGTCGCTAAATAAACAAATGTTACCGCGTATTTAAATCTTCTAACTGAGAAATTCACATACATCTAGCAGATTCCTGTGCCGTGGGGCGAGATTATCTCAATTTACTTAGACGTGACTAACCTTTCGAAACATTTAACAGTCAAGTGCATATTGCGCAGTGATGCTTTTTAATGCTTAATGCATTACTTATTTTTATATCAATACATATTCAGATGCTTATGGTGGACAGCGGTGTTTGAGAAAATACGCTTTTGCGATTAACGGAAGTAAGATGTCATTCACTTTGAACTTGGAATGATTTGACAAAAATCGTATTATTTAAGGCTTTGTACGCATTTTATCTGTTTTAGGGCTCAATGTTTGAAATGCTCAAACATATACAAATGTTTGAACTACGCCACAGCCCAGCTCTAACGGGTGCTTATATTTATAGCCATGAATATTAGTTATTGATGATTTATGGGTGTGTATTAGTAATATACTACTTAAATTCTCTACGTGGCCTCTAACGACCAAAAATATTTGGGAATGCTTGAATATTAAAATAAAGTACATGAAGGTGGAGTGCAGGTTGAAACATCTTGTTTATATGTTTACGAGTATGTGCACCGTGAAACACTACAGACTGCGCATGCGCTTCAGAGGCGTTCACGCATTTTTTTTTTTTTTTTTTTTTTTTTTTGGAAGGCTCACATAATGCTGTGCAGGAGGAAAAAAACATGACACGCATACTTCATTGCATTTCTGTGCTCGCTTTAAATTACCATATTTTGCTGCCGAGTACAATACTGGAATTTAATTTGCGTGCCAGATTATTATTAACTGCTTAAACAGTGCTTTTTTGAGACAATGGATATTGTTTTTTTCTGATTAATCATTTATGACTTGGGTGTTGCTGCATCAGTCATCAGTTTGTTTAATTTTGGTTTGCTTTATTTGTCCTTACAACGTTAGGTCTGTGTATACAGGATGTGTGGTTTGATTAAGTACATTGTTAAATGTTTAATCTCGTGTTTTGTACAGATGATAAAAAAGATGTTGATCATGAGACTGAGGTCGAAGAGCAGATTATTGGGGAAAACTCTCCTCCTGACTATTCCGAGTATATGACAGGCAAGAAACTGCCCCCTGGTGGCATCCCTGGTATTGACCTGTCAGACCCCAAACAGCTGGCGGAGTTTGCAAGGTGGGTTTTCAGCCAAAAGCTTGAGTCTTTATTACAGCATTTATTGATTTTTGTGGCATAGAGTTTTATAGTAAGCCCTAAGCATGAGATTTAATGCATATATTAAACTCCATTGGGGGCAGAAAATTAAAACCATCTCTTTTTAAAAACCATCAAAACCATTTTTTTATATATTTATTTATGTATACTTTTTGTATATTTGGCATGGGGGGTGCTATTTGTGACCCTGGACCACAAAACCAGTCATAATGGTCATTTTTTTTGTTTCGAGATACCAAGATACAACTATTTGAAAATCTGGATTCTGAGGGTGCAAAAAAATCTAAATATTGAGAAAATCGCCTTTAATGTTGTCCAAATGAAGTTTTTAGCAATGCATATTACTAATCAAAAATTATGTATTGATATATTTATGGAAGAAAACTTACAAAATATCTTCATGGAACATGATCTTTACTTTATATTCGAATGATTTTTGGCATTAAAAAAAAAAAAAATCGATAATTTTGACCCATACAATGTATTGTTGGCTATTTCTACAAACACCCGTGCTGCTTACGACTGGTTTTGTGGTCCAGGGTCACATTTAAGATTGAAATAATCTAAAAATTTATTAATTTATCTCAGATTGTTTGAAAGATTTGAAATTTGCCAGACTTGTGGAGTCGCATCGATATAGGATGGGTTAAAAGTCAAATTAATTTATCATTTTTTTGTATTCAAAAGCAATGAATTTGATTAGCTTCATGTATTTTATTCATTATTGAACTCCTACAATTAATGTCTTATCCTGAATTTTTTTTTCACAATACAGAATGAAGCCAAGAAAAATAAAAGAAGATGACTCTCCAAGGACGATAGCATGCCCTCACAAAGTGAGTTCATCAGCTTAAAAGATTTTAGCAAATATGTCCAGTTACCTGCATTTTTTAAAATGTAATTTATTATCAGGATTTTTAACATTTTAATTATGTATTCATAGGGTTGCACAAAAATGTTTCGGGACAACTCTGCTATGAGAAAGCACTTGCACACCCATGGGCCACGGGTTCATGTCTGTGCTGAATGTGGAAAGGCGTTTGTGGAAAGCTCCAAGCTAAAACGGCACCAGTTGGTTCATACTGGTGAAAAACCTTTTCAGGTAATGTTTTAAGAAGTTTCATGATGCTGTTCAGAATATTATAAAACTGAGAAGTGTTAAATATAAATAATAATTGTGCTTTTTTTTTTTCCTTCACAGTGTACATTTGAGGGATGTGGAAAGCGCTTTTCTTTGGACTTTAATTTGCGCACACACGTGCGGATTCACACTGGAGACAGACCTTACGTTTGCCCGTTCGATGGCTGTAACAAGAAATTCGCTCAGTCCACCAACCTGAAGTCTCACATTTTGACACACGCGAAAGCTAAAAACAATCAGTGAGATGGCTCGCTGAGGAAAGTTCCCTTAAAGACTCTGTCTGACAACAGCTTCCTGCTCCAAAACCCACTTTGTATGTCGTTTCTAGAACCATTCTTTTCTAAGAGAATCTCAGCGCGCATTTCGATGGGAATTGAAATGTGAATGAGGACCTGACACCAAACTATCCCTCCCGTCAACCTTCTCACGGTCTAGACCTGAGTTAAAATAACTTCCCGAGTTATGAGAGTTTCTTCTTTTGAAGATGTGATTGTTTTTGTGGACCCTCATTCACATACAAGATGCTCATTATCCTGAGCCCAAAGAAGCAAATTGCCCATCGGTGTGTCTGTTTCTACCAGTTTGCAAAGACAAAGACTGCTTTTTAGATGTCTTCAAAGTGTGCATATTGTACACTTTTTAGAGCGTAGAGCTGTCGTAATATGTGTGAGTGTGCGTGCGTGTGCGTGTCGTCCCCGAGACTTAAAACCTGTGAATGCTTTTTCTTCAAGGAGAATGAGATGCCGTTCAGCTTTTTTTCAGTGTAAATACAGCTTTTCTTTGTGAGGTATTCTGTGCAGGTATCTCATTTTGTATACCTGTCCTGTACAAATGTTTTGAAATCATGTAGATAATAGAGATGTTGATTAGATTGTGTTTAACCAATTAAAACAGTTTTATCCAGCTTCAGGAAGTATCGCTACATACACATGCCTTCTTTTGTAACACGTTAACAATCTACTCAGTATGTGAAAAGACACTTTTTCCTTCAAATTATCTAATTTATTTAATGATATGGAATAAAGCTAAACTCCCCTGTGCAGTTCCCAAGAGCCTGAAGTTCATCATGCTGGTCATATGCTGAATGCCCTCTAGCAACTGATTTTAAAAGCAAGAATTGTTAAACTTTAACCCATATGATGGGTCTGGTTAAAGGTAAAATTGTCATATAAAAAGACATATTTCCTGTAGTAGATAAAGGTAACACAAAGCAGTTAGCCTAAAAATCACCAGTTTAATCCAACATATAACGTATTACATATAAAGGCTTAAAATGGTATTGCAATGAGAACATTTAGTTGCAGTTTAAATGTGACAAAACCAGTTGTAAGTAGCACGGGTATATTTGTAGCAATAGCCAACAATAATTATAGATTTTTATTTTATGCCAAAAATCTTCATGTTTTCCGAAGATATTTTGTAAATTTTCAAAAAGTTGTATCTCGGCATTGTCCTATCCTAACGAACCATACATTAACAGAAAGCTTATTTATGCAGATTTCAGATGTATGAATCGATTTAAAAAAAATTAACCCTTATGTCTGGTTTTGTGGTCCAAGGTCACATGCTATTTTAAAATCACTCCACTGACACTGCATCAGTTACAGCTAATGTTGTTAATAGCATTCTAACTTAGCATATGCACAATATTCAATTATAAATTGTAACTTACACAATTAATGCTATTTAAAATATTCATGATATAAATATTTATAAACTGTTTTTGCTGACACAGCCTCATGTAATGTCATGTATCAAGAATTGCAGCCTTACTAGAAACTAGTCATAACACTAAAAATACTTTATAGACCAATTTTGAGTAAACGTCACAGTGACGTCACTTGCAGCTGTGCGCGCATAGTGGTTGCAGAAAAGCACTGGTGGTAAAGGGGTAAAAATCCATGGAATAAGAGGAAAAAAAATATTTTTGTGCCTTTTGATGTCAAAATCAGAATGCAAATAATTTTTATAGAATAGTCATCAAAGACGTCATTTGAAGCTAAACGGACATACTATGGATTAAAAAACTGCTATGATTAGCCTACTCTACTTTTAAAGCATAAATTTGATTTAAACAATTAGGTCTACATAATGTTCACATATGCTGTTCATGCTGTTCATATTGCATTAGCCCTACAATTAAAGCATGAAATATTATTTAAACCTATTCCTATTAACATTTTTACATAATGTTTTTTTTATTTTATCTCACAATTCGGACTTTTTTCTCACAAATTTAAGTTTATACCTCCTAATTCTGACTTTATAATTCGATTTAACAAAACTAGAGAGTTTGTTAATTCTGAGGAGGGAAAAGCCAGAACTGTGGGATATAAACTCTGAGCCGAGGGGAAAAGAGAGAATGACAAGTTGTTTTTCCTCTAGAGTTGTGGGATATAATTTCAGAATTACGAAAATAAAGTCAGAATTTTTAAATATAAATATATTTTATACTCTTTTATTCCATGGCTCCACAGACTGCCAATTGAACCGCCAGCAAAAAACGTCATCCCTGTTTCGGATCTGTAAGACTCTCCCACGATCTAACGTCAATTTCATTGAATAACAGTGCTTATGTCTTTAAGACCATTTAACATAATCCATGCACTAATACTACATAATTACTTGCTATTGTAAATGTGCTCTGCCAACTCCAAATTGAAGTTCAGCAAATAACAATTCCTTCTCAAAAAAAGTGTTTTTTGTTTCTGGATAATATTAAAAATACTTTAATCCAAAACTGTAAGCACACAAAGGCATTGATTTCAAAATAAAAACTTTAATTTGTATTTTTCCAAGCAAAGAAACAAAACATTGCAGTCTTCAAAATATTCATGTACCTTTCAGAGGGAGTCTTGAAGGCAATGCATCTTTCAAAAAAAACAAGTTGGACCGGTTGCTCAAACAACATTCAGTGCACAAGGCGTCTAGTAAAAAAACATTCTCAATCTTACCAATGACTTAGTAGTTCCAGAACAACAAATCCATTCAATATTTAATTCCCTGAGGATCTCTTCACAAAGTCTGTGAAATCAACCCATTAAAAATGCCAGAAACAGGCCATTGGTTTACACAGCTCTCAAGTAATATTTAATAATTAGGCTGGTTTCATCACATGCTATATTTAAACTTTGTAACATCATAGTGTTTATAATAAAAGGATCTATTTTATTGCGTTTTAAAAGGAACTGAAATTAAATATTACGGCATATTGCACTTCATTGAACGTGGTCTCTTGACAAACTTGAAAAAAATTCAGGGGAGGAGGGGAGGAGGGGAGGGGGGTGTTGTCACTTTAGTTCAAACCAAAGGAGCTTTTTAAACACTGTCGTAGCCCCTAATCCTTCACCTCATGTGAAAGAACTTAAGTCGTATAACCTGTTGGATGGGGAGAAGAACTGTGGGTGGGTTAATAAACTAGCCATCAAAGGTTAAGTTTACACTGAAACAATCATTGTTTTGTGAAAATGATTCTTGGATGATTGACAGTTATGATATGATTATACAATGCATCATCATTTAGATGCTTCAGAGTAAAAAAAAAAAAAAAAAGTGTGCAATAGTAGATGATTCTTTTGCAACTTGACTACACAAGCAGCAGCTCAATCCATAAGAGCTTTAAGAAAAACAGGATAATTTGGTGTTCCCCATCCCGTTACTGGATCCCATGAAGGGGAGGCACAGAATCCCTTCCCTTCAACTTTATCATCTAGACAACTTAGGTGACATCCCTCTGTTACCTAAGAGTCAGAGGAGAAAACGCTGTTAAATCAATTTGCTAGGAGTATATGGTTACTTGAACAGGGAAACCAAAGGTTTTAATCGTCACCCTTAAGCTTCTGGTTACACAAGCTTGATTTCACACGTCGCTGCATTCTGAAATGTGTGTGTGCTGCATGCAGTTGCCACAAGGGGCACTACAGCAAGCATTTCCATATACTACTGCCTTTTATCATCATTTCATACATATTCTTTTACATTTCTTACATTGACATTCTAAATATGGATTTTGTAGACATAGTTCTGAACACAGGAAAAAGGCTAAAAGTGTTGCTAATGTTAAAAATGTTTTTAAACACTTACATCAAAAAGACCTTTGCCTTGCAGTTTGTAAAGGCGAGGGTTGATGAATCCTAATGAGGGAAGACCCTTCAGGAAGCGCTGGTCATTTATGAGGGACAGAATTCCACCCACAACTGGAGTTGATGCCTTGGAAAAACATTCAGATGATGAAATATCAGACTTTACTGGGTAATGTATTGTAACCTAATCTGTACTTATATTGTGAACTAAAATGGTACTTCATATTGTACATTGTACATGCATTTTCTACTGTACAGAACTGCTCAAATGTTTGGAGCAGGTCTGCCAGGTTTTCACAACAAAACTTGCCCAATTTTGAGGGGGGTCCCCCTGTTAAAAATCACGTTCCGTGGGGGTAAAATCCACGTTTTTTGGCGGGGTCCCCCTGGTCAAATTAGCATTCCAGGGGCTAAACATTACGTTATTGGGGATGCTTCAACACGCAGACATGAAAAACAACCCGTGGCAACAGTGTTAAAGTAGCCCAATTCCGTGGGAAAACAACAGATTTGGCAACACTGGTTTGGGGTCAGTAATGCTTAGTAAGATTTGCATTTGTGTGATCAAAATTAAAGTGACAATCATCAAGAATCATTTATTATTAGTGATGTTGAAAACAGTTCTGCAGCTTATTTTTGTGGAAACGGTGATACGTTTTTTTTTTTTTTTGAGAATTCTTAAATGAATATAAAAAGTTATAAAAATAGAAAGCATTTGCAACTTCTGTATAAATATCTTTACTGTCATTTTTGATCGGTTTATAAATATGTGAATTTGTGGTTAGAAGGTATATACATTTTTAATTTTCAATTTTATTTTTTGGGGCCAATCATTTCACTGCATTGAAACTGCAATTTGGACCTTCAACCCACTGGCTCCCATTGAAGTCCACTATATGGAGCAAAAATCCTGGAATGTTTTCCTCAAAAATCTTAATTTCTTTTCGACTGAAGAAAGAAAGACATTATGAATGACATGGGGATGAGTAAATTATAAGGAAAGGCTTATTCTGGAAGTGATCTAATTTAAAAAAAAAAAAAAAAATTATAGTCATACAGTCTTAGTATCACATACTTGCACACTTGCTTAATATAATTCTAGTATATTCAAAGATGCAATTTAACCAACCTGTTATGTAAGTGCACTAACAAGTAAAAACCCATTGTTTTTGTAGTATTTACTAACCGAAGTTCCAGAAACCCATGGTACAGGTATACGGTTGGTAACAACCCAGTAGTTATCAGAGAGCGCAGCTAGATCTGGATAGGCTCTTCCAGTGATGCTGAAATATGTCTGAGGAGGTAGAGGCTGAACATTCTTCAGATATGCTTGTACAGCACCAACCTACAGAGAACAATACACAATAGCCTTGTGTGCCAGAGTCTTCAAAAATAAGCAAACAGATAACAGACTTCAGCTATTTTAATAATATGGTGGAACTTCAAAGCCTCTGCTTACAAAAGCACAGTATGCAAAAGATCTGCCTGTATGGAATACTCAGGTGACCTACATTTACAAGAATCGCATGGTGCAAAACATTTCCCTTTTCATTGCAACGTAAAAAAGCAGTGTTATTTTTTCAGCTATGATTAATTTCTTAACTCATTTTGCCAAATGATATAAAAAAAAAAAAATGCAAGAATTTTATTTCCAAGATAACTGCATTTAAACTGCTCGACATTAACATGCAACATGAAGTCATGGGACAAAAATCATGAGGTCATGTGACAGATCTTATGCAACTGTTTAAAACAGGAAATAGTGGCTAAATCAGCAGCTTAAAAAGTACACTATTTAGGGACATTGTGCAGTTTTCATTAAGCAGCAAGATTTCATTCAAAACACAGCAAAGGATACAGACTAATGGAGTTTTACCTGATAATCTGGCATTGCAAACACATTACTAAAGCCACCTCCACTGATGTAATCAGTGACCTCGTAGGTGACTTTGAAGGGGTTCTTAAAAGAAGTCCCACCCACAGTGGTCACATAGGGACTAGATAGGGAAGAGATTCATTTCACACATCAACTACTTTTCATATAAGTGTTATAAAGATTATTTAAAGACCGACGTCTACCTGGATGCTGGAAAACTTGGCCTAAAAGTATTTCTTTCCTTGGTCAAGTGTCTACAACCTGCTCCACTGTCACCTGCATTAAAACACAGACACACACACACTATGATTTTAGACCTAAGAGGGAAAATGAACTAGCATATGCAACCAGTAGTTAATCAAATAAATTTAAATCCTTTTGTTCCTGCAAAGACTTTTATCTTACCGGAAGCAAAGAGCATGGAAATCCCTCTGAGGCCAGCTTTCATGAACTCAATGTTGATGCGGTTCATATAGGCATCTGAAAGGCTGTCCTCATCATCTCCATAGCTGATAGTGTGGACCCAAGGAACTGCAGACATGTTGCTGAGCAGCAGCATCCACTGAAGGAACGGCTCCTGAGACTCATGACGACCTGTAACCAAAGTTTGTGATCTTTACAATATATGAAGTAAAAGAATCTATTCGGAAACGGACCCAACTGATGCACTAAAATCAGCTAATTTAAGGAGATCAACAATGAATTTGCAAAAACCAGCAGAAAAGTTCACTCATAAATAAAAATTTGCTGAAAAATGATTTACCCTCAGGCATCCCAGACGTAGATGAGTTTCAGATTTAGAGAGGTTTTACTGGAGGAAGTGTTATTATGGTTTATGGCCAGAAGCGACAGTTTAAAAGGTTAGTTTACCCAAAAATGAAAATTCTGTCGTTAATTACTCACCCTTGTGTCGTTCCAAAACCGTAAGACCTTATTTTTGTTTTTAATTCACAAAAAGTATTCTCACAGCTTCATAAATTAAGGTTGAACCACTGATGTCACATGGACTATCGATGTCCTTACTGTCTTTGTGTCTTGAACATGGTAGTTGCCTTGTCATCTATGCAGGGTCAGAAATGGTCTCGGATTTCATCAAAAATATCTTAATTTGTGTTCTGAAGATGAATAAAGTGATGTAATGCTAAATTTCCGCAAATTAGACGAAGAAATAAACTCTTCTACAACTTGGATGACCTGAGGGTGAGTATATTATTAGCAAACTTTCATTTTTGGGTGAACAATTTCTTTAATGCAACAGCAAACTTACGGCAAATTATATCCATAAATCAGCGTTATTGTAGTTTAAGAGAAATCAGGCATATTAAGAGACATATTATGAGGGGAAAACTATTTTATTGTCTGATATATAGCTACTAACACATTTTAACTTCCATTATTTATAAATTATGCTGTATGATGTACTTTCTCGAAGCAAGTCAATCAAACCTCCTTAATTTACATCTTTCTTCACATAACAAAATTACTAACTTTAAAACTTAAAGAATATATATATTAAAAAAATAAATAAATAAAATAATTGAAATATTAATATAAACTGGAGCACATACCAGGATTTGTGAAGACCCAGGTAGAAATGTTTGCTCCACTGCTCATGATGTACTCCACATCCAGACTGGCCTCGATGCCGGCTTTCCCACCACCCTGAGTGCCCACAACCCGCTCTACAGCTGACATGTGTGTGAATGCTCCAGCAAACAGAGTCATAAACTCAGCCAGGTCAGCAGGGTGGTAGTACTGCTCCAAGAACTAGTTAGTGGAGATATTTGGCACAACCATGAATAACACTTCAGAGTTCTGTTCATATAATTCAATTAATGGATGTACCACTGTGCATCATTAGTCAATCAGTGAAATCCCCACAGTAAAAATAAGAGGCGTACCTGCGCCACTGCCTGACTGTTGTTAGAGGCAGTCCCCACATCCTTTGCGGTAAGGTTGTAGCGACTTCTGATGACTGAGGGGGTGACACCCAAATGACAGCTTCGTGACGGTCTTGCTCCTTCCCAGCCTTTACTGATATCCTTTCCTTTCGGAGGAAAACGGTGAACACCTCCCACTAAAAAGATTTAAAAAAAAAAATTGCATCATATTGATTACTTCAAAGGTTTTCCATTAGAAACTTACTTATTTTATCCTACTTTGCTACATTTTTTAAATTTATTTTTTGGGGTTTTCAAAAACCTATAATAAATAAATGAAACAAAAACGGTTGCAAAAATGTGTTTGTATGTGATAAGTTACGCTTCTTGGCCCATATAGTAAGGATATGGAGTTAATACTCAAGGAGGAAAATAACTGCATATAAATATCAAAAATTGCATCCAAATATTAGTTCCCTCCAATAATATGTATTAGTAAGATGATATTTAAATGCTTAGTTTTATGATCAAAGCTCTGTAGTCTTATTTGTGGAGGGCACACTAAATAATGCAATGCAACAGTGATGATGACTGAGTTTTGAGCATATTGACAATTTAGAGGCATTGAAAATGTACGTATTAAATATGACACAGTAGGCTTATAGGTTTTCGAAGCTGGAGATGAACTAATGGTGTCAGCTGCTCACCAAAGTCTAAATGCTGATGCACATCTTCATGAACGGAGTATAGAGATGTTGACCTCAACAGAGTGTGTGAATCTCTTATGTAGCGGTGAAATTTAGCACCAGGGAGTAATGCTTCAGCCACCCTAAGAAAGACAGATAGAAGATGAGAATCTGGTCTAATTTGATTTGATTGTGATCTGTAAAGTTCATTCAAAAATGTCCTTACTGCACAGTCATGGCACACTGAAGGAAGTCACGTGTTAAGACTGTGTGACAGTTTTTGACACCATGACCCTGAAGCCAACTCTGCACTACTTTCTCGGTCAGCTGGGATGGCTGCACGAGATCAGCTACTTCTTCCAAACTCAGATACTTCCCTAAAAATTTAATTGAGGATGAATGAGGATTAAATGAGAACTTATTTTTTTTTATTTAATCATTTGGATCAGAACAAATGAGAGGTTCAATACCATATTGATGTGACTCTGGGTCCGACACTAGTTTCAGTAATTCTTTCATCTGGTTAATATTCTGCTGCTTCAGTGCAAAGGTAAGTTCCACTTCCTCCAAAGGTGCAGCCCGTTCAACCAGGACCCAGTCCTCAGGCACGCTAAAACATTGGGAATAACATTGTTCAAGGGCTGTTTCCAGGGTAAATAAAAGGTGGAAATTACAAAAGTGACCAACATAATTCATAATTTGGACCAATATAGTTCATAATTATTAATAGACAGAGGCATGCGTGGCTCTTACGAAGCATCTTGGTCAGCTTCAAGCAGCTCTCCATTGACGAGCCAAATAAAGCACAGGACAAAAGCAGCAATCCTGTAAAAATAAACACTGTCACTTTAAGAACCTACTTTAAGGCAAAATTATTTATTTTATGGACAACAAAAGGTTACTTTTACCGCCTTTTGTCATTTTATAATCGATACAATAATCGATTTAAATAATAAAAAATAATAACATGCTACAAAACAAACGAGCAGTACACAAGAAACAAGGAAACACGTTTTTGTTAACTGTTTGTCCTGACCATCTGACCTCATGAGGTGAACCGGTGTCTGTGAGATTTACAACAGTTTCTGCAAATGTGATTTATAAACTATGATTAGCGTAAGATAACTCTATGTAAATAACACAATACTCACCGCATAGTTTTCGCGTTCATGTACCTTGATATGTGAAGAACAACACCAATGCTTTGTGTCTTAAATGTACTGGTCATGTGATAGTCACGTGACCATCAGCTGTTTTTTTTTTTTTGGTTTAGGATAGTAAATGTGCAGAGATGTATGCATATAAAAACTTCCAAAAAAAAAAAGCCATTTTTTCATAGCGATCTTATAAAAACAAGTAACACAGTGTTCTTATGAGCAATTTTCCAAAGGGAATTTTGTCGCACGTTATCGGTACAGAAACTACCACGGTAATTTCGCCAAAATGCTATAGCATTTGCCTTACTTTTCTAGAGGGTCGACCTGGTTAATTGTCCTCTTTAAAAAATAACAGTAATAAAAAATTAAAGAAATAAATAAAAGGTGAATAATAATTAGTAGAGTAATAATTTAATTTAATTTGTCACACACACACACACACACACACACACACAAACACACACATGTTTGTTTTTGTGAATTGTGGGGACTTTCCATAGACTTCTATAGATTTTGTACTGACCAAACGATATTGTCTATCCCCTAACCCAACCCTAACCCTAAACCTAGCCCTCACAGAAAACATGTTTGCATCGTTACACTTTCAGATAAACATCATTTACTATTTTTAATCATTTTTTAACATTGTGGGGACCGCAGGCCGGTCCCCACAATGTCAAAAATTTCAGGTTTTACTATCATTGTGGGGACATTTGGTCCCCACTATGTAGCAAAAACAAGTACACACACACACATGTTGTGTGTGTGCACCTGGTATTTATCATGTTATGGGGACCAAATGTCCCCACAAGGATAGTAATACCAGTAAATTTTGACTTTGTGGGGACATTTGTGAGGTCCCCATGAGGAAACAAGTTTATAAATCATGCAGAATTAGTTTTTTTGAGAAAGTAAAAGTGTGCACAGTCTCCTGTGAGGGCTAGGTTTAAAACATGTAAACACACACACACACACACACACACACACACACACACATATATATATTTGTGACAGTAATACACTACCATTCAGAAGTTTTTGAACAGTAAGATTTTTAATGTGCTTTTTTTTTTAAAGAAGTCTCTTCTGCTCACCAAGGCTGCATTTATTTTATCACAGGACAGCAAAAGCAGTACATTTTTAAAATACTTTTACCATTTAAAAGAATCTATCTATTATCTATTTGAATATATTTTAAAATCAATAAATTAAAAGTTTATTCCTGTGATTTCAAAGCAGAATTTTTATCATTACTCCAGTCACATGATCCAGAAATCATTTTAATATTCTGATTTGCTGCTCAAAAACATTTAGAATTATGTTGAAAACAGCTGAGTAGAATTTTTTCCGTTTTTTTTTTTTTTTTGATGAATAGAAAGTTAAGAAGAACAGCATTTATCTGAAATAGAAATATTTTGTAACATTATAAATGTCTTTATCATCACTTTTAATCAATTTAAAGAATCCTTGCTAAATATCAGTATTAATTTCTATCATTTATTTCCCCAAAAAAGAAGCTTTTGAATGGTATTGTGTAGCTTTCTATTTCAGATAAATGCTGATCTTTGGATCTTTCTGTTTATCAAAGAATCCTGAAAAAAGTACTCAACTGTACTTAAAAAATGATTCTTGAACAGCAAATTAGACTCATGTGACACTGAAGATTTTAAAATATATTCAAATAGAAAGCAGTTGTTTCAAATAGTAAAAATATTTCACAATATTACTGATTTTGCTGTATTTTGGATCAAATAAATGCAGGCTTGGTGAGCAGAAGAGACTTCTTTAAAAAAAAACTTAAAAAACCTTACTGTTCAAAAACTTCTGACTGGTAGTATATATATGTGGACTTTTTTTGGTACTCATGAGGAAAACCGCTTAGAAATCATGCTACATTAAGTTTTTAATTTTTTGAAAATCTAAAAATGCAAGTTTTGTGTGAGGGGTAGTTTGTACAGTATACAAATCATTACATCTATGGAATGTGCCCAAAAAACATTGGAACCCAACATGTGTATGTTTGTGTATGTGCGTCCCTTAAATGATGGAAAATACTCCTGAAGATTAATTCCATGGGACAAATGATATGAGCTCATTAATAGGGGAAAATAAATTAATAAATTAAAAATTGACTTATAAAATACTTTGTAGTGAGTTGGTAGAAGTATATTTAGTGTTTTGTTAATGATGATCCTGATACTCATTTGTAAAGAAAAGGTCATAATCTACATTTACACATATTTAGTTGCATGCTTTGAACTTTATGATTGCACTTCATACTCACTATAGCATGTCCATTCCTTCTCATTATATAAACATATATACAAAATCTTTGCATGTACTTGACAGCGATGACTGAAGATCTCTAATTGTTGTCTACTAATGCAGGGCAACTAATCATAAGTCAGCAAAATGCTGGGGTGGAAAAATACTGGGGTCAGCATACTATACAGTTGTTTTGAGGGGTAAAAATAACATTTTCAGTCCAAGCTCATACTGTGAGCTTAATAAATGTGTCTTTGGCCACTAGAATATGTTTCTTAAACATTACTTATTAATATGACAGGCATGGATAAGGTCAGGAGAGGAAGTAGACGAATTGTACTTCCTGGCAAACCCTCCAGAGTTTAACCTGATACCTATATATATTATAGCAAAGTGTTGGTTAATCCAGACAGCAAATCAACACACAATCAGCTGCATGGATGAGCTACAGTATTTTAGGCCCAGTACAGTGTAAAGTTATATAAATTAAGTGTTCAGGTAGTACCGTTGGAAATATGCTTTACCTCAACATTATGATCCAAGGTTAAACCTCCACGGTACCATATTTTCAGCCGGACATTTTCAACTTAAGAACTTGAGCATATGTTAGCTGTAATGAAATAATAATGGATTGTAATGCTCCTTCTCTGATTCCAGTAAGTGACAAGTGAAAAGAAGCATATGCCTGACTGATTATGCATATGATAGTCTTTATTTTTTGGTAGTTGACAAGGTGTAAATTAGCAGAAAAATGGATAGCATGACGAAAGAATCAGATCTAAATCCCTGCTATTAATCTACATGAATGCGTTCGCTAATGGGTTGCACAGCAGAGGGAATATCATATAACATAGGCCTAGTGAATGCCTTTAGTAGCTTTACAGTCATCTTTTCGTAGCTTGTATCTTTGGCCAATAGTTAGAAATTGACGTTCAAAAAGAAAACCACACTGAGAAATATTAACTGGAGTGAGGAGTGTGACAACATACAGCACATGTGGTATAACAAAGGCGGTATCTGTACTAAAAAAACGTGGACTACTATTCTACTATTATAATTTAACTCGCATAAACGTTGCACATGTATTAAGCGTTGTCAACAGTAGATGGCAGTGTGCGCGCATTAAACGGGGACGATCGCGCAAAAGATGCTACAGCATGAAAAACAGAATATTGACTTAATGCTTATTTTGATGAAAAATGCGTCAGTGTTATATAAAAAAAACTTAAATCCTTTCATTCTTTATTTTAAGCTCATTCTGTTTAACATAATGTTATTTATGTTAAAGTGACACGATTGCCAATAATATCAGTCCGCTCTAAGAATTCTGACTCACGTTAAACAGACGCTACCGCGTCCAAATATCTTTCCAAAAGGGGGCGCTCTTTGAATACCGAGCAACAGGCGTTCAGCGTTACTCACATTCAAGATATTAACACTATCTAAAGAGCAAAGGGGAGTTTCCAAAGTCATCAAGTCCATCCAACTTTGCCATTTTCGGCCAGAGACCACTGAAAATGACTCCCAAGAAGACTGCCGCTCCCTTCCTATGGTTTTCTTTTTGCTTTGGGAATGTTCTTGAGGCAGTGGTGCTGGGATCGGTGCAGTACCCCTCTGATAACGGGCTCCACGACTCACATCTGGATGCGCGGGGTCCTGCAGAAGCCAGTGCGAGCTCTCGGAACGACTCCACATCTGTTCATGTTCCGTCTTACATGATCTCTCTGTACAGGACTCTATCGGAACTGGACCGACGGGGAAGCAACGGCAGCCAGACGCGCTCCAGGAGATATGCCAATACAGTCACCAGCTTCATGGACCTGGGACAAGGTGAGTGAGATTGATCCGCCGGTGACACAGACAGACAGATAGACAGATGGGTTGTAAGGTGATCCCCTCCTTGAGGCCATCGGATTTCATATCTTCAGATTGAGCCTGATACATTTATTTTGAAATATTGTACTTGGCACGGAAAATCATAAGCTGTAATGAATGGCATAAGGTACACGCTGCAGTAATAAATCACTTAATATCAGGCTTGAATATGACAGCTGACACTGTAAGATGATTGATCTCGGTTAGTATGACTTCAAGTTAATACATGAGGACGCTACGGTATATTTCACCTATAATATATAGAATTTTATTACTGAATGATATTATTTGTTGCTGACAACAACAATATTGTTACTAATATTAAAAATGATAATTACGAACCCTTATAATTATTGTTGTTATTGATAGCACATCATTATGACCCCAGAAGAGGATGGATATTAAAAAAAAATCATAATTTTGGTTTGTGCATAAATTAGAGTGTGTTACAATTACGCGAATAGACTGTATTTCCCTTCCCCATTCAACTTGTTGAACCATAATAATTTATTAAACACTTTGCCTCAGTGATCCTATGAGTTGGATTGCTATAAAATAAATGCATGGTTCCATATGTTATTAACTTCTATAGTTCAGGTTTAATTTTGTTTGGGATCATCTACTTCTCACTAATATTTTCGAATACATCAAATTCCAAAAAAAGAAATATGAAGTCTCAAATTTCCAACATCTGTGACAAATAAACTTCAGCAGCACCTTGAGCTGAAGTATCTAAAACGGAGCACGCGTTCTCTCCTCCAGGTGTTGCTGATAAAGATAGAGAAACATTTTAATTTAAAACGTATGTTCAAATAAAGATTGTCACGTAAAATACAGAATTTGTAAAAAGCAATATGTCAGCTCTCCTCCCTACCAAATATATGGAGATATGCGTGAAAAACATTGTTTTTTAGTATTAAGTCAAAGAGGTTCTGTTCTTGAATGAGATTGAAGTGACGTTCATATATTGACAGGCCAGTTATTACATTTGAATGATAAAAAGTGCACAATGCCACATTTGTTTAAGAGTATTAAGGGTAATATTTAGCATTGCAATTCCAAGCATCAGATTTCCACTCATAGTTTCCCACATTTTCAGAGTGAAGAGTCATTAAATTTAATTCGATCTCTATTAGTTCTAGTAAATATAAATCTATTGGCATCACTTTAAAAAACGGAGGTAGGTATGACGTCACGATATGGCGAACGCATAGTTCATAAATAATTAATTAAGCAATTTATAAAAGCCATTTTATTTAACAATTTCAATAGCATTTTTTATTTCGTATAATTATATAAAGTAGCAATCATTTTTGCTGACCAGTTCAGCTGCTAAAATTAAGGCGTATACCTTCACACATAAGTATATCTGATGCTTTTGCGTCCAGAATTGGTGTTTTGTTGGTTTAATGGTAATGTGTTTGCTTTGAATATGAGGTGTTTCTAATTCAAATCTGGCCTGGAAGTGCAACATGCCTTTGTGTGAAGATTGGAAACTTGTCCTCATCATAAATGATGCTGATGTGTAAAATGAAAGAAAAAATTACATAACATAGTTTGGTGACCGTTGGTGGCATTCTGAAGACAAAAAAAAAAAAAATGTAAGAGCATATACAAATCCTAGATGCAGGCTCAAGGTACTGGAACTTGAGTTCCTGACTGCCTCGGCTCATTTTCTAGGTTATGTCATTGTTTAGTCTGGCAAGCGGATATTAGCTTAGAGGAGGATGCTTTACTCTACACCCCTCCCCTCTGTTCACCTTTCATTTTTATATCGTTCCTTTGTATCAGAAAGGAGAAAAATATATAGTCATTTTCTTTCAAAACACCTCTTGTAGCACCATAGGGCAGGTACAGCACGGCCAAACACCAAAAATCCAGTAGTTTGAAACAGTACCATTATAGTCAATATATGTCCCAATCTGGCCTTGGGTTTTTGTGCAGCCAGCTCATGTTGGAAGAATCCTCTTCATGTTTAACCCATGAAACTGTGGTCTCCGTATCAGGTTGCTGTACTCTGGGTTCGATTTTTTGAACTGGATGTCAAGATGTCAACATTGAGGCTTGTTTTACTCTGAGCGCAGAGTCTGGTCTCTCTTAGCAAAGGTTGGTTCTGCATCATCTCAGTCACGGATGAGACCGAGTATTGGATGTGTTCTTGTAGCCAATTTCTTTCTCCAGACAAAGAAAAGGAGAAGACAACATCTTGCAGTCAGAGTTTTTGTTCCCCGCAGTGATTTCAAGTTAGCTGTGCGAATAATGAAAGACCAGTTCCAGTTCATGGTGGCCGTAGAAAACTGAAGTCCACTTCAGCTTGAAATGTTACCTAACATTTAATTACACCCTGAAGCCACCCACCTTTCAAATTTACTACATCCTCCTGAGGACATATAGGGGAAGGAGGAGGGCTTCGGAGAGAGCTGAGCATTTCCAATGTCCTGCCAAATCTTCTTCTCACTCAATCAGTGTAATTAGCAGATGCTGCCAAAGGCCGACACAGTCTGACAGGTCAGCCAAATGCTCTCCACCTGGTCTCCGTGAGCATGCCGCACCTCGTGTTTGGAGAAATCATTCAGGGCCTTGAATGTTATTCTCATAGAGTAGAAGAACTGACAATTTGTGTATGCCATTTTCACAAAAGCCATATGTAAGACCGTTCAACGTGAGGGAACGCATTAGTGTAAGCTTGCTGCTTTAAATTCCTTCTCATATTTCTCATTTCAATGCTAATCCATGCCTTTTCTTACACCTTCAGACGAGCCTTCGTTAAAGCTCCACCAGCAGTACACATTCGACCTGTCCGGTCTCTCACGACTGGATGAACTAATGGAGGTAGAGCTGCGGATTCTGAGGAGGCCACCGCCTGATGTCTTAAGTTTACTCTCCAGTGGTGGGAACCTGTACCGACTACTCCTTCACACCTGTTCCCTCCCGGGATCCTCAAACCAACCTCTACTTCTCACCTCCAGGACCATTGATCTTCTAGATACCGCTTCGACCACATGGGATGTGTTTGACGTTGGAGCAAGCGTGAAGACCCACCTCAAGTTGCACAGGACCGTGGAAGGCAGCAGGCCTTTGTGCTTCAGCATATCCGCCGTTTCTGATTCAACTAACGAGGTTGTGCATCCTAGCATGCTGGGTCTAAACCACGAGGATCAGCAGACACACGAAAGAGCCTTACTGGTGACCTTCACTCGAGCTCGGAGGAAGGAGAACCTCTTTAGGGAAATCCGTGAGAAGATAAAGGCAATGAAAAGTCGTAAATTTCCTAATCCCGCAGCGGAGCATGGTTTTAAAGGTCATCCGAGACATCGGCGGAGGAGGCGGACTGCACTATCAGGCCGTTCCGGTGTGGGACTCACAACAGGGGGTGGAGGCGGTGGAAAGGGTGGTGGCAGACGGAGAACACGTTGCAGTCGGAAGCCGCTTCACGTGAACTTCAAAGAACTTGGTTGGGATGACTGGATTATTGCGCCGCTAGATTACGAAGCTTATCACTGCGAGGGTTTGTGTGACTTCCCCTTGCGCTCACACCTGGAACCGACCAACCATGCCATCATCCAGACTCTCATGAACTCCATGGACCCGGAGTCCACTCCTCCCAGTTGTTGCGTTCCTTCTAAACTCAGTCCTATTAGCATCCTCTACATTGACTCTGGGAATAACGTAGTTTATAAACAGTATGAGGACATGGTGGTGGAGAGTTGTGGGTGCAGGTAGCAATGTGAGTGAGGGGTGAGCGACCCCTGGACACTATCCGAAAGCCTCAAATGTGGAGGCAAAGCACAGCATTGTGGGCAAGACGACGCAGTCAGAGCTGGTGTGTGTAAATGTGTGACAACGAGCATGTGTGTATGTTCAGACGGCGACAAGACATTGAGTTGTGTTTTAGAAGCGAGCGGAGGACATGTGTGCCGAACAGCTCCAAATTCCCTTACAGCACCAAATAAACAACTCCTCAACGAAAAATGAGTGAAAACATAGGCTTTCCAGAAATTATTTTACATCCTGTTAATATAAACTCAATGATAGAGTGTTGAAGTATCCTTGCAGCAGCCGTAGAAATGTTGGCCCCGTTAAGACTCTGTCAGAGTCTGAGAATCTGTCAGCGGTAGCACGCAACTATAACGTGTGTAACAGTTAAAGGTGCTTTGCATGACAGTCAGCTTATATTCAAGATGAAATAACTCAGAAGAATTTTGTAGTTCTTCTAAAAATGTTTCTTTGTGGAGTCTGGTGACCTTAATTAAATATGGCATTGACTGAGTGAAAGTTTGACTCCATTCTAAATCTAAGGGGTCAAAGTTTAGCTGGTTAGCATGGCCTCATTAGCCCCTGCTGGTAGATGTCGTAACTACACCATGTGGTTGCAATCTTTATCAACTGACGACCATTCAAAATAGCTGTAGTAGGTGAATGTGCACAAGGCTTTCTTAAAGGGACAGTTCAACCAAAAATTTAAACTCTGTAATTAACTACTCACCCTCATGACTGTTCCAAACCTATAAGACTTTTTTTTTATCTTTTTAACACAAATTAAGATATTTTTGATGAAATCCAAGAGCTTTCTGACCCTCCATAGACAGCAACGTAACTGACACATTCAAGTCCCAGAAAGGGAGTAAGGATATCTAATAAACGCACGTCAAAGACTGATACGGAAGAGAAGAAATTAGTTAAAGTCATTATTTTAGTGTTGTTATGTCACATGGACTACTTTAACGATGTCCATGCTACCTTTTTGAGTCTTGAAAGTGGTTGCTTTGTTCTATGCAGGGTTAGAAAGCTCTCGGATTTCATCAAAAATATCTTAATTTATATTCCAAAGATGAACTTCGGTCTTACGGTTTTGGAACAACATGAGGGTGAGTAATTAATGACAGAATTTCATTTTAGTGTGAACTATCCCTTTAAACGTGTAAAACAGACCTTTTCAGCCTGTCTTTTGTCCTACGTGATCTCATGACGAAAATGTACCTGTGGGAACTTTTTCGCAAGATGCAAAATATGTACCAATAAGTACATATCACTGCAGTTTCCAACAGAAATGAACACTAGAGGTAGTAAATCAGCGAGCACTTGTAATCGTTTTCGTACACAGTTATGATTACAGCTACATATGTTTCGCTTTCCGGGCGTAAGCTTGCTCAGTAGCTTAGCTAGCACAGAATTAGACTTACGATGCATTCACATGGGGCGTTGGCGTTAACACGTCTCATTTACTTTGAATGGGTGGCAAAAGTTGAAATCTTTAAACTTTTCAAGTGCCAATGCAGGCATCAGCCAATCAGATCGCCTTATGCAAATAGCGCAGACACTAGCCAACCACGTTCATGCAGCACCAGAAAAGTAAAGTGATTGGCTGTTGTCACAATGATGATTGTGTCAGCACCAAGCTTCAGCCCGCCCTGTGTGAATGCACCGTTAGGATGCGAAATCCTTGGGTACAAATCCTGTGAAAAACATGACTCACAATGAAAGAGCTGAAAGATGATGCTTGCGATTGTGTTTTTACATCACATTCACTTTTGTTCATACTATCGGGTAAGTTTAGATGAAGTGCAGGTGGTATTTTAAAACGTCAAGGAGAATTAGAGCTATAGCGTCACTCAATGGACATTTCATGTCAGAACTGTAGTGACATGTACAAAACCTACGTCACATAAAATGTATCATATGTAAGTTAATTTGTTCCGGCGGGGGGGGGGACACTCTTTAAGCATCACCCAGTGGTCACTTCACATCAAATATGTCACAAGACGTACATAGCGGTACGTATTTTGCATCTTTTGAAAAAGTTCCCACAGGTACGTTTTCGTCAAGAGATGATGTAGGACAAAAGACAGGCTGAAAAGGTCTATTTGTTTTTGTCATAGCTCAGGATACTCACTACAAAGGGACTGGGGACTGTGCATGTGTGGTGTCATCAGTCAATCAGCAATGTGTATATATATATATGTATATATATTGAACACAAGTAATAATTAAGCATGACAGTGGCTTCTTTTTCTCAGCATTGGCTTGTATGTTTAGCACATAATTTTATATTGTTAAAATAATATACTTAATGCTAAAACTAAAATTTTATTTAATGAGCATAAGAACCTAGGCGTTTTATTTTGATGACACCACATTTGGCTTCGGTTGGACGACAGAGCTGCAGTATAGTACATGATGTGTGCAATATGTGCAAGATAAATGACTTCATTGCATTGAACGACCTCAGACCTTATTTTGTGAAAGGCATTGCAGAGCCAAAATCAAAATGATTGTTTTGTTTTATTCTGACACCAGATTTGGCTGTTTGAAGACTTCAGTGTACACCTACGTTTAGTGAGAGAGCTTGTTTACTTGAGCTTGTAATTAGATTAGATTACTTTTATCCTTTAATGTCATGCCTTATTATGGATTATCATATAAATCCACAACGTTTATTTATGAATGACAGCCGCAAGGTAAAAAAGGTGCCTTGTCCCAGAAGTATAACAAAAAGTGACCTAATTTATGCCCAGTTTAAATGCTTTCAAGGGTTAGTTTATCATTTACTCACCCTCACGTCATTCCAAACCTGTATTTTATTTTTTAAAAGATGTTTTGAAGTATGTTCTGGTTACCATCGACTTCCACTGCGTGGACAAAAACATTTCTCGAAATGTCTTTTGTTCCACAGAAGAAAGAACGTTTTGGGTGAATTATCTCCTTAAATTCATGTTAGTTTATGTTAAAGCTCCACACAGAAATGCTTCGGAATGACATCAAGCCACAAGAACAAAACGAAAATAAGCTTCTAGCGTTCATTAATCTCAGTGTCAGGGCAGAAATATTTGCCTGCTTACTGTTTATATAACATCAACTATTTCCTCTATGAAGAAATACGAAGCAGATTTTAAATTCATAACAGCAATTGTTTTCCTTTTTTTTTTTTTGGACATTTCTCCATGGTAAATTCCCTCAATCAATGTTGGTCCCACTGTATGGGAATGATAATCACCCAAATTGTCCACGGTGGCAGTATGAAAGTCACATTCCTAAATCAACAGACCACAGAAAAATTAGCCCGAGCATCTGTGCAGCTCAGAACAATATAATGGCACGAAAATCTGCGCAACACTCAAGAAAACTTAAAGTACATAATTGTCGTGACTGTTCGTTTATAAGCTTGTTGTTTTGATTGCAAGTACTTTTGCAGAAGTAAATACAATTTACCATTTACAATCAAGTCAAAAATGCAGTATTTCTCCATTTTTCATTCCAGTTGTGCAGAACTGAGAAGTATTGTTCTGCAGGATTGCTGGACTTAATCTGTCGAACAGTTTGAAAAGATAAAGCAAAAATGAGATCTTTAACATCTATGAAAACAAATTAATTTCATTTGGCCCGTCAAGGATAGTTCAAGCAATATCCCTCTCTCGAGGTCTCTATCTCCTCTCATTGTACACAATTCCAATCGTATGTGCTTGCTCCTTAATCTAATTCCTCTCAAGGCAGTTTCTCCAAACAATCTGATTCTTTTTATAAGCAGCCTTTGTTTCAATATTGACACGATCACGATACCACACCTAGCTGGAAAAGAATAACATTAGGGGACGCCATCTTCGGCTCGAGGAGATAAAGAGGCACAAAGAGTGCCGTCGACCCCCCCCGTCTGTTGTTCGGAGGTCTGGAGGTTATCAGCTTAAGCGCTGCATGGGTTACCTCAGTTGTGCCTCGCTATTTGACTAAAGTGAAAAGCCTCAGGAGACATTTAGTAGAGAAGGAGTTTCAATTTACTATGCCAAGTGCTCTCAGAGAAATGAATGCAAAGCCTGCAGGATTGTCATGGTTCAGTTAAGGGGTTTGGCACCCCTCGAATATACATGCTGATCAGTACTAAGCAATGTTAACTTACCTTCACCGACATCTGTTTTACTTTACTGTACTTAAGCTGGTAAAATATATGTTGCTTAAAAAAAAATACGGAGGGAACGAAGCCGTGACTGATTTTTTTTATTAGAACAAAGGCTTATAAGTGTAAATTATTGTACACATGCCAAAGCGCTTTTCTTAATTTAATGCATTTAGTGTTATGTATTTATCTGGCTGCAAAAATGATCATTTTATAGTACCAAGAATGATGTTTTAAAATGGGAGAATGTTTGTTTGTTTACTTTTTATTGTAAATGCACTGTGTGTGAGAGTATGTATACTGTTAGATAAGGAAGTGTACATAATTCAATGTAAATTATCTGCTTTCTTGTTTTTATTTTCATTTTTTTGATATATTGTTTATTAGTGTATGTATGAAATATATATATAAAACTATTTTAAATGGAAAAGCATCAGCATCTTTTCACACTTCTTCGCTGTTATTTTTTGTACAGATGATTTTGTTTAAAAAAACGTATTGATGGAATGAAAAAAAAAAAAAAAAACGCTCCCGCACTCCCGCAGCAAATCTTCTTTCCCAGACATCCACATGAAAGTGAACCCTCGGTGACTGTCTGACTCACCCACGGTTCCGGAATCATTATTGGGTTTGTATTTTGTCTCATTTTTTTGCCAGCAAGTATTCAGGAAGTTTCCAGGTGATTCTAAATTCCATACAACACAGGGTGAAGAGGGGGATACGGTATTGTTCGACGCTGGTAGGGGAGCTGTGCGGCATTGTGTGCTGAACTCCAGGAAACGCTAATGAGAGTAAAGGGTCCCTGTGAAGTTTTTTTTTTAATTTTTTATAAAGAATGACTTTGTGCCCTGCTATTGAGCACATGTCCAGAGAAGGTTATGATGCAAAAGCAACTGGAAGAGACGGATCATATCATCAGTCACTTTTATTATTAATATCGCCAATATTTAAAAAGGAGTATCAGAGATAACTTATTCAAAGACATTTATGCCGTCTGTTAATCTGTTTTTGATAGATAGCATAACTAATCTGAATCGAGGTCGGTAATATTTCCTTTGTTGAGTCTACAGATTCACTATATCACACAATTATTAGGGACAGAAAATAGGTGGCCCCTCACCAAGTCCATTTCTCAGATGGTGAGCGCTGACCCCCAAATATTTGAACGACTGCCGAGAGTCCATGACAAGAGGGGATACGCTTTTTCTTTAAGAAAGGAAGGATCTTTTTAAACACGCTTGTTTCTTTTTTATTGAATCATGTCGCAGTCACAATTGAGACTGAAAACAGCACTGCAGTGTCCAGACTTTGACATCTGTCCAGATGGCTTTTCCTGAGAGCCACTTTGGTCATATAAATTCTCATTCAGGTCAAGAAGTTGATAGACATTTTGAGATGGAGGAAATGATGAGGCCGTCATCCAATGTTTTCTTGGCGTTTGGGAAAAATACAGTCAGATTGTCTAGTACTACTGGCCTGAATCTTTAATTTAGAAAGGAAAAAATGTAGTTTGCTATAAGTGACCGCATTCTTGTAATTATATATCTCAGGGGTGTTTCCTCTGAGGAGGCAAAGGAGGCAGTGCCTCCTCAAAATATTGGATACAAAAAATGTGGTACAAAAAAAAAAACAAACACCAATATTACATAATATAACATTTAAAAGTATATATATAATTGTTTGTTTTTCTAAAGAAACACTGTCCAACAGCGACACCAGCAGGTAAAGTTACAGCTGGAGTCCACATCTCTCTCGTCTCCCCTGAGGCCATTAAGTTTTAACAGACTCCCTAAAGCGTGCAGTGAGTTTGGTGGGGGGGTAATTGAGAATGAATGAGGGAAAGTCACATTAGAGGAGGCAATACCTCTATCGCGATATGATTGGATATGACTAGTTATGATCAGCTGTGATTGGTTAATGTGATAAATCCTGCCTCTTGTGTTCATGTGCGTTCCGCATTCGCGAATCAGTCTGAATGAACAATATAATGGCGTTAATGGGAAGACTCATTTTAAAAAAGTTACATCAAAAGACTTAAAATGGAATGTCTGTGGGAGTTTTTAGTGAGTGATAAGCTAAGTGAAATTTAAAGTAAATTCTGGTGTCTGTGACCAATATTTACTGAGTTTTGATGACTGATGATCCAAATTTGTAAACGTTAAAAGAATTATATATATAATTTTATATATATAGTTAAAAGAGTGTTATATAGTTCTAGACTAAATGTGAACATGCATTAATTCATCGCACTCAAAAAAACAGATTCAGTATTCATCAAAATTAATTAAAACAGTGAAATGCAAACTCAGAATATGATGCACACCTGCAACAATATGTTAAACAACATAAATATCCTTTATGTATTTACTGCCATTTTATTATATGATGTCTTTGGTACTGACCTTTGATGATTCAGTTCAACCATACTAATAAACAAAAATGCCTTTAAATAAACTAAAATTTGTGCTTTATTGTTTTTTTTTATTGTAGAGGCTTATTCATTTCACATTCATTTTTGGTGTGAAAGCCAGAGATTTACATTTGCTAAAAATCGAACCATATATATATACACATATATACAGTATACATATACATATACATATATATACATATATATATATATATATAATGCAAATGTAACTTAAAAGTATAAAAACATAACACATTACTTTCCATATAAAGTAACTAAGTAACATAATTAGTTACTTTTTTAGGGAATAACACAATATTGTAAAGCATTACTTTTAAAAGTAACTTTCCCCAACACTGTATGTGTGTGTGTAAAAAATGACCATGAATTTAATGGTAAAAGACTGTAAAAATACAAGTTAAAACCTGTTAAATGGTTAAGGGTAAGTTCCCCTACTATATATGGTCAATTTTGCCATTTTTAGAAGTACAACAGAACGTATAGTTTGTAGTGAATAACCTTAAATTGACATTCCCAGAATTCCCTGTGTTACATTTCAAATTGACTGTTTTTTTTCTTGTTTCTTCTTAATTTTTCTTATCAGTTGTAAACATTAGGGTGTATGTTACATCTAATGTTGTTAAATTAATGTTTATTGCATTATTTCAATTTCATGTGTGTTACCATGATGGTGTTGTTATATATATTATGTAAAAGCTGCTTGTGATGGGCTTTGTTTCATCATGTGACTTTCTCATCACCACCTGCTTTTGGTGTTTATCAGTGTATTACAAAGGTACAAAACAGATTTCAGTACTTCAATAGGTTGGTATATTAACGTTATATCAGTAATGAAATTGCGGTATTTAAATATAAATGCAAGTTAAAACCGTAAAACCTAAAACATTGCTATACCGTATTTTTTACGATAAAATTCTAGCAACCACAGCTTTTTTTTATCTTAAAAAAATAGTTTTTCACTGAATTCTTTTTACAGTGTGTATATATATATATATATATATATTTTATTCTATTTTTGTTTTTGTTCACTAATATGTGACCACATTTCTGCAATATACATTGGTCATTTATCCATTACTACATATTTTATAAAATATTTTAGTTTTTTTTTTTTTTTTTTTGAAATATATTTAAAACAAAATGAAATACTGAAGCTTAAAATGTTACAATTTTAACAAGTACTAAAATTTCCATGGCATGTCAACTGTATCAAACAGCTTAATTCTAAATACAAGGGGGACAACTGTAGGATCACATACACTCATAACGGTTTTGTAATAGGATACATTTTAGTTTGCACTTAAACTAGAACTGTATAATGAAATCCATGTTCTTTCCGAAACATTTGGGCATTTACTATTTTACAAAGCTTTCCCAGAACTGCGAATCAGCTTGCCAAATTTTTCACACCTGTTTCATGCGTCCCTTCTGAATGCACGATATGCAGTATGCAGTATTACATCTAACTTAATTATGAAACTAGCGGCCACAAAATACTAAAGACTCATAAAGTAGTAAGATTCTGCGTTCTGGTTTCACGCACATGGTTATCAGCACTTTAATATAGCTGAATGCAAAGGCAGGTCATTGCATCAAACCCAGGGTTGGCTGGCGTGTCTGTTAGTGTGTTTTTCCCATTAAGATTTTCATACATTTCTGCTCATTGCATTCTACTTTGCTTCTTTTTTTAAGCACATGACTCCACTGTTACACTCTCTGATGTTAATGTAAATACTGGGTTTAAACTGATCTAATTCCCTTAAACCGAATCAATAGCGATGATGGGCCACCGTGGGGGACAATTCTGGCTCTCTGTAAGTTACACAACCTGAAAAACATTTTCAATACTCCTGTGAGAGCAGGCTTGTGGGATGGGATGCACTGTTTGCTTTTCCTACACTCGCTTTGTGTCACTGTAGGAGAATGTAGGACCTGAATTATACATATAGATAGGAAATGGCCACAGTATGGGTGCTGCTATAATAAGAAAAAGACTTTTGTGGAAGACAGATCTCACAGCAACACCAAATACAGTAGGCTTACGTATAGTATAAAAGATCTATTTCGATTTTATCCCTGGATCAGAGCATATCAGATGATCTTAAGTTGGTACAAAAATTGAGAGAGAGGGGAACAAAGAGCAACTATTGCCATGTCAAAACAAAACATAACAAAGACCAGGGGAAAAGAAAATGATCTATTGCAGATGATATTTGGCAGGAAAATACCAGAATATCTCTGGAACGATTCTTCATCACCACAAGAGAACCCAAACCACTCTGGAGACGTAAAACAGTAAAGCTTGTTTGCTTTGCCACAATTCAATCCACCCGGGCAGGATTACTCCATTTCCTTCTATGAACTAGCCCTGCCTCCTGGTTTAAATCAAGGATAAGCAAATTAAGGGGCTTTGTCATTCTTTTTGAGAAGCCTGGAAAGGAAGATTAAAGAGACCTGGGCTTACACGGAGAGTCCCGACTCTTAGAGAGCAGGGGAAACAGATCAGCTGGAAATATTTATTCTCCGTTTGCTGAGCCGCTCGGCAACAAGATGCGGCAGTCGCTGCCGGAGCGGTCCACCTACAGGACATCCTGGTACTGAAGAACACAGATTTCAAACCAACTAAACTACCTGGTGCAATAGGGCCATGTGGCGATGCTCGCTGAGAATCTGTGTGGTGTTGTACCAAAGCCTGTCCCAAATTTCTAAACAAACAGCTCACCCAAAAATAAAAATTCTGTCATCATTTAGTGACCCTTAAGTGAATTAAGGGTTCGAACGCTCACTGATGCTCCAATAGGAAAAACGATGCATTAGGAGCCAGGGGGTGAAAACTTTTGAACAGAATGAAGATCATATATTTTTTTTTTTATTCAGTACTGCACATCAGAGGCTACAGAAGATAATTCAATATTTCCCAAAAGACAAAATAAGTTAAATTTACCTTGATCTTCAAATTCTAAAAATTTCTTCCCCCTGGATCCTAATGCATCATGTTTTCTTCTGAAGCATCAGTTAGCATTTGAACCTTCTTTAATAGTTGCATATCAGTCACTCAGTTGTCATCAGTATGAAAAGATGGATCTCAAAATCATGCAGTCATTGTTGGAAAGGGTTCAAATACACAAAAATGCTGAAAAACCAAAGAATTTGTGGGACCTAAAGGATTCTTCTGAAGAACAGCGGGCAATTTAACTGTTCAGGACAAACAAGGGACTCGTGAACAGCTATCACCAAACAAAAAAAATAAAAAAAACAGTTGTGGATCATTCAGGTAACAACAGAGTATTAAGAATCAAGTGTATGAAAACTTTTGAACGGGGTCATTTCTACAAATTCAACGACTGTATGTAAACATCTTCTATGTGAAATATCTTATTCAGGTCAGTACTAAATAAACAATAACATGCATTTTGTATGATTCCCCTTATTTCAGTAAAATAATTAACATTTTGTAGATTCTGAAAGGGGGATGTAAACTTTTGACCTCAACTGTATACTGAAAATACTTGTGCTGCCAAGCTTCAGAATGACAAAGGCCAGTTCACACACTTAAAAAATTAATTAAATAAATAAATAATTAAATAAAATTATTAGAAATTAATCACTATACTTTGTTGTCTTTACTATCACATACCTGAATTTACCCAGTTACATTAATCAATATTTTAAACTGTTGTCAATATCAATTAACTGTTTAGAACTGTATCTAAATTATCCATGTAAAAAAACATGAGCCCGTAGGGCTGCAATATTATGACAAAAATTACAGAACAAACATTCTGGCTTCACAGACAAACATGTCGGTTCATGGCGTTAGTATAGTCTAGCGCACATTATGTAAAAACTCCAATTATAATCACTGAAGCTACGAAATTAATCTTTTATTTACATCGTATCTGCAACGTGTTATAATGAGGGAATTCGCGTGCGTGCGCACTCATCAACAGCCCTGGCGTTTTCAGTGCTGACTAATCTAAGCACCTCTGATTGACCAATGCTTTCTTAAGTTCAACAGAAACATATTTGATTGGTTATACAGCTCAATGTAGCGCAAAACAAGGTCATCAGCAATCTGATGCAGTGTGAGCAGATCTAAATCTAAATCCGCAGATTGATCATTTTCATTTATTTTCACATTTCATTTCAGTCACGAAAGCTATACCACATGGTTTAATAGTCTTGAAGTCTTTGTCTTGAATTATTGGGTTTTTTTTTGTTAATTTTAGTGGCAATTTTTGCCATAAGCCCTTGTTAATTTCCAACAAGTAATTGCTAGTAAGTGTCACAAATAAAAGCAAAGAAACGTCAATTAATACATTAAATAAAATATGAGTTTTGAAGTAGAAATGCTTAAATAAGATTTTATTGGAGTTCGTTTAGTAAGAAAATACTTTTTTACAGTGCAAAACACTGATTTGTTTCACCGTGTAGCGTTTTAGATTGTAACTTAGATTCTGTAACTGTTTTTAATATGTGCTAGACTAATGTCACTATTTTTTGCCAAGTTAAAAAATGAGTTGAAATCCTGCCTTCTTTCCCAGTCACCAATACTGCGCCCTTTGCAGTTGGATGTTATTTTTAAATGCAGAAATTCATCCCTGTAAACAGTCCCTAAAAGTTTTACAAAAGTGGTCCAAGTGACTCATGCACTATATTCTAAATCTTTCGAAGCTGACTGTTATTTACTCATATCAATGGACTGTTAATCGTTTCAACAAGGTTGAAACAATGAGTTGAACTTGAGAACCCAAGGATCTGATTTGTAAACAAGTCATTCAGACTGGTTTCAAATGATTTGTTGAAAAGTTCTGACTCAAAAGAATGATTCGTTCAGGGATTGGACATCACTTCTCTCAGGAATGCGGCAGGAAAAGTGGTGAATCTCACGCTTTTTTGTAAATAATGATCTTAATTTTCTAAATAGCACTCATATGTGGATTCATACAGACCATTTTATGATACTTCCATGGTGGTTCCGTGTCATTTTGGAGTTTGGCAGTCCCAGTTCTCGTTCATTTTCTTTTTAAGGTCAAATTTGGACATGGTGTCCTAAAGAGTCAATCAGGTTTGGAACGATGAGTAAATGATGACAGAATATTCATTTTTGGGTGAACTGTTCCTTTAAGGTCAGGCATATCAGATCAAGTCACTTTGAGCATCAGAGTAAAATATGAGAGTTTTGATGTTTCAGTACATTGACTGAGGTGGTTAGAGGACTGAATAATATTACTGGTCCCTGGGCTGTTGAGGTAAACTGTCAAAATATTTCACTTGGTAACCCCCAGGAAACCATGCAAGTGGAGAACAAACCTACAGCCGGGTTTTCTTATAAGCGGTCCCTCTTTGGCTCCACCATTCACCATAAAGCAAACTCCTGGGAGGTGTCAAGAGCCAAGTTGGGGCCTAAAGAATCCAAATACATCTCAAACCAAGAGAATAGCAGCTTTACAGGTAAAACACTATTCCAGAGTCCCGCTGATGCCGTCTGGAAAATAAAAATGATCCATGGTGAGGTCCATTCATATAAAGGAAGCTCAAATATGCATAATTTTACAGCATTAAATGAGAGTTCGTCTGAGCTTCATTAAAATTCATAATTTTGTGGTCGTATAAGGTTCCAGGTCATTGCTGACAGGAGCATATTTGACCCATGCTAGTACAGGCATTTCCTGCCACAATAATTAAATAATTTCTCCTCAAACAGAAATCAAATCACATGTGACATGTTCCGAAAAGACAAGTTTTAAAAGATCATATGCAATGCTAAAACAATATTAAAATTTTTTTGGTTAGGTATGTTTTGAAGCATGGCAGCTGGTTTGAGCTAGTTTAAGCTAGTCCTTAGTTGCTCCTTAACTGGTCATGAGCTGGTCCTAAGCTGGTTAAGCAATTAGCTCCTGCACAGAACCAGCTTAAACCAGCTCAAACCAGCTACCATGCTTCAAAACATACCTAATCAGCATATGCTGGTTTTCTCAACAGGGAAACTTTCTTCCTTAAATGCTGAACATTCATAATATTTTATACATACCACTCAACATTTGTAATTATATTATATTAAATTTAAATAGAGCTATACATAGAAGTACAAATATCACATTCAAATGGGCAAAAAAAGTTAAAATTAGACAAGTATGTCTCTTGGCCAGTTTTTTTATTGATTTAACTGCAAATGTTTTTATTAACAACATGAACTTCTATGGACAGAATACAGTTTTTGTTCCTGTTAAAATGTGTTAAAATTCTGATGTTACTGACTGATAATATTAAATTAATTAAAAACTTATAAAAATACATTTCCCATTAAGAGGACAATATCTTCTTTCCAGGCCGTCACCATATATACGAATTTTATTCTTATGTGACCTTTCTGGTTCAGTCAAGTTTACATGTACAGTGCACCCCACTGCACATTTGTGTGTTTAGAAATCATACATAAATAGACAACAACACAAATAGACAACTGCAATGTCCACTTGACAGCAGACCAAGAAATTAGAGACTCTTGAAATTACCCGATGCATAGCTGAAGGACAAAATACATTTACTTACACATATTTGAGAATTCAAATATCAGATATTTTACAATCAAGTTTATGCATGGAATACATCAGTCATACAGCACCATTGTGAGTGTCAAGTGTTTTGTGACACGCTTGATGCTTTTCCATGGAAATTGGTATATACGTCTTAAAATAGGCCTATTGGTCACATTAAAAAAACTCACACAGGGGCTCAGTTGGAATATTTGGCTGACAGACATTAAGTGAAATAAAATGTTACTCTGGTAATCAGAGCGTCCTCAAGTCATTAAAGATCCACTCTGCCGTCATGTTACCCATTTCTTCCCCCGCATCCAAGACGAACGCATGCCGGAAACCCCTCTCGCACAGACGAATGTCCCCTTCAGGGAAGTCTTTTCTGATATCATGGTAATACTGCACAGGGCACCAGTGATCCGTGGCTCCGTAGTAAAAAATAAGCTGACAGAAGAGAACAGAATTAGCAGAGCCGTTACATTAACATGATTTAGGTTTGTTCTTGTACTGTATGTGGGATTCACCACTATGACCATGTATCACAATGAGAGCAGAACTAAAACAATAAATACATCGTATGGCTTTTTGGTTTTTCTGACAGCCATTTTAGCAAGAGCTAGTACCTGTATGTCACTGCTAGATAAAAACCTCATCTTTCATTTTAAAGGCACAATCTGTGATGTTAGAATAACAAAAGTAGCAGGCCTCCCATTTGATTTACATAGGAAATTAGACCACCACTGGTAGAAGTAGGGCTGTCACGGTTCCTTGATTCAATTAAGAGTACTTGATTTTTATAAAAATCATCCTCGACTGCAATTTGCCGTGTCGAGTAGCTGGCAAAATACAGGAAGTGGCGCATTCCACGGATGAGAATCCATTAAACGCATTATTAGACTGATTTACAAGGCTGCACGATATACTAAACCCATTTAAAATCATAAACCATAATGATACTTTTGAATTCACAAATGCTATGATTCAATTATATGTGGAAAATATGTGCTTTAATTAGTACATGCATGTGATATATGTTTGTGCGCGTCACAGCGGCCCCGTTCACAGTAAATGTTGCTCCACACGAACTGTTATCATTTACGAGTATAGATCGCCACAAACATGTTCATCTGGAAACGCAACATGTGCCATTTCATCAGATTTGAAAGGTAAATCATTTACAAACCTATGCAACCACAGGACAATACATGCTAACTGTTAAGCGCCATTTCAAAATAAAAGCTCGAGTTTACACGTTTTGATGTCTAGATTAAGTGGACATTTTAATTAAATGTTGTTTAATCAATGTAAATGAAGGATTAGATTGTGCAGTAAAGTGTAAAAAGAAGAAAACACGAAGGAAACACAATGCATTAAGTGCGGTGAAAACCTAAGGGTGAAAATTTTTTGAATTTGAAGATCAGAGCAAATTTTACTTATTTTGTCTTCTGGGAAACATGTAAGCATCTTCCCTACGTTCTGAAGGGCAGTACTAAATAAAAAATATATAATATTTAGGTAAAATAAGAAAAATGTACACATCTTCATTCCGTTCAAAAGTTTTCACCCCCAGCTCTTAATGCATCAGTTTTCCTTCTGGAGCATCAGTGAGTGTTTGAACTTTCTGTAATGGTTGGATATGAGTCCCTCAAAATCATAGTCATTGTTGGAAAGAGTTCAAATACACAAAAATACTGAAAAAATTTGTGGGACCTGAAGGAACATTGGCTAGTTTAACTGTTCAGGACAAATAAGGGACTCATGAACAAGCTGTGGATCTGTGGTAACAACACAGTATTAAGAATCAAGGGTAATTAAACCTTTGAACAGGATCATTTTTATAAATTCAGCTATTATTTTCTCTTGTGGACTATATGTGAATGTCTTTTATGTGAAATATCTTATTCAGGTACTAAATAAAAATAAAATGCATTTTTTATGATCCCTCTTATTTTGGTAAAATAAATAACATTTTGCAGATGCTGCAAGGTGTATGTAAACTTTTGACTTCAACTGTATGTATTTTAAATAATTTTAAAGGCTAATGTTTGCTTAGGTACCAAAAAAAAAAAAAAAAATAAATAAATAAATAAATATATATATATATATATATATATATATATATATAACAATACAATTACCTGATTAATCTTCAGAATAATCGACCGATTACTCGATTAACAAAATAATTGTTAGTGACGGCCCTAACTAGAAGTATCAAATTATGAATGAAATGTCATAATTTGAAGCTCGAAAAAAACTTTTTTTCTAGGAATATCAAACGATTTATTGAAACGAATTACATTATACATGGTAAATAATAATTGCATAAATTAATATTTGTTTAGAAAAGCCCCAATATAAAAGATAATTTGTGTAATTTTAAAAAATAGAATAAAATACATTTAAAAATCAGGGGATTTGAGAGTTTCTATATTATTAATTGTGTTAATTAAGGCAACACATTGCCAGCTCTAGTCAAAAACTTAAAATATAATCATTCATATCTTTGGCAGATAAAGTTCATCACATGCTGTAAATCTATAAAGCAGAATAACTTAATAAATCATATAGAAAGTCTTTAACAAAGGCGAGGCACACTGAGAGCTTCGCAGAAGATCCAAATGGGAAAACAATCAAGATTGTGTTTCAATAAAACAAAATTTAAGAAAGATTGACATTAAATCCACTACGTCCACCACGTCCCCTCGGACAGCAGTGTGGACACTTGAAGGGTATTTCCTTTAGTTAGGCTGCCGTAACCTCAGCTGAACGGTGCCAATAACATCAATACGAAAGGAAAAACCACCCGTGCAGATTTCTAAAGGCTATTTATTGGTGAGACCTCGAGAGCCGTACACAATAGAAAGATCAAATTCTCTTGTCAACTGCTTTGCATGATTTCTCTGACAAACTGCATAATGTTTGGCCTTTGCCGACTGTACCAGTTAATCGTGATGGGTTCTACATCTGTCGGCCTGATCGATTTCACCACAGCCCATAAATCTAATAGAGGAGTCAGATGCATGTGGTTTAAGGCTGAGAGGGGTTTAAACATATGACCTCCTGTCTTCACCTTCAGCTTTTTCGGAAGAAAATTATTCTAGCATCGCTATTGGCAAGCAAGACGGACTGCGAAGCCGATACCAAAGAACGCCACATACTCTGACACCCATACAGACAATGCTCAGAGAAAAGGAAGGAAAACAAGAGCTTCCATCCTCCGTGGAATTACGGGTGGGATGCACAGATCAGACCAGGATTAATTCAATCGGTTTCCAGGCTCGAGAGATTTTCTGAAGCTTCGACAAGGAATTTCTTCAAGTCGAGGTGCTATGTGTAACATAAGACGCATGTCTTGAGTCTGTGACTCTTAAGAGCAGTAAAGATATCACCTGTTTAACTGATGACAGATATAGACCATCAGCAGCCCCGTCCTCCTCCCTCTGCATGTGTACGCAGTCTCTGCTTTGCATCACACCACGGTACTGAAAGGTACACATGGTTCCTCCACCCATGCATCCGCTGACAAAACGGAAGAGTGGGTTGGAGGAAAGTGCTTTGAGATCTGATATTCTTTGATTGGCTATCAGCTCTCTGAGGGTGAGTCAGCATGGGTTTCATCTGCGTCTAACATATTTAGAAGCTTCCACAATCTCTTTGATCAGCGTCCTTAATATGTAGGAAATTAAGGAAAGCTGTGTCATCTCATTGTTTCAGTAAAAACACCCATGCATGGGAAACAATGCTGTTGGCAAGTTACTTCTGTGATTTTTTGAATCTACTACAATCATCTAAATATGCGTCCACATTTTGGCCACAGAAAAATGACCACAAATATGAACAAAAACCTCTACTTTAATGGGTTAGTTTACCCCAAAATGAAAATTCTGTCATTAATTGGTGCTCCTGACGCAGGAGCCAGTGTTCTAAAGTAGAACATCTGTATATTCTGGTTAAATAAGTAAGACTGGGCAAAAATTGCAAGTCATCCTCTCTGTTGAAATCTTCAGACATGTTTATGAAAACTGTTTCACGTACAGCATGCGTCTTCCTCTGCTTGTAAATAAAGTACAGCGCATTCTACATCACAATGCCGACACCTGCTTTAGCAAACATGCGGCGAATGAAGTGTTGAATAAAGTCGTTATTTTTGTTTTCTTTGCGCACAAAAGAGTATTCTCGTACATTCATGAAATTAAGGTTGAACCACTGATGTCACATGGACCTTTCTGGGCTTTGAATGTGGTAGTTGCGTTGCCATCTATGCAGGATCAGAAACCTCTCAGATTTCATCAAAAATATCTTAATTTGTGTTACTAAGATGAACGGAGGTCTTAACAGTTTGTAACGACATGAGGGTGAGTAATTAATGAATTTTCATTTTTGGGCGAACTAAAAGATAGATAATTTTAAGGATTTTTAATCAATAACGGTCAATTTTGTCAATACATCGGTCAATACTCCATATTTAATTGTGCATAACTTAATAATGTAACTTAATTTTACACTTAAATGTGATCTTTAGCAAATGTAAAAATTCATATCCATTTTCATACTGTACATTAAGATGTTGTGATGCCTAAACTCACTTGTAGCATTTTTATTTAGTCGTTTTTTTTTTTCAGACAAAAAAGTATAAAATAATATTACTGGCCATTTATCAGCTGTAGAATATTCAAATTTTTAGATGATTTAAATTTCAGTGAATCCCTACATAATTCTAATATTTATTTGTATGAAAGGGACCATCGGGTATTAAGACTTCCATGGCTCAATATAATTTCTGTTATGTCTCTTACTAAAATATATAGTAGAAAATCCACAAAAGATTTACGTTATTTAAAAAGTCCACATTGGTTTATACATATTTTAGGAGCGCCATTGTTTCAATGGTGTCAAATGGTTGTACTACTGGTGCTACCTTTTTACCGCAACACAATTCGAAAAAAAAAAAAATACTGATACGATCCCACATTGTGCAGTTTTTGGTTGTAATTTTCAGTCAAAGTGCAACAAGAGAAGCGATGCAAGTCTTCACTGCCTTCCTAGTGATAAGAAGAGGAGAAAACAATAAAAGATGCCTGTGGATGAATAAAACTTTCCTAAAGACCTGCGTATTTGTTCTCTCCACTTTAGCCCTATGTCTTTGAGGCTTTTAGTAGAGCACAGCTACTGAAAAAGCTTACAGGTGGCGATAGATGTAAGCGTAGGCTTAAACCAAATGATGTGCCATCGATTTTTCCCCACAAGGAGTCTAAATGCCCCCAGATATCAAGTGAAATCTGCTCTAAGAAACTCCTTCAGTGGCTGCGGCGTCATGACAAGTGTCGGCATGTTTACATCCTGCCAGAATGGCATCTAGCGTTTCTTGTGTCTGCCATTTGTAATCTCTTTCAGTAGCTATGGCCCACTAAAAGCCTCAAAGGCATCAGGGCTACATTGGAGAAAACAAAGACACGGGTCTTTAGGAAGTTTTATTGATCCACAGGCATCTTCTCATTCTTTTCCTCTTTTTATCACTAGGAAAGCAGTGAAGACTTACATAACTTCTCTTATTGCCCTTTGACTGAAAATTACAACCAAAAGTCACACAATGTGGCATCGTATCAGTATTTTATTTTTCGAGTTGCGTTGCAGTAAAGATAGCAACAGGTGCACAGAGTGCAACCATTTGACGTAACTGAAATAAAAGGCGCCCCCATAGTCCAAAACATATAAAATGACGTGGCTTTTTTAAGTAACGTAAATCTTTCATGGTTTTTCTACTACATGATTCAGTAAGAGACATCATTTATGTTATATTAAGCCATACAAGTTGTAATACCAGGAGTTCCCTTTAAAAATAATGCATGTTTTAATGTATTTCTAGAAGTGACGCTGGATGTGTACATTATCTGATTTATAAAGAGACCAACTTCTTTGCCTCATGCATTATAGACAGTGATAGACTAACACAACATCTCATGTAATCCACTGTAGGGTACAGATGTTCTTGTATTGGACACAAATCAGCTCAAGACTGTTTGGAGTTTGTTTAAAATCAGTTGTTCAATTCTAACAATTATTTCTAAACTGTCATTTTATTCAAACAATATTTTCAATGTTTCTTTCTTTCCTACGTGAAGAAAACAGTTAGTGAAATCACTTAAAAGTCATCTTCATAATATTAATATAACTGATAGTTATTCCAAACAAAGGCTAATTTAAAATTAGCGTTTACGTCATTCATATCTACTGTTCAAATGTTGTGTAATCATTACCTTGCTGAGGTGTTGACGTATGGTTGCGTTGTCTCTTTCTACGACCAGTCTCATTTCTTGGCCTCCCATGTACATACCGTTGGCTGTAGAGACGGAGAGACAACAACAGAGACACACACGTGGATTAGCATGTTACAAAATTGTAATAAATCAGGCAGTGCAAACATAACTTGGTAAACATTTGCGTAACACATCAGCCTCTGCGGGTTTACTAAACACGGAGAGTATCAAAATTAAACACACATCCAGAAACACTGCCACAACCTCAAAGGCCAGTGCTCGTACAAACACGGAAACAGCAACCAGATCGTGAGGATTACATCTGTTCCCGTTCACATTTACTGGATGTACACTCCTACTAACAGTTTAATGGTGCGCCATGATGTCATTGTTTTCGGGTTTACATTCTATGTGCTGAAATGGTTTGTGAATATATCATACAGTGCGTCCCCAGTTTAATAAAACATTAGCTGTGGGATACACATTAGTGATGTATTTTTTTTCCATTTTGACATTATTTAACATCTCAGCAGGAATTAAGGAAAGTACACTGAAATTGTAGCTTATGACAGAATCAGACTGTTCAAGTTTCTGTTACTCTAATCTAGATTAATTTATTCAAAACTCCTCATTGTTTCTGAGGCATAATTACAAATTGTATATACATAATTACTCAGCTCTCTGAAGTATTTTATTCTGATTGGTCAGTTGTGAAATTCAGAGGTCACATATTTGTAATTAATGACAAGGGTTATATAACAGTATGACTGGCCGCTCATACAGGAAATCTACATAGATGTGCTGCTGTTACACTGTTAAAAATGAAGGTTCTTTATTGGCATCAACAGTTCCATGAAGAACATCCATGGAACCTTTCAAAGCAGAAAAGGTTCTTTATAATCGAAAAAGGTTCTTTATATTTTTAAAATGTTCTTCAAAATTCTTTTAGGAACTGTTCACCAAAAATGGTTCATCTATGGCATCCCTTTTGGAACCCTTATTTTTAAGAGTGTATAATCTAACCACAGTCTTTACAGGTTTGATCACCCTGTCTGTTTTTATTTTTATTTCATGACTGTCTAGCTGTACTTAAGGGCTGGGTTTTGACACAAATTTTTAAGATTCGCTTAGATTCTGATTCATAAGCTTGCGATTCAATCCAATTCGATATTGATCATTTTGGATATATAGAAGGTATAGTACATGCCAAATTTTCTCAAGGAAAAAAAACTCTCAACTAATGCTGTATGAGAGTCGGTTCCTACATTACTATAATGTAGAAGGTTAAAATGAACTGATTTGTATACATGTATATTTTTTTTTCCTAGCTGAGTAACGAGTTCATGATCACTGAATGTTTTTTCTGAGGTACACTAGCAGTCAAAAGTTTTTGAACAGTAAGATTTTCTTTTATGTTTTTTTAAAGAAGTCTCTTCTGCTCACTAATCCTGCATTTATTTGATCCAAAATACAGCAAAAGCGGTAATATTGTGAAATATTTTTACTGTTTAAAATAACTGCTTTCTGTTTGAATATATTTTAAAATGTAATTATTCCTGTGATCAAAGCTAAATTTTCAGCATCATTACTCGGTCTTCAGTGTCACACAATTCTTCAGAAACTATTGAAGACATTTTTTTTTATTATTATTATCAATATTTAAAACAGTTGAGTACATTTTTCAGGATTCTTTGACGAACAGAAAGATTCAAAGATAAGCATTCATCTGAAATAAAAAAAAATATAGAAATTAATACTTTTATTTGGCAAAATTGATTAAAAGTGGTGATGAAGACATTTATAATGTAACACAAGATTTCTATGTCAGATAAATGCTGTTCTTCTGAACTTTCTATTCAAAGAAACCTGAAAAAATTCTACTCAGCTGTTTTCAACGTAATTATAATAATAAATGTTTTTTTGAGCAGCAAATCAGAATATTAGAATGATTTCTGAAGGATCATGTGACTGGAGTAATGCTACAAATTCAGCTTTAACATCACAAGAATAAATTACATTTTAAACTGTATTCAAATAGAAAACAGTTATTTTAAATGGTAAAAATATTTTTTAAAATTACTATTTTTGCTGTACTTCGGATCAAATAAATGCAGACTTGGTGAGACTTCTTTAAAAAAAGAAGTCTCACTCATTAAAAATCTTACGGTTCAAAAACTTTTGGCTGGTAGTGTAAATGTGACATTGTTTACAAGCTGTCATACTTAGGTCTTTCCATGGTTGAAACAGTGACTAAGCGATTACATAAGACAAGATGCAGATTTCAGTAAGTTGTACTCTTTCTTTTAACATACCTTCAGATGTTCATTCATGTTTATTTCGAGCTGAAACTGGTATTGAAGTGGTGGAAATTATAAGTTTGTGTGTGCTTTGCGCTGCCGCTTCTCTTAAACTGAGGCTCCACAGTGATCTGTCACCCCACATTAAACAGTGGTAAATGGTATTTATTGTTTGAATACTGTAATAAAATGGCAAGAATTTAAAATCTGAGATTTGTTTCCTATCAAAAGTAACAAAGCACAAAGCCTATTGCAATTTATTGGATTGTATTCATTCTGAAAACAAGCTAGACTAATCGATTCTTGGGATTTAAGTAACATGCTTGTATCAGTCAATTATTTGCTTTTTAACCAGTATAATGCAAGCAAACCGATTCTTTCAAATAAATCAGAATTTTTCAGTGCTGTAATTGAAAGATACTACTTTGTTTTTTGTTGGGTTTTTTTTTTTTAAATCACCAGAGCTACTGTCATGCTGCTAAAAAATGGAAGTTAAATTAGTAGCAATACTACTTTCAGTCAGGCCTAGTTACATAAAACTGCTCCCCACTCAGCACTCAGAACATCACAGAGGATTTTCACACACACATATTCCTACACAAAATCTTAAGATTCATGAGCAAATACAAGCTGCTTGACCTTGATGACCTTGGCAGCTATTCAGAGAGACCGATCCAGATCTCGTGCAGACTAAACGTTTGGCCAAGAGATGTGTTAATATCCTTTCTCATCAGGACATTCCTCACAGTGATGATTATAGAGGAAGTGCATACATGTGTGTGTGTGCGTGGGTACATGAAGAAAGCATGTGTGTTGTGTGTGTGTAAGGAAAATCTCCTCAAATGACTTGCTTCCATTGAGTGAAGAGGAAGTGTGGGTATGATCACACATCCGCACGGCTCTAACACTATAATATTAATCATGGCCCGTGTACTATATCATCCAGCACTGTTAACACGTTTCACAAGACTGAGAGCTACATACTAAAAAGGGGGGGAAAGGCGAGTAATCAATTTGATCCCTTTCTCAAAGCAAAGAAAAAAAAGTTTGAAATAAGTTAAAGTTACGGCCATGTTTCATTAGTTAGTTCATTCTTAATGTTTGCTCCTTCAGACTGGAGAGTTTAATTCAGCACTATATTTTACAGAGGAAATGATTTTTGGAAATGGGGAAAGCTGAATGAAAGCCTTCTGTGCAGAAAACTAAGGGTTTTTCCACATTTCATTAGTGGTGGTTGCAAAAAGAATACTAGGTCTGAATATGCCTATTTCCCTACTAAATAGTATGTAAAAAACGCATTAAATTACTGTTAAGTCGAAATCCAAAGTGTTCATAAAAGAATGAAAATACCCAGACCGCGTACTGCTTCTGCCAAGACTTTACTTTCCCATGAGGCCATGGAAAGGCTGAACAGCTGATGTCGTAGGTCACATACATGTATAAAGAACATACTTCATAATAATCAAGAAGTTAAATAAAAGCAGAGTTCATACTCTGACAGTACTGTATAGAGATGATACCGATAGAGTGGAGCTATTATTATTAGTATATGTGACCCTGGACCACAAAAACAGTGGTTAGTTGCACAGGTATATTTGTAGCAGTAGCCAACAATACATTGCATGGGCCAAAATGATCGATTTTTCTTTTATGCCAAAAATGATTAGGAACTTAAGTAAAGAAGATCATGTTTCATGAAGATATTTTGAAAACTTCCTACCATAAATATATCAAAACTTAATTTTTGATTAGTAATATGCATTGCTTAAAACTTCATTTTAACTTTTTGCACCCTCAGATTCCAGATTTTTTGCTGTACTTTGGATCAAATAAATGCAGGCTTGGTGAGCAGAAGAGACTTATTTAAAAAAAAAAAAAAAAAAAAACATTAAAAATCTTACTGTTCAAAAACTTTTGACTGGTAGTGTAAACGTAAAGTTACGCGACATATTGTTTACAAGCACTGCATGGGTCAAAATTATCGATTTTTCTTTTATGCCAAAAATCATTAGGATATTAAGTAAAGATCATGTTCCATGAAGATATTTCGTACACTTCCTACCATAAATATATCGAAACTTAATTTTTGATTAGTAATATGCATTGCTTAGAACTTCATTTGAACTTTTTGCACCCTCAGATTCCAGATTTTTTGCTGTACTTTGGATCAAATAAATGCAGGCTTGGTGAGCAGAAGAGACTTCTTTAAAAAAAAAAAAAAAAAAAAAAACCATTAAAAATCTTACTGTTCAAAAACTTTTGACTGGTAGTGTAAATGTAAAGTTACGCGACATATTGTTTACAAGCACTGCATGGGTCAAAATTATCGATTTTTCTTTTATGCCAAAAATCATTAGGATATTAAGTAAAGATCATGTTCCATGAAGATATTTCGTACACTTCCTACCATAAATATATCGAAACTTAATTTTTGATTAGTAATATGAACTGCTTACAACTTAATTTGGACAACTTTTTAAAGGCGATTTTCTCAATATTTAGATTTTTTTTTTTTTTGCACCCTAAGATTCCAGATTTTCAAATAATTGTGTCTCGACCAAATATTGAAACTATACATCAATGGTAAGTTTATTTGTCAGCTTTCAGAAGATGCATAAATCTCAATTTCAAAAAACTCTCCCTTATGACTGGTTTTGTAGTCCAGGGTCACATGTTATCTACATTAACAATTTTTCACCTGTTGGACAATAAAACGAGTGAAAAAAATCCCATAGATATTAGCCATTTGTACATTTTATGGGTCTGGCTTCAGGTCACATCCGCGTGTAGCTCGTTTTGCTGCTTGATATTGCCAATTGCTGTTCCTTACCATAGTATTTTAAGGTATTATCTTAATTATAAGCACACTGGTTTGTAGTGCAAACAATTTAACCATTTACTGCACGTTGTTATTCTTCTCCTTATTTCCCTATAGCCACTAATGAACTGGAAGTTTCACCCATATAGGCTCACTTCCATGTTGAAAAAAAGGTGGCTAGGGAATGAGCCATATCTGTAGACTAGAATATCAAAGCTTGAAGGCAAAACAGAGTGTGCCAGTCATATTTCAAAGAACTGAGCGAGAGGGACTCATGGCAGAATGTCTGCTTTATTCCCGGCATCAGAGAGGTTGCAGAGTCACTTATGTGTTTGGATTGGCTGCTGTTTGCTTCTAAATAAATGTTAAAGTTACATGTAAGCTTTCCTTTGCATTCTGATGTGTGCTAAAGGAAGACATAAGTCATTTGAGATGAGGTGCAAACAAATATTTACCATAGAACACAATGAACGCATTGAAGACTCGCTAAGATATCTAATTTTATTACACTAAACACATTACAAACAACATCTCCACCCACTGAGGTAAACTGGATCAGAGGATGTTTAAACTAGAAGAGTAAAGTTCACTGCATTTCCACTACCTTTACCCCTCGAATCTTCGACTGTAAGCAAATTAATCAGGTAAACATGTTGCAGTTATTCAACCAAATCGTGCGTATCTGAGATAACAACAATCACTGAGCACTTTAAATCTTGATTACATATGGTCATATATTCAAATAAGAACATTTTAAGTGAACATATTTCTGGTATTTTCTGGTACTTCAAGAGTTTGATTCACACTAAATTCATGATGCAGGTTGTTACATTGTAAATACAAAGCAATTCAGCTTATTTTTTAAAATTCTTATTTATTTTTAATGAGAAATGGATAGTTAAAACTACATAAAGTGTGACAGAAATATTGCATATTATTGGTGAAAAGAAAAAGAAAGAAAGAAAAAAGAATGAAGATTGCATTTTTTGCGTATTTGCAATAAATAAATAAATAAAATTATGTGCAACACTTTACAATGTGTCATTTGTTAGCTTTATTGTATTAACTAACATGAACAAACAATGAACAATACATTCATTACACTATTTATTCATTTTTGTTAATGTTAGTTACTAAAATAGTTGTTCATTGTTAGTTTATGTTAGTTCACATTGCATTAACTAATGTTAACAAACACAACTTGTGATTTTAATAATTAATACATTTGAAATTAATCAACTAAGATTAATAAATGCTGTAGAAGTATTGTTCATTCTTAGTTCGTGTTAACTAATGTAGTTAACTAATGTTAACTAATAAACCTTATTTATAATGTTACCAAATTATTCTTTATATTATTAATATTCAGGTGGGCAGATGAAAGAGATTAAAAAAAAACAAGAATGTGAATGGACAGTGGAATTATACTAATTTAAACATTATTAAGAAATCATATTATTTAATATTTTGAATATTATAATCACATTTTCAACCCTGTGAAATTATTTGTATGACAAATAATCATTTTGTAATTTTTTAATCCCTTTGACTTAGGGGGGAAAGGACAAAACAAAATATATAAAATAAGTTAAGACAGAAATATTGCATATTATTTGAAAAAAAAAAAAAAAGTAAACAAATAAATAAATAAAAATCATTCTTTCTATTGTTAATATTTAGGTGGGCGGATGACAAAAAAAAGAATGTGAATGGACAGTGGAATTAAACTAATTTAAAAATGATTAAAAAATATTATTTAATATTTAGAATATTATAATCACATTTTTCAACCCTGTGAAATAATTTGTATGACAAATAATCATCAGACAGAATTTCATAATTGTTACTGCCCTTTGATGTAGGGAAAAAAAAAAAAAAAAAAAAAAAAAAAAAATATATATATATATATATATATATATATATATATATATATTTTATATTATTAATGTTTAGGGAGAGTGGAATTAAATCATTTAAACATTATAAGACATTTTATTATTTAATATTTATAATACTTATTTATAACATTTATAACACTTTGACTTAGTGAGGTAAAAGGACAAAACAAAATATATAAAATAAGTTAAAACAGAAATATTATATATTTGTAATAAATAAATAAATAAAACTTTTCTTAATATTAATAATAATCAGGTGGGCAAATGACAAAAAACAAGGATGTGAATGGAGAGTGGAATTAAACTAATTAAAACATTAATAAGAAATTATTAGTATTATTTCATATTTAGAATATTCATATCATATGCATACATTCATATAATAATAATAATAATAATAATAATAATAATAAATAATAATAATAATAATAATAATAATAAGTTACAGACCTCTGAGCAAAATACCTAAAATAATTTAAGACAGAAATATTACATATTACTTGTATAAATAAATACATAAATAAATAATATAAAATAAATACAATTATTCTTTATTTTATTAATATTAAGATGGCCAGATGACAAAAAAAAGAAAGAATGTGAATGGAGATGGGAATTAAACTAATTTAAACATTATTAAGAAATTCTCATTTAATATTTAGAATATTAAAACAGTATTTTTATATCTGACAGAATTTCAGATTTGCTAAAGCCCTTTGACAAAAATATGACATAAGGTAAAACATAAATATTGCATATTATTTGTAATAAATAAATATTTAAATAAATACAATTATTCTTCATATTATTAATATTCAGGTGGGCAGACACAAAAATAAATAAACAAAAACACTTTTACCAGGGATCCAGTGCAAAACATTGGGAGCCGATTATTTAAATTAAAGTGTTAAGTATTAAATTTAGGCCTACTTTCAAATAACAACCTTTATGCAGGTAATGCAAAAGGTAACATATAGGAGGAAAATCCCCTGACTGAGGAGAACGAAGAGGGAAAAAAAGAGGGAGACGGGTGTGCCAGTCTTGGGGCAGTGATCTGCGAGACATCCCCTGTTCTATCTCACTTATCTCCAGGGGGGTATCGGGCTGGGGGGTTTGGCAGGGCACAGCATTCCAGTCAATTTTACACATCCTCACACATGCACCTAGTTAACAACTGACTGGAGAGGTAGAAACGAGGGATACGTGCGCAAAAAACGCAGACACAGATGCACAAAGACGCAAACAGACAAACACGTGGCGATATCTCAGTCTCTCCTGTGAACATCCTGGGTGCCTCGATGTGGCCAGGCACAAAACAACATGGGTATTTGCACCTATGGAGCTTCTTCATCAACATCAAAATTGTAATTAATATTAGGTTAAATAGTTTAGTAAATTTCTTTATTGAAATTGCCATGTCAACTACCCATATACACAATGAAAGTGATCAAACTGATTATAAATCATAATTAAGCCAAATGTTCAACTATTAACGAAAGCAAGTATCTAATCTTCAGTTTTATGAAAGAAAATCAACTGTAAAACATTAGTGATTCAAGGAGCAGAAGGAGCCTCACAAACAAACAAAAGCTTTTAAATGTTTCATCCTGTTCAGTTCAAGATACAGATGTGGAACAAAAGTTTTCTTCTTTCGCTGCGCCTAATGTGCCTTGTTACTCCTTGGGTTTGCTTTAAATTGTCCTGTTGATATTTATTTTACACCACACACTCCTTTATTGCTTCTAAAAGATCTATTTGCTTCTTTTCTCTGGTCACTTTGTATTAGTAACACAAACAAGACAATTTCAAGTTCATGACGGCACAATTGTCTGAAGTCCTCAGACACAGAAAGTACAGCGTGTTATCCAGTTTCTCCGCCGCTAACACGGACCACAGAATCTCAATGTGCTTCTCTTTATTCTATTTGCCTTTAAAAGAGCTAAGCGAATGTGACAATTATATTCTCCCTTCCAATTCAATAACACATGTTGTAATAGAAACCCACATCAACCAAATGTTTCATTTTCATTACACTAAAAAGAGCACATGGTGGGTGGCCGTGATCCATTGCATCTCAAGTAAAGTCACACAGAGCAGAAATTTAGGAGAGGTATGTTAATAAACAAACCTTGCATTTTCATCCGTCATCACTTTTTCATTCACACCCCTAATGAACAGGATATTCCTATTTAACCCATTTGGGGTGCCTTGTTTTTTTTTTTTCTTTTCATGATATATCACACCTGACGACCAGGTTGTGAAACTAACTACAACTGTAGTAACTATTGCTAGAGAAAGCAACCACTGCATTTCAGCATGGTTCTATTATTAGGAAAGGTCATCCGTTCAGCCATATATCAAAAACCACAATGAGAAAATGACTGTTGTTACATACTGGATGAGGAAAAAAATCCACATTTTTTGGGGGATTTTTACTGCCCTCTGGGCTAACACAAGAGTTGCAGATGTGGTTCTTGGATCTCAAGTAAAATAATAATATAAAAATAATATAAATGACTAGCCCATGGACACAATGTCATAAAATGACAAACCTTTAATATCAGGCAGCACAGTGCTCTAAGAAGTGTGGAAAATCAGGAATCTATGGATCCAGCTTTGACATGATCAATTCCTGACACTCCATTGTATTAAATAATGAATTTCAAATGGAGTTAATGATGTATGTCACAACCCTCAGACCTTCAAACCGTCAACAGATAATGAAATCAAACATGCTCTCATCAGTTCTATGATCATAACAGACAATAACATAAAATAGATGAATTATTTCTCAGTATGGTCAAAAATAACCAAAAACATTGCAGTTTTAACTCCAGCACTGAACACATATGAAACAAGCTTATGTGAGTGTAAATAAACTTGATATTTCCATCTGAATTTGTACTTATCAGGTTGTGTGGAGCAGCTTATTTAAATACCTAAAAGATTTGTTTTTGCATAACTGCGAGTGCAGAGAGTTTCAAAGATGCCCCTCTTTAGGTGCCACATTGAGCACTGCATCTTTCTATTGTGTCCTGCTCCATCTAATGGTGATGTGCAGGCAAATGCTAGAACAGCTTCCATGGACATGGTGACTAATTGTTTTAAGACTACTTTTTTGATAATTCAAAAAGGTCCTTATGAGTGTTTCTCAAGAAATATTTGCAAGGAAATAGACTGATTATAGTAAGACGTGGTAGAGCATATCATGTCTGACCTCATAAATATCATGTGACTATTGCCAAGATGCTAATAGAAACCATTCAGCCACCAATAATAAAATTCTGTCATTTACTCACCTTCATGTCCTTCCAAACATGTATGACATTCTTTATTCTACAAAACACAAAAGAGGATGTTTTAAAGGCACAATATGTAAGTTTTTGCCACTAGATGCAGCGATGCAATCCGTCGGGACTTGGGCAGAAATCATGTCAATGAATGAGCTAATGTATTAACGATTTATTAAGGTCACTGTTGTATGAAGTAGGGTGGGGCTGAAAATCGTGGCAGCGAAACGAGGAAGCTAGAGCGACTGCTAATGAAGGACGAGTGCAATACGCAGCTCGAAAGCAGCAGAGCTCTTTTATGCCACAGACGACTGTTTTAGCTTCTTCCGGTCATGTATATGTAGGAAAAAGCAGTGTTGTTTTATCATATTAGATACATTTGAGTGTTGAAAGTTCTGTTATAATGCTACTCTGCGTGTTTGTCACCTGTCTATTAAAGTGTCTTTGGAGTTTCCATGTTTTCTACAAAATAAAACCGGAAAATCAAGGGTGTATGATGTCACTGGCAGGTGATGCAATTACACGGTCTGTTACATTTGGGATAATGCAAGTACACAAGTCAGCAAAATATTCTAATATTCTAGCACTGTTCTAATGGCTTTTGGATATTTTAATAAAAGAATCTTAGATATTGTGCTTTTAAAGAATGGTGGTAATAGAGCTGCATGATTCTGAATAAATTGAGAATCACAATGTTTTGTCGCTACCACGGACATCAGTGTTTAATCTAAACTATAAATTGTTGAAAAGACCGTGAAGCTGTTTTAAACAGCGTTTTAAAATGAAAACAATCCTTGTCTACATTGGCGTTTTCACTGCGTTATAGAAATTATAATTTTTTTACTTTGCAATTTAAAAGTTACTTTTGAGCCTCCAAAATGAGATGCAACAAATCGGCATGTAATTGTTTACACGGTCATCAGTCAAGAACACGCAGAGTGAATGTGGGCAGCAATGCCATTGTTTTCACAAGTCTCCGTTTTGGTCCATTTACACTGAAACGCAACCCCGGAATTTGTAAACTAAAACAAAAAAATTGTGTTTTGTTATTTGTACACGTACATCTTGTAGACGTCTATTTGACGTCTGCATTTACATCTGCAAGATGTATTTTTTAGATTATTTGCTCATCTGCAATACATCTATAGGATGTTTCCTATCAGATGTCAAATAAACGTCTATTAGATGTCTATAAGATGTTTATGATATAGAATGCATGTAAAACTGACATCTTACAGACGTCTGTCAGATGTTTGTACACAGCAGATGCTCTTTAACAGACATCTTGCAGACGTACATATGGGAGCTTTCTATAACACAGCATTCAACAGGTCTACACTTTCACCTCCAGCCAAACGAATGCGCGACCAGGGCTGAAACACAACGTGACTTCAATGTTTCAACGTGACAACAAAGTTTCCATGCACTCAACTGACAACAATAGGAGCGCTATTGATCTAGTGCGTTACTGTTGCAGCTGTGGTCGCTGTGCATCAGGCGGGTTGAAACTTGCGCACGAAGTAAAGCTGTTTTTGATGTAACTTTTCAAACATGAATTTAATAAGGGTGTGTTCACACTTGTAGTTCGGTTTATTTGGTTTATTTGGTTCGAACTAAAAAGGAAAATTATACATTTGGTCCTGGTTCGTTTACAGTTCACACTGGCATTTTTGACAGTGAACCTAAAGCGTTCAAACCTAAAGGCATAGTGATACGTTCACAACCTAATCGGTCGGGTTGAATGAAGTAAGACCCATCTTTTTAGCAGTCTCGGTCTGCTTGCTTGGTGCGCACCAGGGTTCGATGGCAGCCTTCACACTTACTCAAATGAGTCAGACTAATAAAGCAATCGCACCAGCGTTCATTTTAATTGACACACCCCAAGTCATTTAATAAGCTGGAACAGCCTACTAATAGCAGTTTTCTTCCCACAGATTCCCACTGGCTGCTCTTGCTGCTCCTGTCATGTCTTAAAACGTTCACTGAATGTTTTGAAGTTTTTATGAATGACCCAGCATTTTTTAGAGTGTAGCTGGTAAACAAACCATTTAGTTGAACACTGAATTCCACTGTATGGACAAAAACACTAAGTCACACAAGTCATACAGGTTTGGAAAAACACGAGTGTGAATAAATGATGAGAGGATATTACATTTTCAGTGAACAAACCCTTTAGGATTTTGAGACACACTGGAAAAAAACAACATTCCACTAGACGTTCCCATTGTGTTTTGACCGTCTATGAGGAACAAAAACTCCAGGAAGAAACAACAGCCAAGTAATTCTGTGTTTTGTTCAGTTATAAGTCTACCAACATAAAGGTGTTCCACATATTGGCCGACTTTCCAAGCAGAAACAGGTGGCCGGAGGAGGAAGTGAATATGACTCAAAAGTAAGGTGGCAGATAAGAAGTTCAGGAGTTTAGCCTCTAGGTTCCAAAATCAGGTCGACGTGAACTTTGTTCCGCTCTAACAGGAAAGGAAGCCACTTGCCGCTACGCTCTGTTTTCCCGCTTTCCCAGGTGAGTCAAATTATGATCGGAACAGCAAAAGGAACTAAAGACAGAGGAGTTTAATCTGCGTCTCCCAAGATGGTGGGTCAAATCTCTTGGTTCTCATAAATTAGGCCAACAGAAGCCTGGATGGAAAAGTGCAAAAGTGTTCAATCATAAAAAACATGTCATGAGAACTGGCATTAGCGGTTAGGTGAGTGAAAACAGAAGCCATGTGAAGTGGAGTGTTGCAGTTTACTGAAAGGATAAAGCATATTAGCGACCGTTACACAGCCGTTTCCCGGCAGATTTGCAAGCAGGCACGCCTCATTGACGTTTATGCTCCTAGATGCAGAACCTTGATGTCTGCATGACAGACATTGTGTGCATGCTCCACATGCAGTTAACATCAAAATATCAACATTCTCAGTTTCAAGGAAAGGGATTTCTGAGCAAATAAATCCTTAAATGTGCCCAGGAAGTTCCAGCTAATAGCAACATGCTTTCTTAATTAAGTCTGTCAACTCGCCATTAATTACGGATGTAATACAAGACAGAGAGTCAGAGCAGCTTTTCGTACGCAGTCACGGGCCAGCACTCAATGGTACAAAACGCACGCATGCACATGTGTACATACAGGACCACCTGGCCTTTTCAATGAATAACAAGAGATTAAACTTCCTCGCAGCAAAGTATTTCAACATTTGTTGGTATTTAATAAGGAACAGGGAAGAAAGTTGCACTTGAACATTTTGTTCAGATGGACAAAAGCACTAAATCCACTCCGATTGACACTATATGTGACCCAGGACCACAAAACCAGTCATAAGTGTCAATTTTTCGAAATTGAGCTTCATACATGATCTGAAAGCTGAATAAATAAGCTTTCCATCGATGTATGGTTTGTTAGGATAGAACAATATTTGGCCGAGATACAACTGTTTCAGTATATGGAATCTGAGGGTGCAAAAAAAATCAAAATATTGAGAAAATCGCCTTTAAATTTTTAAAATTTGCAATGCATATTACTAATCAAAAATTAAGTTTTCGTATATTTACAGTACGAAATTTAGAAAATCTCTTTATGGAACATGATCTTTACTTAATTTCCTAATGATTTTTGGCATAAAAGAAAAATCTATAATTTTGACCCATACAATGTATTTTTGGCTATTGCTACAAATATACCCCAGCGACTTAAGACTGGTTTTGTGGTCCAGGGTCACATATGAGAAGTGCTAATGATTAAAAGCATGCTTACAAGCGCTGTCAGAAGCGAACCTCTAACTCCCTCCACAACACAGGGAGAGAAAAAGCGAGAAGAACCTAAAGGTAGAACTGACAGCATTAAAAAAAACAGACAGAAAGGAGAAAAGAAGGGCGAGAGAACTGGTTCTTCAGAGCGACTAGAGAGTGGAGCTCGCACTAATGCCTCTGGGCTCTTCTGAGGCCTCTTTGGCAGAGACTCTCCGGCCATCACAACATCCATCACTCTCCTCCCAGGACAGACAGGGAAAACACTCAGCCTTTCACCTAGAGAGAGACTACGTTAGCGGTCCGTTCGCTCGCAGGAGAGGCCTCTTAATTACTCCTACTCACAACACTTCATCTGCACCATTAGTTCATGTACCGAAAGCCCTGGAGATTAAACGAGAGTTATGATAAATAAAACTTTATTCAAAACAATGTGAGACAAAGCTCTCTTGGCTGCCACTCAAATATTATTTGCGTTTTCCCCTCCTCTTCGGCCTCGACTTTTTTATTTGAACCAAATCGTCCGAATCATCTTTGAAGTGGTGATATACTTCTTATCGGCCGATAAAAAGAGAGAGAAACGCATCTGAGCGGCCGAGGTTTGGAGGGATGCCAGCATGTGAACTTTTGAAAGGTTTCAGCACCTCATTGAAACGAGGATTAGAGCTTTGGAGCGCAGTCCAAACTGAGAGAGATGGAAATGGAGAAGTGAGGGGACATCACTGAAGTGAACAGAAAGGTTACGTGAGAGTTGCACTTTAGCTGTGTGTATTAGTGATTGGAATATTAAAGATTATCACATGCTGAGATGCAACCTGACAACAAGAAAACATCACCGCTGCCAGCTGATATTTCTGTGCCAAAAAACACATAATATTTCGTCTGATGCTTATTGTGTCATTTGTCTGACACAAGACACCTAATACAAGAATAGTTCTATATTGAGGCCGCAATGGTGATATAAAGGCCCAAACAGTATTTTGTGTACTTTTTCAACATCTATATAATGACCGAGGGGGCAAACTGTGGACATTTTGGAAAGTGGATTAAAGTCATAAAATGAACGTGTGTGAATAAGTGAAGTGAAAGAAACCACACTAAAATGTGTTAAAACAAGCTAAGAGTACTGCACTGTTGTGTAGATGACAAATTAATTATTGGACAAACACACAAGGGCTGGAAGAACCGGGACAATTAAACAACCAGTATTTGGTTATTTATTGTATCAGTCAATAACTTCTAACCAGGCACAAAAAAACTGTCTGTTTGAAGTTCAAATATTTACCAGTATTTTATTTTTATTCTCTCAATATTTAATTTTGAAAAGCAATTCAAGTAAATATTGAGTAAAATAACTAATAAATTTACATGTTTAAATTTACATTTATATACATTTTAACAACAAATGCCTGTGTTGTCTAGCTCTGCCATGTGCATGCATACTCTTTGCAGTCCTGTTCAAGACAGTTAAGCTGATGACACACGGGGCAACTTTTTGAGCAATTTTGTCGGGCAACTTTTTTTGAACAATGTTGCTTGGGCATTTAGCCACTAAGAATGGGTAACATATTAATATCTGGATAGTTAAGATTAGACTGTGTCTCACCTGGTTGCCCATTGATGGAAACATTTCCAAAAGTTGCCCGGCAACATTGCAACAACTCAAAAAGTGGCCCCTAGTATCATCAGCCTTAGGGTATGTCGAAAATCTCCCATCTCATTTTCTCCACCAACTTCACAATCGTCCTACATCACTGTTTTACCATTTTTTTAAAAGGAGTTTGACCTTCTTCTTTGGATGTCACTTTGTAATCACTGGGTCAGTACTTTTGCAGCGATGTAGAACGATTTTGAAGTTGGAGGAGAAAATAAGATGGAAGTTTTTCGATATATCCTAACTGTCTTGAACCGGAATGCACAGAGTTCACGCAGAGCTAGACAAGACAAGCATTTGAGGTTAAAAAGCATATAAATATTTTTTTTTTTTTGGAAATGACCGATCATTTTGATAGATAAGACCCTTATTCCTCGGCTGGGATCATTTAGAGCCCTTTGAAGCTGCATTTAAACTGCGGGCACCATTGAGGTCCGCTATATGGAGGAAATTCCTGAAATGTTCTTCTCAAAAAAACTAAAAAAAACCCTCTTTTTCATGACAGATCACTGTATTGCCTTAGATCAATCGACATGTAAACAGATCGTCTTTTCTTCTTTACTTAGAGCAAAAAAAAAAAAAACATGTATGAACATTACAACTTATTTTACCTTAACCACGGAAAGATGTCAAGACGTCAAGTTTAAGTCCGAGCTTGTTCTATGGAAACAACAGAGTAAAAAGTTTACTCACCAGCACAGTCTACATTGATCAGGCTGATGGTGGCTGGGATGATAGAGGTGTCCGATGCATATAAATTCCTTAGAGCCAGACGCACCATGCCGACCTTCAGCCTCTCTGGAAGGAGGGAGAGCAGAAAGATGGGCAAATAAAAGGCGTACCGCAGCCGGCAGAGCACAGGGGTCATGACCTTGCCTTGAGGGGTACAGGCCATGCGCTCAATCGTGGGGAAGAGCATCACCGCCTTCACAACCTGAGGACAACAAGTACAGATGGAGATTTTTGAGATGAACGTAGGTCAGGAAAACTGTGACCATCTACTTTTGGTTAATTAAGTTGACACTTTGGTTAAGTAACTGACAGTTAGAAAAACAAGACCAGCAGAACAAGATGTTACTTACTGAGATGCTATGCATAATATTTATGACAGCATTGCGAGCACTTTTAATCATAACAAATGACATATCTTAATTTCAGTGCTTAAGAGTTATCAAACTATGAAAAATGACATGTCTGTGCTCTCACTATATTATGAAATCGATAGGAGAGACAAGGGAAGGAGGGAACAGAGAGGAGAGAGAGACTTCCAGAAACAGGAAACACCTGCCTCTGTTTGGCCATTGAGTAGAAGGCAGCTAGACTCATTCAGTGAGTAAGACAGAGTGGATGTGCTTCATCTGTCTCTACAACCCTTTGCAGTTGCAGCCAAGTATTTTTCAATGAAACTAAACAGTGCAATATCTTCAATTCTCTTGTGTAAAATATGTGATAGCCAGCACAATTCTTTGTCAGCAGTGCCAAATGCAATCTATTCAGCTTCAAACCACTAAACTTCAAACTCAGCTAGTTCTGCAATCCTGAAAGAGCACTGGTTTCATCACGCCCCGGCAACAGGCGAACAGGCAAAGTTCTGCTGCCGCTGAATTTATCATCTAAACGGGCCTTAAGGAACTGAAAAATATCTATTGCTGTCAGTGGAAAAGATATCAAAATCCAAATGGATGGGCGATTCACAATCCAGAGTCCCTCTGCCGTAACAAATACAATACAAACATCAAAAAAGAGAAGATCGAAAGAGTTGTTTTTCTGAACAGATGCTATGTGGTTGCTAGATCATTATAAGCGTCTATTAGAGCATTCCTATATGGCTGCTAGCGTGTTCACAGCAGCTAACAACTTACTATATGGTTGCTAGTGTGTTCTAAAGGCTCAGGTATACATCTTTTTCCACGTTCTGCTCCATCACGTGCACATAAAGAGCGAAGGATGAACGAGCTTGCACATGTCCACACGGACACAAAAACTGGGCTGTATGTGGACAATTCTGAAGGTGAAAATTGGGAAGGCTCGAGTATATTTCGCTTTCCGTGTTCCGTTCTCTCTCGCGCACAGCTTTCAAAGTATAGTCAAACGCAGTTAAGCACGCATGGATGAGTTTAACACATGCCCAGCACCACCTAGCAGACTCAAGGTGCATTACCGATTTGTAATATTTTATAAATGTCGATAAAAAACTATTGCAAATTACTGCGTTTCTATTAACTGATGTTATGTGACTAAAACTTAATTTTTTCCTTTCGCAATAAGCCATGACGACCGATATTGGTAGGTTTAAGCATATTGCAGCCACCGCAATAGCCATTATTTTTAATCAAAGGTGACGTAGACGTGTATATTTAGCAAAGCAGCTTGGAGAGCCACTTCTGGGGCGTGTCGGAAACGTGCCACTAGTTACTACTAGTTATAACATGAAATAAACATGAACGAACATTAGAAGGTAAGTTGCTTTAACCACGGAAAGATGTCAATACACAACATTTTTCAAGTTCAAGTCCACCTACGTTAATCTAATCACTCTCCTGTCTGGTTTCGATGTAGGACAAAATTTTGGATTCTGCTTTATGATTGGTCATATCACCTGTCAATCAAACTCCCAGCAAACATTAAAGTGCAGTTTCTAGGGTGTTTTGGGTGATTTCCAGAGTGCAGTTATGCAGTTGCTAAAGTGTACTAAACCGGTGGTTCCCAAATCTGTTGCTAGGGTCTACTATGTAGATGTTAAAGAAGAAATTTACAGAACAAAAATTTACAGATAATGTACTCGCTCTGTTGTCATCCAAGATGTTCATGCATTTCTTTCTTCAGTCGTAAAGAAATTATGTTTTTTGAGGAAAACATTTCAGGAATTACCTCCATATAATGGACTTCAATGGTGCCCATGAGTTTGAAAGTTCAAATGCAGTTTAAATGCAGCTTCAAAGGCCTCTAAAAGATCCCAGCTGAGGAATAAGGGTCTTATCTAACTAAATGATCGGTCCTTTAGAAAAAAAAGGTAACATACCAATGTAGGATGATTTTAAAGTTGGAGGAGAATATGAGATGAGATGGTTTTTTGACATACCCTAACTGTATTGACCAAAACTACATATAGTACACATGTGCATTGCAGAGCTAGACAAGGTAGTTGTGGTTGAAAAATATATTAAGTTTTTTTCTTTAAAAAAAACTGATTGTTTCATTAGATAAGACCCTTATTCCTCGGCTGGGATCATTTAGAGCTCTTTGAAGCTGCATTTAAACTGCATTTTGGACGTTCAAACTTGCGGGCACCATAGACGTCCAGTATATGGAGATAATTCCTGAAATGTTTTTCTCAAAAAACAATTTCTTTATGACTTAAGAAAGAAAGGTATGAACATCTTGGATGACAACGGGGTGAGCACATTACCTGTAACTTTTTGTTCTGGAAGTGAACTCCTTTAACCAATTGTTATGCAGTTGCTAAGGTGTTCTAAATATGAATAATAGCAATAGCAAAAGTGATAGTGGCCACTAATAAATCTCTACAAACCCGTCTAGTCCACATACGGCTCCAGGAAGCATTCAACATAATACTTTTCATCTGCTATTGCACTGCTCATCCTGATGTCCATCACTTGTCAGACCAAGAGAGAGAGAGTGGAAAAGAGCCAGTGAAAGAGAGAGGGAAAGGTGAAGAAGAGGGAGTGTGTGCAGAGCAGGTGATCTTTGATGTGCAAGTAGTGCTTTTGACAAGAAGCAGTTCCTCTTCCTGGAGGTCACAGGAATGTAACAGAGAACACAGAACAATCTGACAGTCTTTGGGAGTGGCCCTTTAATCAGAGAGACAGACGGCCAGTCACACACACACACACTTCTGCTTCTAGAGGGTTCCTTCTCTGGTACAGCCGAGGTCAGGAAGGGGGAAGGAGTTCTCTGCATCTGGAGAAGGGGCGAAGAGAGTTTAAACGTCACAATCTGACTTCCACGGATCTGAGATGTGAGGGTGCGATCTGATAGTGGAGGAATGTTAATGATGTACAGATCTACTGGAGCTTCAGACAGCATGATGGATCATACGGCAGTCCAGACCACATCTCTTTCAACTCAACCACTTACAGTGAGTATCTCAATGGAAATGTGTTGCAAGGGCCGCCTCCAGTCACGTCAGCACCGCTCTGTACCTTTCAAATGTAGCCTTGCGGCCAGGCTCCCGAGTGGAATACGTAATGAACACTTCTGGAAGGCCCACCTGAAGTTGATAGTGCTCCATCACTGCTAACCTTAAACGCCAAGTGCCTCTTTGGGAAAAGAGCGGTCAGTTCCTGCGGGAAAGCATCCCACGTCACTTTAGACAAATGAACGCACCAGGTCAAGCCAGGATGCCAGGCCACCATGACCCTTACTCTCCACCAGGCCGAGGGAAACCGCTGCCCCTTGCGTTCCAGACCAAAAGATAACAAAATTTTGCTGTAAGTGTTTTCTCAACCGTGTGACTGCATATCGAATGAGCTGGACGGTCCGAGGTCACGTCTGGGAGCTTTAAAATCTGGAGATGTTGTGAGGGTAATCTGAGCCAGGGCTGTGTGCTGTAATGTTTATGCTTGTGTTTGGCTCCTGCTGTGACTGTAACAATGTTTTATTTGAGTGAAGTATGAAATCATACCAATACTTCAGGACTGTCGGTGTGACCTCTGCTCTCCGAAACGAGGCCCACCCAGAACGCTGCGACACACAAGTTAACCTACACACCCAAATCCTCATGTCCTGGAAGAGAAAGACACGTTGTTGTGTCAGGGGAACTTGTGCGTGCCATCAGTCCACTGAGGAGAATGACAGGACTTGTTAAGCATTCCTCCTTACAAGGATCTTGAAGAATGCCTTCGGCTTTCCAACAAAATGCATCTTGTACAGATTAGCCAGTATTTTGTTTAGCACCTTTCAAAAGAACTATCGTTCATGTCACTGTCATGCACATTTGATTCTGATTCTCAAGCTTGCGATTCAATTCGATTTCCGTTTCGATTCAATCAATAGATTATTTTTGGATATATATATATATATCAGGTACAGTACATGAGAGTTGGTTGGTACTACATTACTACAATATTGAATGGGAAAAATTAACTGATTTGTATACAAACGCTTAAATTATCCTCAATGAAGTTTGTATAATAATAAAGTTATAATTACATAATTATACTTCCACTCAAGTTCGTTTTTTGAAATATAAACATTTAAATGGTGGCTGTTTATTTAAACATAAATTAAACATTGAAGAACAGTAAAACATTAAAATGAATATGTTATATGGTGCATGTATTTAGCAAAGTCATCCTCTCTACAGTTCATTTTCTAGCCGACTAACAAGTTTTTGGTCAACGAATATGTTTTTTCTGAGGTAAATGGTATGTTTTTTGGATGTTTATTCATGTTTATTCATTATTAAAGTGGTATTAAAGCAAAGGAGATAATCATTTTATGTGACGTTTCTCTACATCAATCTGTCACTCCACATTAAACAGCGCCAAAAAAACATTTTTTGTTTGAATATCATAATAAAATGGACAGAATTTAAAAATCGGAGACTTTGTTTCATATCAAAAGCATAAAGCATAAAGCTTATTGTGATTTATTAGATAGGAGGGGCTCTACAATGTTTTGTTCATTAACTGAAAACAGGCCAGACTAATCGCTCCTTGGGATTTAAGAATCAATGTTGTAATTTCGTAAAAATGAGAATCGATCAAAATACCCAGCCCTAAATAATAACTTCTGCTTATTAATTTCTGTTTAAATTAATGTCCAGATTATTGCTGTAAATAACAAACATGGCATGTAAACGCTGGATCCCACTGACTGTCACTGTATGGACAAAAAAAAAAGCTTTTAAAAAAAATACAGATTTAAGAAGAATATGAGGGTGAGGAACAGAATTTTAATTTTTGGGATGACTTATTCCTTTAATCTATTTTTGATTGCAATCAGAGTAATAAAATCCAAAGCAACACTTCAGCCAACAGCTGTTAAACCAAACTATACATCTGCGAAGACAAACGTAGGAAATTACATCACCTTCCCAGGGCACATGACGAGAAGGTTGCTGCAGGAAGAGGCATAAAGCATTTGCCTCACCTAACACTCCCAAGAGCTCTACCTCAGGCTGAGGTGTCAGGTGGAAAAGGCCAGTAGATTTCTACCTCTTTTGCAGCCTCACATATAAGCAACTAATCATTTTCTCACTTCAGACTGTTTGTTCTACAACTGGCACATACACAGTGTCACTTTCTTACAACAAGCATGTACTTCAAAGGCCATAGGGAAGACTTGTGAACTGGACTCATGTCAGAGACATACAATTGAGCACCTCCATATGCAGTCAATCAAGCTCTTCCTCTAGCTTTAAGGAGGTTTTCCAACCTACCCCATGCTGCTCCTGGTCTGAGGCTGAAATCTGCTTTCTCCTCCAGAAGTGCACTAAAGAAACCTCTACCATCATTTAAATTGACTGGTCTCTTCCATTCCAAGATAAATATCTTGAGCCCATAGTAACAGTTTCTGATTATCACACATCATATGTTACCAGGCATAATCGCCAGGTTGGCTTCCTGGCAGCCTGCAATCTAGGACGAAAAAGGAAATCTTTTTCCTCCTTCGTGCATGTTTGCTCCGAGCCATGCCATATCTGCCTACATCGTACAGGGATTTAACAAGCCATAATTTGAAAAGAACAGTTTCAGACGGGTTTACAAAAGGCCCACATGGTTGGCAATGTTTTAATGGCTTGGAATGAAACATTTTTTAACAGATTATGAAAGAGGAACTTCGAATCGATGAGTGAGATTGGGAGGCTGTGTGACTATTAAGAAGAAAAAAAGACCAGCTTTTTGACTGAAGTTTCTGAACTAAATCACTTAAAGTGGTTTGGACGTGGATTGTCTCCAAAAGTATCAGAACATATTTTTATCGCACTGCAAAAAGTGGTACATAACTCCGCTGGCCCCATTAAAAAGCTAAAATCCATTTCTCTTTGCCAGGAGGAAAACACGCCCCTCTAGTGAGAGGAAATACTACAAAAAAAAAAGTTGAAAGAGAAAAAGAAAAAGATTTCAGGGTAGAGAAAATGCTTGAAAATCAAAATGACGAAGAGCACATCTTAGGGTAGGAAAACCCCAGAGGGAGAATGAAAATCAAGGTTCTTTTCCATGTTATTTAATCTCTTGACCTTTTACACAGCAAGGAAGGAGAACAGAAGTGTCTTATTAAGCTGCTGATTGGCAGTGTCTAACTCTGCTTTCACACATTACATACTTTCATGCAGCGACCATGTTTTGGCGGCATGTCCTGCAATGGCAAAGCTGCAAATCGCTGAGGTGGTCTGCGGAGGTTATGCAGACTGCATTACTGTAGCCATTATTCATACTCTTTTAGGTAGAGAATCAGTAGTACAGTCTCTAGACAAGGTACTGAAACTGGGGTCTTTTTTATCAATTCACTATCACTCATTTAAAACAAAAGAAAGTGTTCAAAGAGAAATAAATTAAACAGAAAAAAAACACTATACAATTATAAATATTAAGGGATTAGTTCACATCCAGAATAAAAATTTCCTGAGAATTTACTCACCCCCATGTCGACTAAGATGTTCATGTCTTTCTTTCTTCAGTGGAAAGAAAGTTAAGTTTTTTGAGAAAAACATTCCAGGATTTTTCTCCGGGGATCAACTGGTTGAAGTTCCAAATTGCAGTTTCAATCCAGCTTCAAAGGGCTCTAAACGATCCCAGCCGAGGAACAAGGGTCTTATCTAGCGAAGCGATTGGCCATGTTCTTAAAAAAAAAAAAAAACAGAAAAAAAAATAATAATAATTTATAGGGCTGCTCCCTAATAGTCAACTAACCGTTAGTCAACTAGAAGAACATTTGTCGACCAAAACTTCACCTATCGTTCATCGACCTCAAATATGGCTTATCATCTAAAATGTGTTAGTTACAGCAACTTTACATGGCTGTTCAATCTAATGTTAACCTAGAAAAATATGTGCTATTGAAGTGTTTGGGGTGTGGAAGCTGAACAGTAGTGCGCTTACTGCATGACAGATGGAGTGACTCTTAAAATACTCCATCATTTTTGGTCATACAGATTAAAACAATACATCTTTCGAATGTGTGAAGACTACGTTTATTTGTGTGCACTCAGAATAACAACAAAACGTTGCGCTTTTGTAAAATAATGAAAACAACCAGGATGGGCTTTCTGCTGTCTTGGTCTCTGTGAACTTGAGGGCAAAACTCGGAAACTCTGTGTACACTTGCCTTACGAACATGAAAAATATATTTATAGAGAGTGAAACGTCTACTTTCAAATGAACAAATTCAAATGGAAAGAAATATTCTCAGATTTTGAAATAATGTAACGTGCATACAGGTGCATCCACTGCGGAGATGACGAGTCAGTGTCGCCAGCTTCATCTCTTACAGGAGAAGTCCACTTCCAGAACAAAAATTGACAGATAATGTACTCACCCCCTTGTCATCCAAGATGTTCATGTCTTTCTTTCTTTAGCCGTAAAGAAATTATGTTTTTTTGAAGGAAACATCTCTGGACTGCTATGGTGCCCCGATTTTGAACTTCCAAAATGCAGTTTAAATGCGGCTTCAAACAATCCCAAATGTGGTTGTAAACGATCCCAGTCAAGGAAGAAGGGTCTTATCTAGCAAAACAATCAGTTATTCTCATTAAAAAAATACAATTTAAATACTTTTTAATCTCAAACGCTCGTCTTGTCTTGCTCTTCCTGAACTCTGTGTATTCTGGTTCAAGACAGTTAGGGTATGTCGAAATTGCAATCTGCAATCGTATTTTCTCCCTCAACTTCATCATTTCAAAATCATCCTACATCGCTGCAGAAGTACCGACCCAGTCTTTGCAAAGTAAACATGCAAAGAAGATCAAACACCCTTAACAAAAAAAGGTAAAACAGCGATATTGGATGATTTTGAAGTTGAGGGAGAACATGAGTTTTTCGACATACCCTAACTCTCATGAACCGGAAAAAAAGTGGAGGCAGAGCGAGACAAGAGGAACGTTTGACATTAAAAAGTATGTAAATTGTATTATTTTTATGAAACTAACCAATCATTTCACCAGATAAGACCCTTCTTCCTCAGCTGGGATCATTTACAACCGCATTTGGGATCGTTTGAAGCCGCATTTAAACTGCATTTTGGAAGTTCGGGGCACCATAGAAGTCCAGTATATGGAAAAAAAATCCTGAAATGTTTTCTTCAAAAAACAATTTCTTTACGACTGAAGAAAGAAAGACATGAACATCTTGGATGACAAGGGGCGAGTACATTATCTGTCAATTTTTGTTCTGAAAGTGGACTTCTTTAAGTCAAAACAAAGAACAAAGAAAGTTTCACTAGTTTATCAATAAATTGTAAAAATGTTAATGCACCTTCCTTGCTGTTTTACCCCGACACATTCATAATCATTACTTTTGCCGGTGTGCTGTGGCTTTATGCATACGCTTGAGTGCTTCATAGGCTATGTAGGCAATTAAAGGCTTATTATATTGATTTAAATGGTTTATTAATAAACGTGTGATTAGTCGACTAATACTTAAAATTAACGACTATTAGTCGACCAGAAAAATCTTTAGTCGAGGGCAGCCCTACAAACTGATATACTTTTTAACCACAAATGCTTGTCTTGCATTAGCTAGACTTCACGCATTACATAACCAAGTTGAAAAGGTCACATGTGACATAGGCGGATGTACTGACCCAAAGCGAAAGTGCAAAGTCAAACACCCTTTAAAAAGAAAGGTAAAAAACAATGTTGCTGGACAATTCCAAAGTTGGATGAGCATTTGTGGTTAAAAAATATATATATATATATACATACATATATATATATATATATATATATATATATATATATATATATATATATATATATATATATATATATATATATATATATATATATATATATATATATATATATATACACATATATATACACACATATATATATATATATATATATATATATATATATACACATATATATACACACATATATATATATATATTTTTTTTTTTTTTTTTTTTTTCGAAAATGACCGGTCATTTCGCTAGATAAGACCCTTATTCCTCAGCTGGGATGATGTAGAGCTCTTTGATGCTGCATTGAATCTGCAATTTTGACCTTAAACCCATGATCCTTGTTGAAGTCCACTATATGGAGAAAAATCCTGGAATGTTTTCCTCAAAAACCTTCATTTTTTTTTGACTGACAAAAGAAAGACATGAACATCTTAGTTGACATGGGGGTGAGTAAATTATCAGGAAATTTTAATCGTGGAACCGAAGTAATCCTTTAATGTATTAATGTAACAAAATAAATGTATTCGATTAGGAATTTAAACTGAATGAAAATTATTCATGCAACTTTGAGATTTCATTTTGTAAATTAAAAAAGATTTTAAATGTGCTGAAATTTGCTTCTAAATAAATAACACAAAAATCTTTCCAAATCAGACACATGCATTTAATGTTAGATTAAAAGTCTTGTTAATTTATATGAAATAAATGTTTTTTTTCCTCCTAGAAAAGGGAAATGAAGTTTCATAATATATAAATATTGTAAATAAATATTCATTAAAAAGTGTGACCATATCCAGCAGCTAGTAGCATGTGTCAGCCACATGGTACTTTAATGGACTTTCTCATCCAGTTGCTTGTACCTTGAGCTCTGGGTCTCTCTTCATCATCTCCAAGATGATGTAGCAACCGATGGAGTGACCGATCAGCAGCAGGTTGGTGTCCCGAGGCACATGCTTTCGAAGGAACGCCAGCTTGTGTTCAATCTGCCCGTCTAGGCCAAAAACATCCTCCTTCTCAGTCACAGATGCATCTTTGAAAGAAAAAGAGGGAAAATCTGCATAAATCTCTCACACCAAATCCGATGTACTGTACACCATCATCACATGGTGGCCAGGACTGTTGCCAGTACTTTCATCATGACCTAGAACTAATAAATACAGCAAATAATATAATTAGACAAAGCTGCCTAGTTTGATTGATTGTGGAGCTCCAATCACAGCTGAATGTGAATTGTAAAGGATCCAGAAGACACATTAAATTGTTAAGCGCTCCATATAAGAACTTTTCTTTCATCATCTTGATCTTGTTCTTCATTATTTCTTTGGAAAGGAGTAAAATTACGCTCTATTGAACAATCGCAGTAACTGGAGATCCTGATAATGCTTGGCAGGCTTTGATATTAATATCTTCCTACAGGTGCTGAATTCACCAGTATGAACCCGAGAAAGGGTAAGAATTAGAAAGACAATGGACTGCGCAGAAACAAAGGACTGACAGAAGAAGAGAGAAGAAGCTGGACTGAGACGGGGGAAGGCTGAGGCATTTATCACTGTGATGAGTTATGGGAGCAGAACTGTTAATGATGAGACAGGGGGAGAGAGGAGTACTAGAGGGGAGAGAGAAATAACTCATATTAGCTTCAAGACATAAATAGACAAAGTGCTCCTTCATGAGACATCTCAGAAAATATGGTTCCTGGAGCACACTGCATCTTCTCCTCTTTCTAAAATAATAAAGATATCTCAACTGACGTAGTTGCACATGGCTAATTACTTAGACCTGTTTTATGATGAGATGTGCTGGAACAACAACTCCTAAGGGACTTATGGATTACCTCAGATTGGACTGTTGTTGAAAGACAAATGAATATATTCTTATAAATTGTCGGCAACATATTGAGATCGGACACCCTTTTAAAAAATAAAAAGTGACTGATTTCAGAAATTAATTTTTTTCAAGCAAAGTGACTCAAATATTTTTTTAACATTGCTTTCATGATGTGTGCGACACTGTAAAAGAGATCTGCTGCTTCCACAGACATTTATACAGAAGATAAAAACAGATTTCAGTAAGGAAACGATGTTGGATGGGGGTGTTAGAGGGCGAGCAGGATGGATGGAGGAGCAGGAGGGGGACCACTAAGACCAAAAGGAGTGCATATGACCTTAAGGTACAGACACATGCAGGAGAGATAAAAAGGAAGGCGAAGAGAGGAGGAACCAATGAAACCCATTCAAAAAGTTCAAAACATTAAATCATTTTCATTGCATAAAATACCAATGGATGTACAAGAATGATAAGATAAGACAGGGTAGAAAAAAATAAAGACATACACATTAAGAGCGGTCTGAGACAAAACGCATGTGCAATACAACTTAAAGGGAACCTGGGGCTTATTACAACGTAAATGATGTCTCTTACTAAAATATGTAGAAGGAAAATCCATGAAGATTTATGTTATTTATAAAATCCACCTTGTTTTATACATATTTTGGACTATGGGGGTGCCATTATTTCGATTATGTGAAATGGTTTCACTCTGTGAGCTACTGGCACTACCTTTTGATATTTTTACCGCAGCACAAAGCGATGTAAGTCTTCACTGCCTTCCTAACACAGTAAGAAGAAGAGAAAAGAATGGGAAGATGCCTGTGGACAAATAAAACTTCCTAAAGACCGCCATCCTCATTTTCTCCACTTTAGCCCTCATGCCGGTGAGGCTCTAAGAAGACCACAGCTACTGAAAGAGCTTACAAACGGTAAAGATAAGACAAGGTAGATGTCTTAACATACCGGTAAACATACCGATGCTTGTCACAATGCTGCAGCCACTAAAGGAGTTTCTCAGAGTGGATTTCATTTGATATCCAGGGGCGTTTAGATAAAATCAATAGTACGACATTTGGTTTAAGCCTACACTTACATCCATCACCACCTGTAAGCTCTTTCATTAGCTGTGATCATCATATCTGCATTTTTATTTTCAGATTTGCAGGGGCGGATCTACCGGGGTGCCACCCTAAGAAAAAGCTGTGCCACCCCAGAATTACCACAGACTAAAATATAAATGTAAGCAGTGTTTAATGTGCTAATTTTCAGCCACAGCGATGACAGCCTAACGCAAAATAATGGCAAATGGCAAAAAACACATCTTTAAATAAAATGTGCACGATGGTTGCACGTGCACGCAGCACGCCCAGTGTATTCGACTTCATTTACAAATGACTCTTATGAATCGGTTCTTTTTGAGTCAAAAAAACAAAGCGCGGCCCACTTCACTAATGAATTGTTTTACATGTGTTCGTGAATTAGATAATTACTGTCTCTCGGCTAAATCAGAAGTCCTCTGAGAAATCTAATCCCGTCCGGATATGTCTGAGATTTACTGCGTAATTGTTTGGTGATCCGATTCTCTGACCGCTCGCTCAACTTTCATCATGGATATAGGCATTTTTGCCGTATCCAACAAAACAATAATAGCATGAAATCAATAAGAAGATGCTGATCACGGAAACTAATAGCAGAGCTATGTAAGCATCTGGTCATATTGCAGTTGCAGTAAACTGTAGCACATGTTGTACACCTTCAAAAGTGTGACTACCACATTTTATTTATAACCATTTTTTATGTGTAGCCTACTGCATTTTTGCAGAACTAAAAAATGACTACCTAGATATATAGTCTTGTGTCAGGAGTAAAAAAAAATGTTTTTTTAATTATTGTAAGCATTTAAGAATACCTGCAAATTTATGCTGGCTTGTTTAAGTCTTGTTTAAAAACATAAATAGTTTGGTCAGTTAGATGTTCTAGATGTTGGTTGCTAGGATATTCTGGGTGGTTGCTAGACTCCTGCTATGCAGTCGCTGGGGTGTTGCTAGATTATATGGTTGATAGTGTGTTCTGGGTGATTACAGACATTCCCACCTCTGTTAATAACAGAAAATCAAACACTGTTTCCAAAACTGATCCAGTTTCAGTGCTTTGATATTATAATATTTCTTTCTAATGTTAGGAAATTAACAGTAAATCATCAACATTAACATCTTAAACTTGCAGTAAAATGTGATTTATACCATCTAAGTAGTAATTTAATAGAATAGCATGTAGTCTTTAGTGATACAAGTTCAGAAACATTTACAGTATAACCTGTTTAAGTTTTTTTATATTGTTTACTGACTTGGTGCCATGATGGACACTGAAATGTTATTTATTTTTTCATTTTAAACAGTAAATGATTACTTAATGGTAATGCAAAATTTGTGAACACAATTGTGTATGTCAGACTATAAATCCCCAAAAAACTATGCATGGGGGCTTGCTTTGGTGTTGCCACCCCTCACAGACCCCATGCCACCCCTTTGCCACCCTAAAAAATATTGTCTAGATCCGCCCCTGCAGATTTGTGTGCTGCGGTAAATATAGCAACAGGTAGCGCAAGTAGCTCACCGAGTGCAACCATTTCACTGCATCGAAAAAATGGCACCCCCCATAGTCCAAAATATGTATAAAATGTTTAAAATACTATATACCCATGCTGCAACTGGAGCTGTTAGCCATGCCCAGGCCCAGCTGTACGGAGGTACTAGACCGTGCTAAAATTTAGAAAAATGTAATTTAGGAAAAACGTTTTGAAGTATTTTTTTGTTTGTTAAATATAAGTTTTTGTTTTTTTAAAGTAACGACAAAGTGGCCAGCGGAAGACTGATAATAGTCTGTTAAATTTTGCCTTCTCAAATCATCACGACTTACCTAAAATAAAATCTACAGATATAGAACAGTTCAAGTTAACAACAATGTTAGTTTAAACATTAAACCTAGATAAATGTGTGCTATTAGGCGCATATCCAATTATTTGTGCGGGGAGCTAAAGTGGCTTTGCAGGACACAGAGTCGCCAGCGCGATCACTTGCATTTTTTTTCAGTGGAAACAATTTAAAATATTCATTACTTTTTGCTGATAAAGGTAATAATACATCATTTGGAACTGTAAAGGGTCTACTTTTATTTGTGTGCACTCATAATATCGACAAAATGTTGCAAACGGTGCTTCTATAAAATAAAGAAAACAAACATGATGTGTTTCTGTCGTCTCGACAGGAGCACGTCACAAAAACGAACCGAAACTCAGCGGATACATACCTCACAGACATAACTTAACAAATCAAAAACAAAAACTCTTTCATTATATAATCTGTAAAAGATGCATAGATGCATTTTTCTCTAAAGGCGCATCCAAAGAGGAGACGGCGAGTCAGGATCGGCAACTTCATCCTTGCGACACTGACTCAGAAAACACTAGTTTATTAATAAATAATTCAAAAATCTCCTTACTATTCCCCCGACACACTCATGGTAATAACTTTTGCAGATGCTTTGCGGCAAGCTTTAGCTTGTGTGCACTTGAATGCGGAACTGTTCAGTAGCCTAATTTCATTGCCAGTAAGTTCAGGAATGAATGGTATGCGATTTATGACAGAATAGTCCCACAACTGATCGGTCATTTTTTTCTCACGTCTCACCTTTAGCAACAACGAATCAAAACAGATACATTTCAAGTGGCACGGGGAAAAGACACGGAAAATCAGAAAAGCAGCTTGCACATCTGGTTAAAAATGAAAGGCCGTCAACTGACACTTAAAACGGGAAGCATCGCCAGCAGCAAGAGTCAAAAGCTCGTCCACAGTTTAGTAAATTTTGGCAACCTCTTTAAGTTATTCTTGACTGCGTTGTATTGACTGCTTTGGTGCGTTGCAATACAGTAGGGCATTGTTTTGATGCTTACCCGAAAACATTGCTTTTTTCCCTATTTTTTTTTCTTGCCCCCCCCCCCGACTCAAGAGTCAAATGTCACCCATGTGTTAATGTATTATGAGTTATAATGAAATCTTTCTGAGAAAGCCTAAAATGTTAATGTTATACACATAATATTATACAGGTAAGTCTTTTTTTCTCAAAGAAATGAACCGTTATCTTATTAAGCAAAAGTTTACATCAAAAGTCTTTAAATTAGCCCCCCCCAAAAAAAACAACACTGAAAATATTAAGACATTTTTTTCTGAGCAGTAAATCAGCATATTAAAATGATTTCTGAAGAATCATGTGACAATGAAGACTGGAGTAATGGCTGCTAATATTTTAGATTTGCCATCACAGGAATAATTGACTTTTAAAATATATTTCAGTAGAAAACATTCATTTTAAATTATAATTAATTATTACTGTTTTTATAGTGTTTTAGCGTGAGCATAACAGATGTCTTTATTTTATTGGTTATGACAGTTTTGGGATACTGAGTAGGACCTTAAAAGGGACTAACTTTGGAGCATACACATAATATTAAAAAAAAAGTATTTAACCAATAATATTTTTTTAAAAGTACTGACAGGCACTCAATCCAGGGCTATTTTCATTCATGAATGTAAGCGAGAGATAGACACTGAGCAATGAAGTCAGTGACCTGTGCATGCACACACATTTAGCTCTCCCCAACCACTCCTTACCCCTCATTTCCCATTTTCCAAATCCGATCTTGATTTTTTTCCCGAAGGTTCCCACTGAAGTTTGCCTACAAAGGGGCCCTACATGTTTATCTACCAGCACAGAGGGGCACTATGAGCTCAGAGCCCAAACACCAACGAGAGCAGTTTACACATTGAGTGGCCTCTCAGGATTACCTCATGAACATTTAAGACTATCCTACTCGTAAAACATACAAAACCTACATCCAGCTACAATGACCTACCTACAGTCACCTATATCAAAGCAATCTTTAACTGTGGGAAAAATGGTTAGACAGAATCAAGAAATAAAAAATATATGTAATTATATATATAAAAAAAAAAAATTATATACAAAATGATATTACAATAAACCCCATTTTAATTTTTTTAATAATACTTTTTTGTTTGTTTTGCCAGCTGCATTTGTTAATAAATATATATTTTTTTAAATCTATTTATTTTTCTGTTACTAGTGTCATTACCACTTATAATTAAATTTCTGAAAGACCGCTTTTTCTAAGTAGTGTAGAAAGATGCCTAAACAACTACATGGCTAGATTTTTTGTGCGCTGCTGAATTTTGCATACAAGACCTGGAATGCATACTAAGAAACTAATTAATGTAAGGCATTTTGATCCTAAGGTTATATAGATTTATCCTATGGTAAGAAATCCAAAGGATATCCTTCTGGATATGGAACAGGAACAAAAATCAAAGCAACCTGTAATGGGTCCAAAGAAGCATTTATGCAACATATGGCGAAAACAAATTCCTCAATATAAAATAACGATCTGTTGGCAAGAGCAAGCGATGTATAGGGAGCAGGCTGTTAAGTGATTATATCCCCCTCTCAAAAATGTGCAATGAATGTGTGGTGCATGTTTCATCCAGGGATCAGGTTACTGAATATTAATGTCAAGAGGAACCACAACAGAGTGGTGTTACTGATTAAAATGGGTTGATACACCGGCCTTGTCCTTTTGTTTTTGAAACACAGGAGAAGGTATCTGCATGTATGCTTAAAGAAATAATTTACCCATAAATGAAAATGTATTCAAGCTCAGGCCTTCCAAGATGTAGATGAGCTTGTTTCTTCATTGGAACATATTTGGAGAAGTTTAGCGATTGTTCTGAATCCTCTGTAGTGAACGGATGCCGTTAGAATGAAAGGTCTAAAATTAATTTTTGGTGTTTTCACCCTCGAGAGAGGGGCACAGGATCATGAAAGATCCACAAGACAAAACTTTAACTCAGGACACCCGAAGCGCAAAAATGCTTATCGGCACGCTGCCCACAAGGCAGTCAGCACTGACATGTCGGTGGATATGAATGTGAGAGGACAACGGGATGGACAGGGAGGAAGTGTTATGGATTATGAACTGGTATTTTAGCCAGAAGACATCCAGGTATTTAGACATATGGTTTAATATAGCACAAATAATGTCTCTTACTGAAACATTTAGTAGAAAACCCATGAAAGATTTACGTTATTTAAAAATCCACATCGTTTCATTGCCATTATTTCGATGACATGAAATGGTTGCACTTAGTGAGCAATTGGCACCACCTATTGCCTTTTATACTGCAACAAAACTCGGAAAATAAAATACTGATACAATGACCACAGCTACTGAAAGAGCTTATAGGTGATATATAGGAGATATAAGCGTAGGCTTAAACCAAACGCCGTATCATTGGGTTTTTTTCCCCCCACAAGGAGTCTAAATGTCCTGGATATCAAGTGAAATTCATGCTGAGAAACTCCTTCAGTGGCTGCGGCGTCATGATAAGCGTCCGCATGTTTACATCCTGCCAGGATGGCATCTAGCGTTTCTTGTCTCTGCCGTTTGTAAGCTCTTTTAGTAGCTGTGGTCTACTAAAAGCCTAAAAGGCATCAGGGCTAAAGTGGAGAGAACAAAGACGCAGGTCTTTAGGAAGATTTATTCATCCACAGGCATCTTCCCATTCTTTTCTCCTGTAAATATCACTAACAGTGAAGACTTACATCGCTTCTCTTCTTACATTCCTTCAATTGAAAATTACAACAAAAAGCTGCACAATGTGGCATCATATCAGTACGTTTTTTTTTTTTCCAAATTGTGCTGCGGTAAAAATAGCTGGTACTACAGGAAGCACCAGTAGCTCAGAATGCAATGATTTCACATCAAAATAATTTCGCCCTCCATAGTCCAAAGTATGTACAAAACAACAAGTATTTTTTAAATAACATAAATCTTCATGGGTTCCACTTCCAAAATAAAAATTCCCTGATAATTTACCCACACCCTCATATCATCCAAGAAAAATCCTGGAATGTTTTCTCAAAAACATTAATTTCTTTGCGAAAGAAGGAAGAAAGAAAGACATGAATATCTTGGATGACATGGGGGTGAGTAAATTATCAGGGAATTTTTATTCTGGAAGTGGACTAATTCTTTAAGCCATACAAGTCTTAATACCCGGGGTTCCCTTTAAATTAAAAATGCTTTAATGATGGACTTTATTTTTACAAACACAGCTCTTTGTTTCACAAGACATTAATTGGTGGACTGGAGTTGTGTAGATTACTTGTGGATTACTATTATGTTTTTATCAGCTGTTTGGACTCTCATTCTGATGGCATCCATTTACTGAGGATCCAGTTGCGAGCAAGTGATGCAATGCTAAATTTCTCCAAATCTGTTCTGATGAAAAAACAAACTCAACTGCATCTTGGATGGCTTGAGGGTCAGTAAATTTTAAGCAAATTTTCTTTTTTTGGTGAACTACTCCTTTAAGAATGCATCTGCATCAGCCATCTTTAGCATACAAAATGAAAAACAGCTTGTTGCAACTAACAACAATTATTAAAAAGAAGTATTAAACAACCTTTGTTCAAAAAAGGCCAATAGGCTTCCCACCAATGCCCATGCCCCCAATCAGCAAGACAAACATGAAACCCAACCTGACTTCAACTGGTCACAAAAGGTCACATCAACCAAAGAGCTCAGAACAATCTATTTCCCTTTTACTATACCCCAGGCAATCTTACAAGAACGAGGGAAATTCCTTATTTATGCCTGTTTTAATAGCCTGGGCATAAATGGAGGGTAATTTGGTCATATCAGAGAAGGGAAAGTAGATTTTGAGTAGTAGCTCTCTTAACACGCTCTGACAAAATGAATGAGATGTGTAGGTCTGGAGGACGGCTTGACCCAGGGCAGGGTTATTGACATTGGCAGAGTTATTGACATTGGCAGAGTGCAAAATGTTCCCCATGTTTGCATTAACAGATATTTTTACTGTAATCAAAAGGCATCAATCACAATTCGCCAACCACAGGAACAGTTCCTCCACAGAGATTTGGCATGTTTACCCCACCACCATTTCCCCCTGCTTTTGTTTATGTTTCCGAGACACAGGGATGTAATATCACTTAATATATGCCGTTAAATACGACCGGCCCTATATTGCCAAAGGGACTGAAGTGTTTGGCATTGAGAGTTTAAGATCTCATCAATGAACTCAATGAAGCCTCTCTGTGGCTGTGCTGGACTGGATGAAATGAGGTTTCTGTGGGATCCGATTGGCTGTGCCTGCTGCTGACCGCTGGCTGACCAAGTGCTCTTTGAACAGCAGTAAATCAATGGGCAGCATTCACAAGGAAAGCCACCAGTGACTTCTGGACAAGGAAGTTGAAGCCTGAAAACCTGAAGTTGTTTGAAGGGTCATCGCAAGAAGAAACCGCAAACTAGATCTGACGCCCAAGTCAGTGACGCCATCGTCCTATGGAAAACAAATGGAAGGCCACCAATTCTACAATCAGATTTTTGAATCACAGTTTTAAAGTAATAAGACGTAAATTTAGTTAAATTAAAAATAATTTACATTAGTGTTATTTTAATATTATTTATATACTATTATAGTTTTTATTAACCCTCTGGGGGTGACAAAAATGCAACATGTTTTGTGGCATTTTTTCCTGATAACGCCGAAAAGAACTTAAAATGCTCCCATCATTTTTGATTGTACAGGTAAGAGCAATACAATAATAAAATAAACACAACAGACAGGGCGCGCAACTGAAAAAAAGCACAAATACCAGGGCCTGTCAAAACTTCTTCAGGGCCCAGTGTTGCCATGTCTGCAGTTTTCCCTTGAAATTGGGCTACTTTAAACACTGTTGTGTTTTTGATATCTGCGGGTTGAAGCAACCCCAATAACGTCATATTTAGCCCCTAAAATAAAAATTTACGAGGGAAACCCTGAACAAAGAACGTGTATTTTGTCCCCCGAAACTGGGGCGATTGGGCTAGTTTTGAGTTGCAATTGGGCGGGTTTTGTGGTGAATACCTGGCAACCCTGCCAGGGCCCTCAAAACACCTTCAGACCCCAGTGGGTTAATATGCCGAATTAGCATTTATTTGTGATTTTCAGTTTTTATTTCAATCATTTTTTTAGTTTTTTAGTTTTTAAATATACATTTTATTTTTATAACAGTTTTAATTATTTATAGTTAGTAATTGTAGTTCCTTTTCTTTTTTCAGTTAGTTATTGCAACACAGCAAAAGTAATAAGTTTTTTGACCACACCCCGTGTCTGCCATTGGGCAAACAAACAGATAGTCCCGCCCCCAAGTCATACCATTGGTTGAGCCAACATTTCAGTCCGCAAAACTGAAAAGAAAGCATCCAAATAATTACTGAAAGAAACTATCCACACTATGAAGTATCACTTAAACAGTTTATTTAATCTAAAATCAAAAATAAAAAACACATGCCTGCATAATAAAAAACAAAAGCTTCCTAGGATCTCTTTAGCAGTTTTTGGTTGATTACAGTTTGGTATACTAAATCCTCAGCAATGAGAAGCAACACAAGCAGCTATTTCCTCGGACAGGGGCATCTGCGAACCAAATGGCAGAACATGATGAGGGATGGATCATTGAGATGAACAAGACAATGTGCTGTGGAAAGAAAAGGCCAGCATATTTGATACCGGCCCGCTTAAGACAGCCATTGATGGTAATCAAGAATGTCACTCATAATAGCGAGATTGGAGAAATAAAATATAACTTTTAATTGCGTCCCCTCTTTCATCTGCGCTGGCTTGGCAAACGGCTGCCGCCTGTTGTCATCTCTTGGCACATTTGAATCCGCTGCTGAGTTTTGACTTTTAATCATCCAGCTTGTGATTGCACAACATGATATGAACAGCAATGGATGTTATTGTCTGTTGTGTGAGCCAGAGATCAGCTGTCTGTCACTGAATACTTTAAGACTGTGATTCCAGTAAAAGTATTCCATGTGTTCACAATACAAAAAAAAAGCAATTGTTTGATACTTCAGTTTGTAAAAATAATCTATACTGAATGAGCTATGAGAGAGAAATTTCAGATGCTCTTCTGGAAGTTTATTCTGCTAGATCTACTGATTTGATTATGGTCATTTCTGGTGATCAGATGGCAAATACACCACCATATTACATACTGATAAATACTCCTGACAGTAGACCTGATCTGACCAGCGTTCACCTACGCTGCCCAATCCATCAAGCGAGCCAGTAGAAATGCTGTTTTTGGAGATCTCAGCCATCTGCATGTGGTTTGTCTTATTACAGGTGAGGGCTTGGTAATGTCTTTCCCACGTAGCAAGCTCAATAAAAACGTCCATGTTGCTTTATGGATGAACATGCTGGACTTTCATATACTGGTTCAGGCAGAGGAGGGAGACACGGCTTGGCTCGTTCGTCAGTCCCGAATGCATTCCACCTTACTGTGCGCTCTGTGAAAGGATTCCAGGAGGAGCATCCCGCAATCTGACAGACACTACAAACCAGCACATCAGTCAGGACGGAGTACGGCTGTGCCTGAAACTGTCAGTCGGGGACTTCACAGGCAGCGTTAGCATATGAAGGTACAATATCTCCCAAATAAAGTGGTTTCAAAGTGTCTTTGAAGGCATTACAATGTGAAGTTTAATGATTTAAAAGGGTCATGAATTGAGAAATCAAAATTCCATTGATCTTTTGACATAAAATGTCATTGTACTATAAAAACATCCTACGAGTTGTTGGCACTGATAGCCTTGTGGGCAGTGTGCCGACATACAGCGCCGTTGTGCTCCGGGCGCCCCATGTTCGAATCACGACTCAAGGACCTTTCCCGATAACGACCCCCACCCCCCCATCTCTCCCACTTCGCTTCCTGTTAATTCTGTCCTGTCCTGTCACAATAAAGGCAAAAAATGCCAAAAATAGATTAAAAAAAACATCCTGTAACTTTCATAACTTAAAACTTTCTTGTTAGTCTAAAAACAGCTTATATTGAAGTCAGTCTGCCAAAATGACAGGCTGTACAATGTGCCACTTTATGGCGTAACAGTAGGGATGTAACGATATTATCAATATCATGGTCTTGATATCAAGACATATCACACGACAACATGAAACGATAGGTCCTCCAGGCAAAAAGTGTAGTAAAATATGAATTAGTGCTGTCAAACGATTAATCGCGGTTAATTGCATCCAAAATAAATGTTTTCTTTACATAATAAATGTGTGTGTGTGTGTGTTATATATATATATTTTTTTAAAAAATTTACATGTATATATTTATATTCATATAATTGAGATTATATAAAAGTATTTTTAATATATAAACATAACATATTTTTCTTAAATATAAACGTGTATTTATACATACACAGTACACACATATTTATTATGTAAACAATTTTTTTTATTTTGTATACGATTAATCATTTGACAGCACTAATATTTAAACTTATGCTAGTATAAAAGGTTTTTAAAGTAGTATTTTGGGCCATTATTCTTCTTTCATTATGCTAAAAAATTAAATCAATTAATATATGAATACTATATTACATTTATTATATTTAATAGCATTTATTAATAATAGTCTAATAAATAAATAAATAAATAAGTATTTTTAATAATAACTTCTTAATATTCTTAATAAAACAATTGTCTTGATTATAATAATAATAATTACTATTAATAATAACAATATATTAATTGTTATTATTATTATCTTGAATGGTAAATAAAGGGGAAAACCATCTAAAAAGTACAAATTATAAACAATTATTCCTCTGAATAACCAAAATCACTTAATTATCTGCTGCCATCTACTGACTCATTTTTAATAGTGGTAATAACATCACACTGAGTGAGACCACAGCAATCTGACAGAGGTTTCTGCAGACGATCTATGATGATACTTTATGATCGTTCTCTCTATGACATTATTTAAATACAAAAAGTTACAGACTTTATGAAGTGCTTACATGTTAGCTCATGACAAGCAAAACAATTCTGACCATCTGCAGATGGGTATTTGTAATACAATCCAAATCTGAAAAGGCTGGCACTCTGAATTAACTTTTAAAATGACAATCTACTTTGAAGTCCATCAACAACAGAATTGGGACAATTGCATTTACATGATTGTCCTTGATTTGTTTCAATATAGGTCACACATGATCACTTTTACACCTTCAGAAGGTACTGTACGGTTATGCAGTTGTTCGTATCCACATGGCTGTGTAGTTTGCGTAAAGATGAAAATGTCCCACCTTCAATCATATCATAGGTTTCTGGAGGCATACAGTGTCCTGCATGACTCACAGCCCACACAGGATATCTCCGGATGAACGTCTGATACAGAGTCCACATGTATGTTTTGTAGAATCCCACCACACCTGGGTTACCTGTGGAAAGGTGAAAACTTAATTTAATTTTTTCTAAATTTTTATACTTTCACTTCTGTGAGACATGGCATTCATTGTTTAGACAAGCGCAGACATTTGTTCCAGGTCTGCTGGCGTAGCTCTGCTGCTCTTTACAGATGAGGTTAACTGCGAATGAGAGGAGATAAGGAGATAAATGGCATCTCTGATACCCAGCTGCCTTCAGTACAGAACAATGGGCACTCTGTGTGGTCACAGGGAATTCACTCTCTCGCTCCAAAGAGTATCGATGGGCCACAGCCTCACAGGCCAATTCCTTCACCATAATTTGTGTGTGTGTGTCTCTGAGATTACACAAACACATTACACCAGTGTTTGAATAATAATGTTTGAATAGGCTAGGTGTTAAAGAATCACCCATCACTGGAGGTAAACTAATTTTGGGACTATTGGGAGTTATGTAAATGTAACTCCAAGGCACTACAATCCAGACTAGACAGTAATCAAAAATTCTCTTTCTCAATTCATATTAACAAGCAAAACACCATATACTCAGATACTACGTAGCAAAGTTTACACTGAATAAACACACACAAAAAAAAAGTCAGATTTTTTTTGTTTTTGTCTGGACCAAACTAAGCAAAAATATGAAAGAAGGTACATTTGTTATTTATATGGTAAGTTTTGTTTGTAATGAGAATCAAGGATTTTTATAATAGTATCGCACACAATATTTAAACTCTTTAGTTTAAATATATGAATATCAAATATCAAAGTAGTTTTAACTGTGTGGGGGGAAACATAATGCAAAGCAATACAATGATGACTGAGAGATGTACAAATACACATTCTTATGGAAGAACTTTTTTTCTCACAATTCTGACTTTTTTCTTGCAATTGTAAGTTCACATCTTGTAATTCCGACTTTTTTTCCTTGCAATTACTACTTTTCATATTGCAATTCTGGCTTTTATTCTAAGATATAAACTTGCAGTGGCGAGTTATAAAATCATTATTGCATGATGAACTCACAATTTTGACTTTTTTTTTCTCGCAAATCTGTCTTTTTAATCACAATTGTGAGTTTACATCTTTATGTTTATAACTTTATAACACATAACCGTGAGTTAAGACAGAATGGTGAGACATAAACTTGCAATTCTCAGAACATATCAGTCTTTTTTTCCCCTTCAAAATTTGACTTTGTTACTCAGTATTTATATCTCACAATTCTGAAAAAAAGTTGGAATTGCAAGAAAAAAATAATTCCAAGAAAAAAAGTCAGAATTGCGAGATACAAACTGAATTGTGAGAAAAAATTTGGAAGTGTGAGAAAAAAAAGTCAGAACTGAGAATATAAACTGAATTGTGAGAAAAAAAAGGTCAGAATTGTATGAAATAAGTCGGAATTGCCAGATATAACCTCTGAATTGTGAGAAAAAAATTCAGAACTGCGACTAAAAAGGCGCAATTCAGAGATATAAGCTCGGAATTGCAAGAAAAAAAGTCAGAATTGCAAGAAAAAAGGAGCAATTGAGAGATATAAACTCCGAATTGCAAGAAAAAAGTCAGAATTGTGAGATATAAACTTTGAATTGTGAGGAAAAAAAGCCAGAATTGTGAGAAAAAAGGCAGAATGGTCAGACATAAATTCTGAAATGTGAGAAAAAAGCCAGAATTGTGAGGGAAAAAAAGTCAGCATTGAAAGATAAAAACTGAATTGTGAGTTTTTAATCTTACAATTCTTACTTTACAACTTTCTGAGAGTTCAGATTTATGAGTTCGTATTGAGCAATTCTTGGAAAAAAAAAAAAAATAAAAATAATCACAAAAATTTCACACTAAACTGCCCTTTACTTGCTAAAAAGGAATCTACCTCAGATCGATAATGCATCTCTTTAGAGGCCTACGAATTCATGCATCATATATGACATAATACGCTTTATAGGGTCAAAGCAGGACTGGTGAAGCAAAGTTGTCCACCGTTCATCCCAGGCTTCACAGCAGGGGCAGTGTTTGCTGAGATACGCTGCACTGATACGAGCGTCGAGGGCCAACAGCAGCCCTTCTGAGCTCTTTTCAAACTGATTAAATCCATTTGTATGTTTTTATTCATGCTGAGGGTTCCCAAATCTCTTTCAGATGGGACTTGACATGCTCAAAGTCCGAACTGCTTCAAGCCAGTGTTATTAGAAATGGCAGGTTTTTCCCAACCAGTCACCACAATAAAGTCACAGGCTCTCTCGCTCTAAAGGCAGATGGAATCAAAGAATGCACTGTCACACATGGGCCCATGGATAGATTTCATCTATAGGGGCACAGGGGGTGGAAGAGGAGACAAGTGCTCTACGGCTTTAAACATCGCTCCACCCTTGATCTAGCCGATAATTACACCCGCTTTCCAATTTTTCTGTCCATGCCGAAGGTGAAAATGCTGCACGAAATTGAAAGCAATAAAACCACAGCCAATCAGACATTCCTGGACCAATGAGATTTCACTGTTGGCGTGATTACTCTGATCAGAGAAACCAAGCAACCAACAAAATGCATCGGTTCTTGACATGACGCAGCTGTGAAGAACAGAATCGGAAATTCAGGGGAAAATTCCTGTCATCATTTACTCACCCTCATGTCGTTCCAAACCCGTATGACTTTCTTTCTTCCATACAATGAAACTGGATGGAGACCAGGAGCTGTGAAGCTCCACAAAGGATGCATTGTAAAAACAACATAAAAATAGTCCCTATAACTTATCCATTCTTGTGTGAGGAAGAGACCAAAATTTAAGTTTAAATAATTTAATGGTTGTCACCAATTACTCTCATTAGGGATGCACTAATGTACCAATTCAGGCTAATACTGATACATTTATTTTTTGACAGCTAACCGATAAATGATTGTTATATTAAAGGATTAGTTCACTACCGAAAAAAATTCAGATAATTTACTCACCCCCATGTCATCCAAGAGGTTTCTTTTTTTTTCTTTTTTCAGTCAAAAAGAAATTAATTTTTGAGGAAAACATTCCAGATTTTTTCTCCATATAGTGGACTTCAATGAGGATCAACAGGTTGAAGGTCCAAATTGCAATTTCAATGCAGCTTCAAATGGCTCTACATGATCCCAGTGAAGGAATAAGGGTCTTATCTAGTGAAACAATCAGTCATATTCTAAAAAAAAAAAAAAAAAACAAAAAAAATACAACCACAAATTTATATACTTTTTAACCCTAAATGTTCATCTTGCACTAGCTCTGCGATGCGCATCTATGCTTTCACACATTACGTAACCATGTTGGAAAGGTCACATGTGGTTAATTCTTCTGTCTGTTTTAAAAAGGTAAAAGGTGGAAAAACCCCTATCTCATTTTCTCCTCCAACTTCAAAATCATCTAACATTGTTGTTTTACCTTTTTTTGTAAAGACCTTTTGACCTTCTTTGCATGCTCGCTTTGTGAACACGGGGTCAGTCCTTCCGCCTACATCACGCGTGCGTGATTCTGTAAGGTTGAGCTAATGCAAGATGAGGATTTGTGGTAAAAAGTATATCATTTTAATTTTATTTTGTTTTAGAAAATGACCAATCGTTTCACTAGATAAGACCCTTATTCCTTGTGTAAAGCCTGTTGATGCTGCACTGAAACTGCAATTTGGACCTTGAACTGGTGGATCCACATTGAAGTCCACTATATGGAGAAAATTTTCTGAAATGTTTTCCTCAAAAACCTTTTTTTTCAACTGAAGAAATAAAAAAAAAAAATTAACATCTTGGATGACATAGGGGTAAGTAAATTATCAGGAAATTTTAATTCCAGAGTGAACTAATCCTTTAAAATTCATTACCACTTTGTCTAAAAAAAAAAAAAAAAACAATTAAATAATTGTAAACATCACAAGTAACGCATCACAATATTATGAAAAGCAGATGAAAAATAGATATACATTTTGAGATGTGCAAAAAAAATACATTTACCTGTATTTTAAAATTAACTTTAAAGAATGAGTAAGCTAAATGTAAAAATAGGAAGATAAGCTGTACAATCAAATTACCAGTTTCAACTTATGTCAATAAATGTAAAATATTAATATTTCAATTAAAAATCTAATAGCAGCTGATAACCAATATTGTACAAATCCCTATCAAATTGTGCATCCTTACCAAAAAAAGGACCAAGAAGATCGGACCGATATTTTGGATACTAAAAATCCGCCATGGTCACCAATCACTTTCATTATGTGGACAAGTGAAGCTTGAAAACATGATTATAAATAACTCCCATTTTTGTTTTACAGAAAAATGTCATATTTATTAAGTCATATATATTCATTTTTGCTTGAACTCAAACTTATCACTTTAACATATTGCTGTGTTACACATTGTTAGGAAGCTGAATAGTCTCACTTACGATTTTTTGTTTTTTGGGTGGGTATTAATATACCAGGGAAGTAGAAGATCTCCTCCCCTTTGTAATCGTGTCTATTCCGTTCCTGTGTTAAAACTATAACAACCTCTCTATATGGACATCACACAGCTTATAGTAAGAACAAACTAGTGTTTGCCTCTGTGTGGGGAGAAAGAATGCAAAGGAGGCATTCCTACCAGAAAAAGACGACAGAAGCATGAGCTATCCTCTCCTCTCCCACACGTTATCATTTCCCCCTCTCCCCGAGTTCATAAATTCAGGGCTGCTCACCGGGACATTAAACAGATACCCTGCCTGCCGTCTCTGACCCCAAGGCTGCCTGGACTACCACACCACTGACGTAGTCCTGCAGGTGCAGGACGCACTCTCACTTTGTCTCTCCTTCTGTCACACACACACACAACCCGTCCTACTAGCTTACCAACCACACCGATTCACAAATACACACAAGGGAAGCCACTAAATCAACGCATAAACACCAGCAGTGATGTAGGACTCTAGTGGATATCAAAAAATAAAATATTGAGTTGAAAATATTGAGGAACTTGGCACTTGAATAAAGAGTCTCCTTCTGGTTTAGTCTGTGAATGTTGCATTAAATCAGTGTTACTTTGGTATCACTGAGATACTACTAGTTTTGTTTTTATCTTTTTTAATTTGAGTTAGTCCTTTAGTATTTTTTTAATTTTATTTATTTCAGTTAAAGTTTATTTTATTTCAAGTAACAGGTACTGTCATTTACTAGCATTAAAGTGCAGACAAAAACAGTAATCGAGTTAAACAGGTTAAGGAGACCTGCCGTAAGGAAGGCATTAGCAACTGCTGGAATTCGTTCATGCAGACAGTGTGTGAAGTTGTCTTTAACTTATTAGCTCCAACATGCCATAAAGCTGATCCAGTCTGCAGAGAAAGAGGAACAAGTGAAAATGCTTATTGACTCTGGCAAACATGCAGACACAAGGGTGACTATAGCCAGATCTCCTGACAGATTGCCCTCCGAGGGTTGTTTCAATCTATTCAAGAGGTATTGTAATCCAGGATAAAAGGCAGTAGGGGAGTTGTCAACCTCAAGAGTTGGAAAAGTTTGGATGGATGAGGAACAATTTACGAATCAATAGAGAATACCACAACAGGTATTTTTAATATAACAGTCGGTATAAACTCAATTGGCCCAGTAAATGCGCTTACTGTATTGTTTGAGGTTACGAATAGTACGCTGTTCAAACAAACAAGGCAAACAGCACAAAAACTCGACGAAGTTAATGGAAGCATGTTCCATAAAAGAGTCAAAAGCACACTAATAAACAGCATTTATACGCATCTGTGCACCGATTTTGAGGCTGTTTACAACAACATCTGATGTTAGACTTACAATAAGAAAGAAACCATCTCACATGTGAAAAGTCAGTGAAGTTTCTGTTACAAAATGCACTATAAACACTCATTCAAAAAGTTTGTGATCAGTCTTTTTTTTTTTTTTTTTCCAAACAAAGACATTAAATTGATCAAAAGTGGCAGTAAAGACATTTATGGAAATCTATTTCAAATAAATTCTGTTCTTTTGAAATTTCTATTCATCAAAGAATCCTGAAAAAAAGTGATCAAGATTTACACAAAAAATATTAAGCAGCACAATGATTTTAACATTGTTAATAATTATATGATTTCCGCAATGTGGAAAATGAGGATGGAATCGCAGATCCCAGTCATAAACACAGAATTGACTGTATAACGTGGAACGTCATGGAATTTGCCAAATTTGGGATGAATAAGTTAAAAGTATCCTGCATGAGTTCTGCATGTCTCTGTGTGAATGAATGGCGCAGACGCACAATTTTGTTTACTACACACATTGAAGCACACAATTGCGATGTTTTCAGCCTCTGCCTCCTCAATATATGAATACATGAATACACGAACATAATCTGTAGAACTGCTATAAATCACTTCATTAGCATTTTACCATTTCTTTTGAGAAAAACTATCATCATATCATATACAAACAGAAACTTAAAGGTCTTTACATGCAGCAACCCATCTAAATAAAAGTTTGGTTTAACTTGAACAAACGGTGACAGATATTACTTAATTTAATTATTGCACGACTACTACTAATAAAATTACTATTAAAACATAATTTAAGGAATATTTACCAGAAAAATGTAAATCCACAATAAACAATAAATCATTTTATAATAAAATCAATTAATTAGAGATGCTTTTGATTATTACAATTTTATGAAACCAACAGAATTTGGTAAATATGAAACTAAAAAAATGTTCATGATTTCAATTAATTAGATGTGCTTTCTGATCAATGTTTTTTTATTTAACCACTAAAACTGAGTCTAGAAATAATAAAACAGAATAAAACGGAATCCAGAAAAAAATGGAATTTGGAAAAAAAAAAAAAAAATTCATAGGGCGCTTTAAATAGAAATGTTTCTTGAAGTCAAAATCAGCAATTTATTACATTTTAAAATATATTGAAATGGAAAAGAGTTAAGGACTTGCTATGGGAGTCTAGAGGGGAGGGTAAAAGGAAAGGTCAGTGCTGGACTGGCAATCAAATACAACCTCCGGGTAACATTCCTAAAAGCATTAGGCCTGAAATCCCAGAAATGCATGAAAAAGCAAAAATAATAACCTACTTGGCAAGCCCATCGTAACTCCTGATCCACCTGCTCATCAAATGCTAGCAAGAGAATCATAATTGCAGAACGTTCATATAATTTTATATAGCTGCAAGGTGGTCAGCAGAGTTGGCTGGAGTGGGGTTGTTCCATGCATGAGCCATGAAAACTGACATAAATATTAGTTTCCATATCCAAAAAGAGAGGAAAACCCCTTGGAAACATTTGGTGATAAAAATGGCCATGTTATTAGGACCATAAGTTAGAGTAAAGCCCACACTGATTAACTCTATGAACACAGCGTGCCTCAACCCCAAGTGGAAACCAACATACTGTCTAAAGATGGCAAAGGAAAGAGGAATCTTTGTAAGATTATTATGAATTATCAAACAATGTGATACTGTGGGCTATTGAATGCAGCTGGTGGGACAAGCTGAGTGCTTTGCACAGCAGGTTCCCATAAATCAAAACCATCTGGATAGCCATCCCTGACCTATTGAACATCTTTGTGCTTTAAATAGGACTCATCATAAGCAATTTTAAGGGGCTTAACAATTTTCTTTTATAAGTGACTATATAGAAATATCGTTCATTTTATTTATACATCGTTACACATTTCTCAAGGTCAGACAAGATCAGCTTTAAGTCTGTTGTAGTTTAGCTGAAAACATGACAACTTGCGATCAATAGTTGAACATTTAGATAAAACATTTTGATATAGATAAACAACACAGATAATGGTTTAAATATCCTTCAAAAATTGGTGTAACTGCTCTCTAAAAGAAAGATTTCAAGTAGACAGTTCCTTTAAAACAACAAAAGTATTTGGATATTTAACTGCACAATGTAAACTGGCTCTTTTCAGTGCTGTACTATTACTAGTTATAGATTTTAAACTAGGAAACAATGTGAAACACTTCTTGCTCGGCAGGGGACATACAAAATCAGCAATAACACAGCAAACCTGCTGCCATCCAGTGGTTTAGTCAGTTAACACGGTTAGTGTGCCTTTGGAACTGAGGTGATTTAGCATTTATGCATCACACACTTATGTCAGTATGCTGGGACTCAACTGGAACTTTATATGAAAAAGACAACGAACAATTGGCATTTTAAACAATAGTAACTATTAATGAGTTAAAATGCTTTGTTGCATTGTGCAATAAAAAGGTTAAATTTGGTATCGTTTATGCTAAGATTACATAATGTTGAAAAAGTCTTCCAGTGGCAAATAAAATATTATTTGTGTTTGTACCCTACTTTTCTCAGTCAGTGTGAACGTCTCAATAATACAGCACCGTTTCTCATTCTTACAGAGCGAACCCATTAAAACAGTAGCACCTGTGCTGGCCCCGGTGGATATAAGAGCCAAGGGAGCCTCTGGCCAGACTGCAGAGATTATTGCTGTTATCTCTGGAGAAAAGGGCACAGGTTCTACAATAACAGTGCCGGCGTATGGGCTCTCCGTTTCCCATAAAGAGTCTATTGAGCACAATGCTCAGTGACATTCAGAGCCTGGTGAAAAGCGGCCCTCTTTAAGGTCATCAGCTTGACCATGCTCTCTCTCCAGGACATCTGCAGTTGGGGTCTCGCTTTTTTTATCAATAGTTTACGTCAGAAATTTAAAAAGTGCTGTATGTACACTGAATTAAAACTTTCATTCAGGATGACACACTCAGTTGATCAAATGGACAGTAAAGACATTTATAAACACATTTCTCTAATTTGTAGATTTTATATTTAAATAGATGCTGCTCCTTTGAATTGTTTTGACAAAAACAATAAGAAATGTTTCTTAAAGGAAAAGTCCACTTCCAGAACAAAAGTTTACAGATAATTTACTTACCCCCTTGTCATCCAAGATGTTCATGTCGTTCTTTCTTCAGTCATAAAGAAATCATGTTTCTTGAGGAAAACATTTCAGGATTTCTTTCCATATAATGGACTTCAATGGTGCCGCGAGTTTGAACTTTCAAAATGCAGTTTAAATGCAGCTTCAGTGGGCTCTAAATGATCCCAGCTGAGGAAGAAGGGTCTTATCTAGCAAAATGATTGGTTATTTTACAAAAAAAAATTTACAATTTATATAATTTTTAACCTCAAATGCTCCTCTTGTCTAGCTCTGCGTGAAGTCTGTGTGTTCCGGTTCATGACATTTAGGGTAGGTCGAAAAACTCCCATCTCATTTTCTCCTCCAACTTTAAAATCGCCCTACATCGCAGCAAAAGTACCGTCCCAGTGTTTACAAAGTAAACACACAAAGAAGATCAAATGCTCTTTACAAATAATGTTTTTCGACCTACCCTAACTGTCTTGAACAGGAAAAAGTATATAAATTGAAAATTTTTAGAAAATAATCAATCATTTCGATAGATAAGACCCTTTTTCAGCTGGGATCATTTAGAGCCCACTGAAGCTGCATTTAAACTGCATTTTGGAAGTTCAGACTCAAGGGAACCATAGAAGTCCACTATATGGAGAGAAATCCTGAAATGTTTTCCTCAAAAAACATCATTTCTTTACGACTAAAGAAAGAAAGACATGAAAATCTTGGATGATAATGGGGTGAGTAAATTATCAGTAATTTTTTGGTCTGGAAGTTCTCCTTTAAGCAGCAAACCAGCATATTAGAATGATTTCTGAAAGTCGTGTGACACTGAAGACTGGAGTAATGACTGCTTAAAATTCAGCTTTGGATCGCATGTTAAAACATATTCAAAAAGAAAACAATTATTAAATTGTAATAACATTTCACAATATTTCTGTACTTTTGATCGTTTTTGATCTATTGATGGTAAACCATATGAGAACTCTTTAAAACCATTATTATATTATACTATTATTATTATTATTATTATTATTATTATTTTTACCAGCTCTAAACTTTTGAACAGTATTGTAAATCATTCAAGAAAGAGAAAACTACTTTTGGAGATGATAAACAAAGAGGAACTGGGAGACAATATTTCCTAAGTCTGAAATTTAGTGACAGCATAAGACACTTTACTGACAGCTAAAGTGCTTTGAGAAGACAACTATAAAAGAAAATGCGCCATCCAAGAATTCAATGAATCATGAACACATGACAATGAATTAACGACTTTGGCTCACAAAACAGGCCAGATTTGTTCATAAACTGATGTCTAATAAATTGTCTAGTGCTGTTTTCAGGGAAATTTGCTCAAATTACAATTTTTAGGGTGCGTGTATAACTCACACACTATCAAATGGCAATAGAACACCTGAAATACATATGAGTAGCTGACAAACAGGTAGTAAAACAAATGCTTAAAAAAAGAGACAATTTTTAAAGAAGAAGTGCATATATTTATGTATTGTGGTGTCTGATCTTTGGGGAAACATAAAGAGTCCCTAACTTTGCCAATTCTTTTGTTTGTTTGTTTTTTTTTTTTTTTTTTTACATTTTTACTGAATTGTACCATAAATTGTACTGTAAATTGTACCACAAACTGTATCACTTATTTTCATATAGCGTTATTTTTTTTAAAATGAAATTATATTACAATTTTTTTTTTCCCCATAACTTGGACAAGTTCAAGACAAACTTTGACAACAAGACAAACTTTGCTGTCATTTGTTTAAAACTGCTGAAAATTATACCATTTTAAAATTACAGATATTTATATCTCTCCTACTGCAATACTCAACTGTTTTTTTTAATATATTTTGAGATAAAAACAAATCTGTGGTTCTTTAATGTGTGTCATACCACAGGACATTATGTTACACTAAAAAACAGAAATGGCAGCTATAAAAGTATTTCTATTTAATTTTAAACATGTCAAAGGAGAAAGAAAGCAAACAAAACAAAATTTTCATCAACAAAATTTAGTCTCTTAGGCAATCAGTATGTTACTGAAACTCTTCTAGCCCCCCACTGCATGTGTGGCACATCTAAATATGATTGATACTCAAATTATATTCATTAAGATGTGAATGATTTTAAGTATACTCTTTTTAAGGCATCATTTTGATTCTATTTACTTTCTGCATCATTCTCTTAGGATCTCCTTCCTTCTGGTGGATCCCTATTCGTTTTCTGTCTATATAAAAGTTTTGCAAAAACATCAGAAAACAGTTTAATTAATGTAATTATTGCATTTAAGAACACTGCACATGATGAAAAAATAAGAAAAAGGAGTTAAACAAATCTTATTTAATTATTTAAAATGCTTCTTAAAGAGATCCTGTCCTCTTGTATGACATCTTTGTCCTATGGTGTGGCAGTACAGGTGTCACACCAGAGGGCATTATCTGTCACACCAAAGAAACTAACCTGTTATTAGTGGTTAGCAGGACACATTTGCATAATTTTGCAGGATTATGTAGTTTTTAACTAACAAATATAATTTAGGGTTGTCACACCAAGGACAACAAAACGTAACACTTTTGTATTGGTTCCAAAAAAGTTAAATATTTGAACAATTCTGAGACCAAAAAAATTACCAAGTGCACATGTCATGGGGTTCAAAGGGGGCTTCAGTCACATCATCATTAATGGGGTCCTTCAACTAATTAAAGCTTTTTTTTGGAATTGGCCAATATCAGGATATGGTGTCACACCAGAGGACATGGTTTTCAGAGACAAAATGTTATCCATTTCCTATGCTTTCAGAAATATATGAATGAAAAAAAAAAGATTGTCATTGACACTTGTACAATTATTCTGGTGGTATTTATTGACATTTTTATGTTTTTCTTTTTAATTCATAAAAGTTGCAATTTACTGAACCATGCTTGAGACAGTCACACTATATGACAATTTTGACATTTGGCTCAAAAATAAAACAAAACAAAAAAAAAAAAACAAATGACACTGCAGCTTTTATAACAACATGTCCAAACAAAGGTTTACCGATTTACTGCTTTTTAAATAACGACAATATTAATTATATAAATTGGTTTTCTTGTGGGACAGTGAAAATGCCATGTCATGTCAACAACCCATATTTAGTCATATTATTCCATTTTTGATGCTTTAAATACTTTTATTAAGCCTGAAAGCTCTGGTCTCCATTCACTGCATAAAAAACGACAAGTACATTTTTCAAAATATCTTAAGAAGTTATACAGATGGGAAATGATGACAAAGCTTTTATACATTTTTGGTGATCTCTAGAAATTCAAAGAGCCTTAGCCACAGTATATGTAAATCTATGAACTAGAAAGTACAAATATGAAAGTTACATCCAAAGTCTAAGTTCTAACATAGTCTTTCTGACTCCGTGTAATAATCTTAAACAATTTTTTTTGTGCTTAACATCTGCTCCTGAGCTACACAGCTTTTCCATGAAGTCAATGCATTAGAAGCTGCTGTCAGGGGAAGAGTGGTGGCCCACAGAGCCATTTTCCACTGGGGTTTTCCTCTTGACCCAAGGCCAAGTGTAAAAAAGGTAGACTCCCTACTGTGCTGAACTTTTCTTCATATCCCCGGCATCTGTTGAACTGTGTTCTGTCCAATGCTTCGGATAGCTGTGACGCACTCACCCACCTGTGTACCAATCACTGCTACGCAAATTTGGCTAGTTCCATTAGTTATGTTTATTTATGCCTTGGCAACCAAAACCTAACGCAGCTCAGTCTACAATATACATTTCGCCTCAAGACAGGTTTATTTTGTTCTTGGTCTTAATTATGGAAGTGAAGTCATAGGCTTTGAAGTTGAGCAAAACTTTAAGATTTAAAAGTTCATGCAAACATTCCCTGACATTCAAAATGTAACTTTCAAAAACAATATAGAAACAAATAAAAAATAAAACAGGTTGTGTATACAAAGCAATGCCCAAGTTTGTTACTTTAGGATGTCTCAAATGTATGTAATATAATATAATAAAGGGTGCAAATAAGTTTTTCTCATAAGAGCACCTGAAGATTTGGTTTGGTCCTCACACTTCATGTAGTGTGACCCATTAAATATAACTATTTAAAAAAATTATTAATTATAGTGATAATAATATTATTGCATTATATTCATATAGTTTTTTTTTTTAATAAAATAACAAACAAAATAATTATATTTTAAAATAAAAAGGGAGAATTAAATAAAAATACAATTATTTTGTAGTAAGTTTAAAAATAAAATTGTAACATTTACTTTTTTATATACACTGCCTTCCAAAAGTTTGGAAACACCCCTGGCAAAGTGTGGTTTTGGACGATATCAGCATAAATCCTTATTTTTTGGTGCAAATACACTAAAGTAACTTGACATTATCATTGAAGACCAGCAATAATAATTTTAATTTTGATTACATAATAATGGCAATAATATATGTCAAAGTCAGACATGCCCCTTTGCCAGCTGTGATGCCTGGTTACTGGTTTAAACGTGGCCCAGGTTTTAAATTTTTTTTTTTGGGTCAGTACACCTTAATAGCTTCAACAACTGATTGCCAATTAAGTTTAGAATACAATGAATTTAGGCCCAGATTATGCAGAGCTGTAATAGCTGCTAGTGGTGGCTATTTTGATAAATCGAAAATAGAAAAAAAAAATGTCTATGTATAAACTGTTTATGTAATAAAATATGTTTTTGTAGTTTGTGTTGTCCCTTATCAGTGCAAAATTATCACAAATTAAAAAGGATTCATGCCAATATTGTCCAAAACCCCACTTTTCTAGGGCGTTTCTAAACTTTTGGAGGGCAGTGTACATAATTTTCAAACTTAAAATCAACAATCTTTTATTTTGGCGGGTTGCCGTGGGTTGTTTTTCATGTCCACGGGTTGAAGCGACCACAAAAATGTGATATTTATCCCCTGGAATGCAAATGCAAACATGTTTTTAACTCCCAGAATGCGATTTTAATGGCGACCCCCCCCCCTCAAAATGCAATTGGGCTAGTTTTGAGCAGCAACTGGGCAGGTTTTCTTGTGAAAACCTGCCAACCCTGCCAGCAAGTAAGTGTATGCACTGCCAACTGAGGAGCGTAAGTGAAGCACATCAGTGAATGATTGCATTGTGCTTTAAAATTGGCAGCAGATAGCCTAGATTTAGGCATTCAGTTTGAATAGAAATTGTACACAGTATTACAGTATTACAGTATACAATGTAATGTAATGTAATATAACACATAAAAACTTTGAGGGGCGAATGTTTGTGATCTCACTATTTTTACATTATTTTTTTGGAATGTGAAGGCTGTCGATTTAACATGATAACTGGGTGTGATTAATTATGGAAAAAAGGGTTAAAATTAACGCATTTAATGCATCTGCCCCAGCCCAAACGAACATGATGCAGGACGACTGACTGCACAACGCAGCCTTTAAATAATCTTAAAATTCAAGATACGAAAGCAAATGCCCCTGTACAGGTTTTTGTCTTAAATCATATGATATAGTTTAACAATATCACACAAGCAAGAGAGACGTTTTCTCAAATATCTGCACAAATGCAAATATTATATTGATTTTACACATCAGTTCAATAAACAAGAAGTTAATATTTTTTACATTTTGGACACAATATTGTCAGTATTGCCTGTTTTCCTTAATTTAAAATACTTCCAAATAAAGCCACAGCAGAATTGTTGTGCCTTTCTGTTTGTTTGTTACTGAACGAATCCACGTTTTTGAACTAATCAAATGAGCCACTGATTCAGAAATTATATTACAGGAAATTGAAATATGAAGGAATGTTTGAACTGTTTTTGTTTTACTTTTTTATATAATAGATATATAATTTAACTTTAAATATAATATTGTATACTTCGATTTCTTGCCAAGAGAGAACTCAACCCATCTTACCTGGAATGACAAGGATTAGCATTTTGGGAGGGTTGGGGCCTTTGCTGGCAGCATGCAGGTCTGTTGGTCCATATTTAAGCAGCTCTGTTATTGCACCTCTGCAGTAAACAAACTCTACAGAGGCGTCCTCTCCAGGCCCGCCCGATCCTGGACTGCACATCACATCAACTGGATCAGCTCCACACAGTTCTGGGCCTAAGTAAAGAAACCAGACTGATTATATTATATAAAACTTTCCACAACACAGCTAAACCACCATCAGCCTTCAGTGATTACAGTCACACACGGTAGAACTCTGTCCCAGAATGTCTGCGTGACGAAAGTCAACCTCTGACATCTAAAGAAAAAATGAACGCTTGCAACACACTGAACACTGGAGTTTAGAATCTGTTATCTTCTAAAGCCTTGCCCTTGGTCAGATCATTCAGTTCAGACTCAACATGCATACAGAAATAGCAGAACAGAAATAGAATAGAATAGAATAGAATAGCCAAAGCATGGGTAAGAATGGACAACACACACTGAGCATTGGAGTTAAGTTTGAAAATTGTTTTGCAGACAACACAGCAAAATAGAACAGAACTGAACAGAACTGAATAGAACAGAACAGAACAGAATAGAATAGAATAGAATAGAACACACCAAAGAAAGTACTTTTGTTTATCTAAAATCAAAACGTGTCACTGGATAATTTCTTATTGACATGTCTAACTTATGAAGGTCTTTAATATAATAACTATTAATTCCTTATAATGCCCATTCATTACATTTACCTACGACTTTACACACAAAGTTCAAAGCTTTACCACGGTTGTGACATTTGAATGACTTCACTGCATTTCTTACCGACACACGATAATCTTTTGAGTGCTTGTGAGCGGAGAAAGTTCGTAAGAAGAGATGTAATGACTTTTACCGGTAATCTTCCCAAAGTAGGTACCATTAAACCCAAGAAGCGAAACGCTTCCTACTGTTTCTTCTCCTTGATATTTTGTGTGTAAGTCTGAGAACCAACGGAAGCTTATATCGCCACCTATTGTACTGTATGTAAGCCGACTGTGCTCATTCAGCTACACTACACTTTGTAATAATAAGGTGAACATAAACATTTATCTTTTTAAGTATGTAAAAATAAATGGGTTTGCTTATGTATGTATGCGCATGCCATTATTTTTCTTCATTCTGGATTTTTTATATTTGTTTACTTTAGTCATCCCCAGTGAAAAAACCAGCATATGCTGGTTAGGTATGTTTTGATGCTGGTTTAAGATGGTCCTTTGCTGGTTTTTGCTGGTCATGTTGCTGGTCAAGGACCAGCATGAACCAGCAAAGGACCAGCATAAACCAGCATCAAAACCTACCTAACCAGCATCCCAGCATCAAAACATACCTACCAGCATATGCTGTTTTTTTCACCAGGGATGTTAACTAACGTTACTGGACTTTCTATCCCTCCACCGTTTTGATCGAATGAAAACTGTTGAATATCATTTAAAACCTGGAAATGATTACAAATTATGTCTCGTCTCAAAAATAAATTAAATATTAGTATTTTGATTAGATGTTAGATGGAATTAACTTCAAATTAAACATCATCTTATGTGATTAGCTCACTACCTCGAGATTAATTCACATTACGGGAATAGTAACAAACAGATATTTATGAAAATACAACAGTGGTGTTTGTTGTCATTTAGTGTTACAGAAGAAAAAACTCTATAGTGTCTTTAGCGTCCTTGTGTCGAGGCTAGTGTATTTTCAATATAGTATGGGCAAAATACTTTTTGAACATGTTACATGTTTTAAACTATAACCTTTTATCTCCCCCATTTATTAAATAAAAGCAACCCATTTTAAATTCATTTTGCCCATGTGTGATACTGCATTGATTGTTGCTGATCAAATTTTTTGCTATCAGGTCTGCACAGCACATTCCAATAGTTTGCATCATCTGCACAACTATGCTGGAAAGTCCCCTTTGCCTGCATTAGGTCATCTGTGTATGTGTGAGAAAGAAAGAGCACATAATGTAGTTTTCCTTCAATTTTTGGGCTGGGGGGACTAAAGAAAACAAAAGATAAGGTACAGAAAAGATGATGGCATATCCTAGTTTGATAGGAGACGGGACGTATTTAGGGCTGGACAACTGGGAATGTTGTCCCAGGCCTTATGAGAAAGCAGGCCTGCTAAATACATCTTTACACTGCGCTTTAATTGCAACAGCCCGATCACATTATGCCACTGTCATTACATTATATGACAAACACTCACTGTGACCTCCCAGAACTGGTCAGCTTCAGCAGATGTCCTGGATCACCGCCCTGATGTGAGGACTTAAACCTGTGGATCATAACGGTCGGCCACACACACAGCAGTGCTCTACAAATACATTTACCTTTAGATATCAAGTTGAATCTTTATCTAGTCACATGCTGTGAGCTTTCAGAAAGATGAATGCGTGGTAACAGACTAACTGCCCTCTGCTGCATGCGTCTCCAATAAGACTCAACTGCAACTGTTTTAAGTATCAGTCTTAACCATCATGAGTTCCACAGCGATATCTGGACATAATCCATTCTCGTACAGAAATATGTTGAATCTGATTTTCTGCCGCTGCTGTAACAGCCAGTAAAATGTCAGCACTAAATCCAAGCAAAGCACAAAAGGCTCCAACACTGGCTTAGGCAGTAATCTCAGTATTCTTTCAACACACTATCACAAAATCATGAGTCAATCACTGAAAGAAATGAACTGATTAAAACTGGTAAAAATAAAGTATTAGGAGCCAAACGGGGGAAAAGGTTCCACACACTTTTTATTAGATCAAGATTAGTTTCAGGAAAGAGCATGCGATATGACATTGTACCACTGTACCTGTGTTTTCTCATGTTGGACAGATGACTGTGACACAGGCTTAGATGCAGATTTCTCATGCAGGATCAGGTGTCCTGTGAGTTCTCACCTGAAAGTAAACCCATATGTAATCAACAGCCAGATCGATCTTTGATGTATTAGGTCCAAAAGCGCAAGTCCACATGCAAGCAGACTGAGACACCAGGCAACATAATTTAAAAGGTATTCAGAGAATATCTGGAAAGTGTAAGTCATACTCACTCTAATAAACTGTTACTTTGACAAAAAGATACATTTTGTGATGACTAAAGTGGGTTTTGGCATATTAACGTCTAAAATAATGTTTAGTCATGATAATGTTTGCAGAAAAAAATATTAAAAAGCAATAAAGAGAAAACAAAGTGCTGCCAATTTAGCTTTTTTGGCATGCTCAATTTGACGCAGGCCAGTGAGGCAGCTGCAAATAATGTGAATGTATAAATAATGAATTTAAATGCTTATTCAAAGTTATTCAGCTGACTAACATGAAGTAAGCCAAAACTGTCAAACACTGGTTCTCACATAAGAACAGACTTTAATGTCTCTTGCTTTCTTGCAAAAATGAGTACATCATTTCATAAATTATCATTTCAATAGAGAAGAGTTTGGGAAAATGCTAAGATGGCCTTTTATTGTATATACACTTTTAAATTGATTTTTTGTTTTTTGTTTTTTTTTATAAAAGCTAGTCACGTTGCATGAAACATTGCAGATTGAGAAGAAACACAGTGTGAAATGACGCAGTGTGTCAGGGGCTGTTCACACAAAATGCTCCGCTGCTATTCTATTGCTTTTCTATGTAAACATGCACTACAGTGGAGATCAAAATTAGAGAACAACCTATAGACCAATTCAGTGCAAACTGTGATGACGTTTTTGTAGGCGGAGCCTATCTGGTGGCAGAAATAAACACTTTTCAAGTGGCAGTCTATGGAAACCATGGATTAAAAGAATAAAAATGGTACATTTGAGTTTATACTTTAAAATTCTGACTTTGTTCTCGCAATTCCGATATTATATCTCACAATTCTGATAAGAAAAATCAACTTGTCATTCTCTCTTTTGAATTTATATCCCACACTTCTAGCCTTTTCCCCCTCAGAATGAACAGATCCCGCCATTGCTGAGTTAAATCGAGTTAGAAAGTCCAAAATACGAGATATAAACTTGCATTTGCGAGAAAAAGTCCGAATTGTGAGATAAAATAGGTTAATGTAAAATGTTATAGGTTTAAATAGTATTTCATGCTGTAACTGTACGGCTAATATTTTGTATCCCTATCAAATTTATGCTTTAAAAGTAGAGTGCTCATAGCGGGTTTCTTCCATTAGTTTGTCCATTTAAAAGTCTGCGTTTAGCTTCAAATGGCGTTTTTGATGACAGTATTCTATAGAAATGATTTGAATTCCGATTCTGATATCCAAAGGCACAACAATACAATTTATTTCTTATTCTGTGGATTTTCCCTGTTTCACGGCACTTGTTACCAGTGTTTTTTCTGCCACCACAATGCACACACAGCAGCAACTGATGTAACTGTGACATCTACTTCAAATTGGTCTATAATTTCCTACATATCAATGTCACTGCTTAGTCCTATTTAAAGTTATCCTAACAGGAGTAGAAAGGCAGTTTTTAAGCATATTTCATAAATTTACTGTATTCTGAAGCATAGTAAATGTGATATTTGAAGAAGAACTTACATAACACTTACAGATACCTCCAAGTTACTGGTGTTAATCTGGCACCTGGAGCTAATCTCCTTAATTATATGACAAACCTGATTTAACTGGCAGCATTTCTCCAACTTTCACTGAGATTGCTAGATGGCAGGTCACTCTAAGGTGACTGAAACCCTGCGACAGGAGGTTGTCCAGATGAAGGCCAAAGGGATGACACTTTGAGGCATTGCAAGAGAAGCTGCTTGTTCCAAATCTGTGCTTTCTTTAATATTGCAGCTTTACAATGACACTAATTTGTTCAAGTCCCCCAAAAAGGCGGGTTGTCCATGTAAGAAAAATGCACGAGAAGACAGGCCACTGCAGAGACTCTCAATGGGGAAATCGGTTCAACACTGCAGCTGGAATTGCTTGGCAGTTTAGTGCTAAACAAGGTAAGGATCTTCTCTGCATGTTTAAGAGAAATCGGACTGAAAGTGTGCTGTGCAGTGACCAACCCTCTCATCAGCAGAAAGAATCAAAAGGCTCACCTTTGCTGAGGACCATGTCGTGTGGAGAGAGGAGAACTGGTCCAAAAATTTACTTTAGTGATGAGAGCAAGTTTAATTTATTTGGGTCTGATGGGAAACATTTTGTTAGGTGTCAAACTGAGGAAAAACTGAAGCCTAAGTGCATAAAGAAGTCAATGAAAGGTGGAGGAGGAAGTGTGATGGTTTGGGGATATTTTCTACAGCAGGAGTTGCTACATGGCAGAGTAAATATTTATCAGAAACTCTTTCAGCAACATGAGGTTCTGTCCCTGCAAGCATCTTCTAAATCAGCCTGCAATTTTCATGCAAAACAGGTAAAACAGTTCCTTGAAGCTAAGAACATTGAGATTTGAAGGTATGGCTAAGAAACCCACTACACTTACCAAACTATGAAAGAGAGTGGAAAAATAGTGGACCAAGACCACACCAGTGCAGTGTGAGAAACTAATGATGATGATGACCTGCGGCCGCAGATGTGCTAAAGTCATCCAAAGCAAAGGCCTCTATACTTCCTACTAATTTCTGACAGCTGTAACCCTCCAAAATGTTAGTTGTATTTTTCTTTTTCGTGCTGCAGTGTTTACTGGTCTCTAATTTTGATCACTGCGTTTTTTGCAAAATAAAGGCTTTTGTTGAAATACCTTGGATATTTTGTCAAACATTAGTAGAACAGTGGTATATCTACAGCTGCTATTCCTTCAAATTTGAGTAAAGATTAACAATATTTCAGAAAAAATCAAAGATTTATAGATTGTTCTCAAAATTGATCTCCACTGTACATGAGGGTATTTGACCTGTTGAGCACTGCTACTTTTGTAGCATCTCAAAACATGTTCTAAAAATCATTCAAATAAAAAATTTCAACTTTTAAAAAACCTGACACTAGAACTTTCACATTTTTTTCCCAATTCCACTACCCTGCTCCTCGCATTTTTTAATGCAAAAAACACATTCCGTGTGAATGGCTGATGAGACAAAGAATGTAACATTCCCCATTTAACCATCTGCACTTCTATTCAGTGAATAATACAAAATGTATTGTTAGGGAACTAGTGTGCTGAAAAGGTGGCTAAATGCATTCATAATAGCTAATTTTTTTGATGACCAGACCACATGACCAGCTAAGGACCAGCATAAACCAGCAAAGGACCACCATCAAAACCTACCTAACCAGCATATGCTGTTTTTTTCAACAGGGTAGAGAAGCACTTTATAGTAAACTGTAATTTGTTAAAGCTGCATTACGTAAGTTCGCCTATTTGTCACCATCTCTCTTTGAAACCTGCAATTGCAGTTATTTGCAGAATTATCTTTTTTTTTACATGGAATCATTGTCAGGGCTCCTCAGCGTTGATGAATAATGTTTTGAGGTGTATCCTCCAGTGTGGTATAGTCACTGTATTTACAGATACAACATCTTGGAAGTATGCCCAAAATAAGAAGTTTCACTGGAAAATGTCATCTGAACAAGTAAGTAACATGTCTGCAAGTTCTGTCTAATCTCTAATAGAGGGTTTGCAATTACCTCATGATTTGGTCAGTTACCCGGATGCACGGCCATATTGGCAACACTGGATATACGTATTGATGGCACAGTTAATGTACTTCTGAATACATTGTTCTGCTATTTTGTGCTGTCTAAACCACGGAAAAAACGTATGAAAGCTTCTAAATCATACAGAGAAGGACCCAGTAGGCAGTAAAGGGTTTGACAAACTAAAGTTAATAGGTGGTAAAGATACGTTCTGACTAGTTGTTTAGCAACAAGTCACCAATCATACACTGAATAGCGCTTGCTTTATTAAATATTTGTGTGCTTTTTATAGTCACAGAAACGTTTCTGCTCTGTATTTTATTTCAGCGTTCGAGGGAAAAAAATATCTTGGTGCAGTCGGAGTAAAGAAGCAATCACATTATTCATTTTCTCTTTTCTCTGAAATGTGTGAAAAGCATTTTAGGGTGCATCTTAAACAGGAGGAAATAAGCTTAACTTGAATATTTTCTGGTGTTAAGATTGTCAGATCACCCCTGACCACCACATACAGTATTTAGTCCCGCCCAATCTCAAACATATGCTCATATACATACTATCTGTGCCTGCGGCCAGTATGCCAAGAATTCCATGCTTCTGACCCAACATTCTCACATCTCAATCTAATCAATAATAATGATATTTTACTGGAAACACATGTAACATTTAACCACACACACAGTCAAACAAATTTTTACCGAGCTCTTTGAGGACAAAAGGGAATACTTAGTGCACCTGTGAAAACACAGTATCAAAATATTGGTAGAGAGATCTGTTGTTTAAAAAAGAAAAAAGAGAGATTATAATGTTAAGTATTTCCTGAATATATCTTGATGCATGACAGTGTGAATATCATTCATGCATTAATAAATATATCCATAACACAGCTGTTTGTCTTGGTATGTTCCCTCTTTTTTCCTTTTTAACTAAGAGAATTAATCAAAAGTTTCACAAGACTTGAGGACTGAGGACCCAAGGCTGGAGTTCAGTTGTGATTACAAGAAATCAGCTATATATGGTTTTGATTATTAATTCATAAACAGCTTCATTTTTTAATGCTAACTACTTTGACTGAAAGGCATGACTTTGTTTCGCTTTGTTCCACACATCTGACACACAAGTGCCTGGAAATGTTTCAAAATTCCAAGTGCCACACAGAAAGGATTCACTCTTACTGCCATATCTGTAATATGTTGCTCAGTCAGTGGCCAGCTGTTGTTTAATGCTCCGACTTGGTTGTAAATCGTCACAAGATTTAGAGAGACACTTTGAAACCTGCTGCAGTGATTTACATGTATGACAGACCCAACAGGTTGAGGTACATTATCTGAGCTCTCAAGGGGGGAACTGCTGTCCATTAGAGGTATACGCAACCCACACACATAATCTGTAGCCAAAATGGTTAGAAACAGATGCATCCAAAATCTTCAAGTGCCCTGTGTGGTTAAAAGTCCATATTAGTGTCTTGCTCCTGTGGGGCCTTTAGTACTTGAGAGCATGTGTGTGTGTGTGTGGATATGTGTGTGCATTAGCGAAAAGGATGTGATTTACACATGCAGGGGTCAGAAGGAAGAGGGGGTGTCTGGTGTTTGGTATAGCACCTGGCCCATCGTATCTGATCACATCAGTTTCTTCTTTCTCCCCTTGCTACTCAAGGACATTTATCAAACAAGTTCTTCATCACTACAACCTCTAAAATCCTGCCTCAATACATCTGAGGAAAAGCATTCCCCATTCAAACATCTGCACGTCTATTCAGTGAATAATACAGAATTTATTGTTAAGGAACTAGTGTGTTGAAATGGTGACTTAATGCATTCATATGTTTTAAATTTTTCTAAACAACTAAAGACATTAGAGAATTTTTTATTTAAAAAACACTTTATAGTAAACTATAATTTGTTAAAGCTGCATGTGCATCGGCACGGCTCCTCAGCGCGGATGAATCTAATGTTTTGAGGTGTATCCACCAGCGTGGTATAGTAACTGTATTCACAGATAGTACGTCTTTGAAGTATGTCGAAAATAAGAAGTTTCACTGGAAAATGTTATCTGAACAAGTAAGTAACGTTTGCCAATTTTGTTTTCCCCAACTGAAAAAAAAGTTTATATAAACGCTACCAATGGTGATTAAAAATCTAACGATCACAAAATTTGCTCAGATCACGTAAAACCGTTCAAATTATTGTTATAGTTTGTTCTCAAATTGTTAATATACGATATTGGCAATACTGGGATATAAACTCAGCACTGATTGCACGGTTATGCTGTCTAAACCACGGAAAATACGTGTGGGAGCTGCCAAATCATATAGAGAAGGACTTAGTAAGCAGGAAACGGCACAATAGTTTGACAAACTAAAGTTAAAAGGTGGTAAAGATACATACAGGCAGTATTAATTAAGACATTAGCCTAACATGACAATAATTGACCATTTCCAGCAGCAATAATCAGCAAAATATGCAAGTTTTGTTCAGGTTCAGTGGCATTGTTTACATTCAGTGCCACCAATATGGCCAACTGATGACGCGTCATGAAAACATCTACTGACTTTGGATAATTTCTAACCAAAAAATGTTACGGAATGCAGCTTTAATTCAAATATAGGCCTACATTCTCAGAAGATATAACATTCAAAAATGACTTTAACTTGAAAAATAAAAGCTTGAATAATTAAAGTGACCTTTAAATCATGCTAAACAACATTAAATCATAAGATTATTTGCCATCTGGTTCACTGCCCATATACAGTACCACACTCTCTGTAATGGTATGTGTCTATGATGGGCTGCAATTATGTCATTTCCTGCCTTCATGTTACTTGTGACAAATTCATCCACCAGATTTCATTACATTTGACATTTCAAATAGAAACCGCTGGCAGTGCTGCTCTTTGTCTGGCATGGCTCGTCCAGCATCAGGTCTCTGTTATGGGGGTGATGGGGCAAACTGGTTTAGGGTCACCCTCAGCTGCCATTAATTTAAAATAGAGAGCTAAATGAATGACAGACTGTCACCGCTGCCAGCATGTGCCTTCCAACAATTGCATATGAATATGTGGTATGTAATTAAAGAGATTCCCATTACAATATTCTCTGCGCACAGCAAAAACATGGGTCATGGGTGTTTCTTTTATGTCTCAAGTGTTAATTCGAATTAAAACTAACTAAACTAATGTTACAAAAAATATATCATAGTCCATTAAGATGGTCTTGGAAACTTTTTTTTTTTAGGTTTTACCCTTGTCCCAGACCCAGACTGTCAACTTTGAACTAGTACAGTTCATATTAATTTTTTAATTTTTGTTTAATTGATTCATTTTAAAGCCTTGGTGTCCTTAGAAACACCTATATGTGTTTTTCAGTCCTGTCCAGCTTCTCAAACTCTAAATTTGAGAGTGTTTATATTATATGGTATAACATTTCCATATAGAGGAAATGTAAAACAGCCTACTTATTTTAGCTTCCAAATTTCTTGAAAATGTCAGTAGATGGTCGGGAGCCACATGAAATCATCATTTTAACGTGTGGAAGGTAATACATCATTTCATGTCTGCATGCTGTCATAACTATGATATATTCAGTAGAATGCATTTGTTTACAATGCAATGTAATGTAGACTTCTCACAAACTTACACTGCAATACTGCAATATGTTTGACATTTAAAATTAAATATGATGGTGAAATTGTCTCCTCTATTTACAATAATACAAAAAAATGACAAGTTCATCGGGACAGATGAAGATCTATGGAAGTTTGAAGAAAGGCCTTAGTTTGATTGTATGAGAGCATGTAATAAATACATGAGTAATGATACAAATGGGAAATTTGAAACCTGCTCATCTGCCAATTGTTTTTAAAGTTCTGTCAAAAAACTCAAATCCTTGTGATTTATGAACAGACAAAGCATAGATGATCATAAAAGAGGCTTTTCAACTCTCTGGTGAACCCAGTGTAAGACATGCAAATTGTAAAATGCATAAATACAAAATTCATTCCCAGAACTCTTATTCTGGTGTTTTCTGCATGAAAAAAGCACCAGTGTGTTGCATTATTTTTAACTCTTAAGCCACCTGGCTGGCTGAAACAAGAAAGATCTTTCACAAATTTTCATTCTAGTTTGTAGTCAATCGGTCTGAACTTTGTCACTCTGGATGAAAAGTTCACTGAGGAGAGGAGAAAATGAATGACCTTTTGATTAATATGAGGCTGGTGTGAGGAGCTGATGATACCCAAATGCCAGCGACTAGCAGAAACAGTCAGCATTTGATCTGTAAGAAGGTCAAGTCAAAAGCAAAACAGCTAAGAAGCATGAAATCATCTGTCCATGTGATTTTTATCAGTTTCCAGCCTCCTTCCAGCTGCAGCAGGCGGAGTGGGTGGAGCGGCGTAGAGCAGCGCATGCTTTATTGCCTTTTACACACCCTGTAAATCATTGACATTTTGTTTTCACTTGTTAGCCTGCTCCTCGGGAAAAATTAGATTATTTAGAGCTGGCACTGAATCAGCTCAAGGACATTTGAAGATCAGGGATATTGTTGAAATATGTTTTTTTTAACATCTGTGCTTATGTTACTGATTTATTTAGGCTTTTAACTTTGTGACTTATTTGATTCTGGCTAAATGTGCTACACAAACAAGTCAACTTTCACTGCAAATTATTGGTATTTTCATATTTACAGTATGTAAACTTCTTAAAGGGGTCATCGGATGCAAAGTTCACTTCTACATGTTGTTTGAACATTATTGTGTGTTGGCAGTGTACAGGTGCATCTCAATAAATTAGAATGTTGTGGAAAAGTTCATTTATTTCAGTAATTCAAGTCAAATTGTGAAACTCATGTATTAAATAAATTCAGTGCACACAGACTGAAGTAGTTTAAGTCTTTGGTTCTTTTAATTGTGATGATTTTGGCTCACATTTAACAAAAAACCACCAACTCACCATCAATCTCAACAAATTAGAATATGGTGACATGCCAATCAGCTAATCAACTCAAAATACCTGCAAAGGTTTCCTGAGCCTTCAAAATGGTCTCTCAGTTTGGGTCACTGGGCTACACAATCATGGGGAAGACTGCTGATCTGACAGTTGTCCAGAAGACAATCATTGACACCCTTCACAAGGAGGGTAAGCCACAAACATTCATTGCCAAAGAAGCCGGCTGTTCACAGAGTGCTGTATCCAAGCATGTTAACAGAAAGTTGAGTGGAAGGAAAAAGTGTGGAAGAAAAAGATGCACAACCAACCGAGAGAACCGCAGCCTTGAGAGGCTTGTCAAGCAAAATCGATTCAAGAATTTGGGTGAACTTCACAAGGAATGGACTGAGGCTGGGGTCATGGCATCAAGAGCCACCACACACAGATGTGTCAAGGAATGTGGCTACAGTTGTCATATTCCTCTTGTTAAGCCACTCCTGAACCACAAACAACGTCAAAGGTGTCTTACCTGGGCTAAGGAGAAGAAAAATGGACTGTTGCCCAGTGGTCCAAAGTCCTCTTTTCAGATGAGAGTAAGTTTTGTATTTCATTTGGAAACCAAGGTCCTAAAGTCTGGATGAAGGGTGGAGAAGCTCATAGCCTAAGTTGCTTGAAGTCCAGTGTTAAGTTTCCACAGTCTGTGATGATTTGGGGTGCAATGTCATCTGAAAGTGTTGGTCCACTGTGTTTTTTGAAAACCAAGGTCACTGCACCCGTTTACCAAGAAATTTTAGACCACTTCTTGCTTCCTTCTGCTGACCAGCTTTTTAAAGATGCTGATTTCATTTTCCAGCAGGATTTGGCACCTGCATACACTGTCAAAAGCACCAAAAGTTGGTTAAATGACCATGGTGTTGGTGTGCTTGACTTGCCAGCAAACTCACCAGACCTGAACCCCATAAAGAATCTATTAGGTATTGTCAAGAGGAAAATGAGAAACAAGAGACCAAAAAAATGCAGATGAGCTGAAGGCCACTGTCAAAGAAACCTGGGCTTTCATAACCTCAGCAGTGCCACAGACTGATCACCTTCATGCCATGCCAAATTGAGGCAGTAATTAAAGCAAAAGGAGCCCCTACCAAGTACTGAGTACATATACAGTAAATTATCATACTTTCCAGAAGGCCAACAATTCACTAAAAATGTTTTTTTATTGGTCTTATGAAGTATTCTAATTTGTTGAGAGAGTGAATTGGTGGGTTTTTGTTAAATGTGAGCCAAAATCATCACAATTAAAAGAACCAAAGACTTAAACTACTTAAGTCTGTGTGCACTGAATTTATTTAATACACAAGTTTCACAATTTGAGTTGAATTACTGAAATAAATGGACTTTTCCACAACTTTATAATTTATTGAGATGCACCTGTATGTACACATCTACCCTATAATGATAAAAATCCATGCAGTGGTTTTTATTTATTCTGTAAAAATAATATCCCTTTTTTCTAATTGAGCCATTCTCAGATGCTTGTCAGTGTGGCGTCACACCGACAGAGGCTGCTCCCACGATAGTTGATTGACATGAGCGTCTTACCTCAGACGTGCCCTAATCAGCTGTAACAGTCCAACCTCCATTGTTTCGATGCCGGATGTAAGTTAGACAGGAATATCTCCAATTGAGTGATTGAGGTGTTGTGTTGTTGGATGTAATAATGAACATAGCGGTCGTCATTTAGTCCTGACATCTGAGCCGCTGAAGATGCAGTGGCTTGTTTGTAAAGGGAATGCGCCTGCCGGTCTACATAAATGCGTCTACATTCAGGCAAATCATACGTGATCCAGCTTCACCTACAACAAAAGTAAGTACAAGGGATTTTTCTCTATATATTGGACCTCAATAGGAGCCAATGGGTTGAAGTTCCAAATTGCAGTTTCAATGCAGCTTCAAAGGGCTCTACACGATCCCAGCCGAGGAATAAGGGTTTTATCTAGCGAAACAATCATTACATTAAAAAAAATTACAATTGATGTACTTTTTAACCATAAATGCTTGTCTTGCACTAGCTCAACCTCATGCATTGCATTGAGTTTTTTGCCCTTCACTACATTTTTCTCATAAATGTATTTATTTTGTTTAATTAGGGGAAATTGATGTTTTGTAATGTTGCTATAAAATAAAATAAACTTAAATAAAATTAAATAAATGAAATGAAATGAAATGAAATGAAATTAATAATCTTTAGGAGTAAATCAACAGTTAAAAAAAAAAATAGCAGGTGGCTATTGATTTTTCAGTGTCTTGTGATCATTCAAGTTCATTCTTGCCTAAATGTGATTTATCTAAAAGTGAAATTCATGCACACTTTAAAATGATTAAATCTTCACTGAACTTTTAACCATCCCAATGTATGAACACTGTCTGTTAGGAAAAAGCAATATGTTATGTCTGGGTGATCACACACTAAAAAAATGTTGGGGGTCACAACTGGGAGGCTGATTCTCCATATCCTGAAGTTCATCTTCACATGCTGGGGGTCCACAATAACAGACGACCTTGAATAAAACTACCAACAAATGTCTGTTCATTCACAGCATTATCTAATATTTCAGTGTATTTTTCGATTCTTCCTCAAGTTTTACGCAGAAATATTATATATGAATCTTGGGATTGGGAAACCCCAGCGGTGAGAGGAAAAAAAATGGACAGCAACCGATTTACTCGCTGCTTCCATTTGGAAATCCTTCGAAAAACAGCAGACAGCTACTCTGTGCTACTCCGTTACTTGTGAAACATCAACTCAGTTGTTTTGCCAAGTATCCATGGCTAAATAATAACTGGCATACTCTTCGGAGTGTTACATTAAACCTCTGACAAGTGAATGAACGAAAGCCAAGACAAATGGAAAACGTCTTTCCTAAGAAAGCACTTCATCATGAATATGGTAGCAGGCTACTGCTTTAATTCCCTTTATTCCAGGAGCAGATGCACTAATGTTGATAGTACTTTTGGCCAGACAAAAATAATAGTCACATCCTGAAGAACTGGATATGGAAATGCAATATACTGACGCACCAAACAAATTTTATACTTTTATTACACATGTATCTTGTCGTCAAACTTCGCGTTTTTAATATTAATGGTGGATGAAAGGGATCAGCTATCAAAAGCAGATATGTTATCCATCTGTTGCACGAGATTTAGATGGATAAATTAATATTTGAAGGTTCCCGGAGCAGGAACACATCACCTAGTGCCATAACGCAAAGTTGTTGGCAAAATATTGACAGGAAGTTCCTAAGAAACAACACAGGTGTTGATGCATGATGAGCGATAAGACATTCTTTGCGTCTAAACGTCATCATACACTCTAAGGATATGATTCTAAGGATATGTGCGTATCAATTTCGAAGAATTTTTTTTTTTACTGCATCCAGGTACCAAAAAAAAAAACATATGAGGCCTACATCCTATCCCTCACACCCCCACTCCAGTGCTGATGACCTCTGACCTTGTCTGAAAAGACTGCTGTGGGAAAAGCAGCACGCACTTGGACACAGCACAGGCGCAGATTCCAAACAGGTGGCAGTCTCTCTGCTTAGCAACATTTGTTTTGGGGCTCTTTTGATGAGGTTATATGAAATAACGGCAGGAGGGAACTGTTCCCCACCAGGTAACCAGGGGCAGTATATGGTGGGAATGTAACCTACTATATTAGACTGGTGTGACCATGCACTGAGTGGAGTGAAACGGCATGGCTGGTTAACCATTTAGTATCTTACAAGGTGCGAGAAGTGAAATCCACAGCCGTGTGGTTGTTCGTTGTCATGAAGACATTGCCCTCTTTTGGCCAAAAGCTGTAAACACTATCACAAATCCAATAGTGTAATATTAACAACTTTGGAGAACTGTCCAGTATTTGTTGTAGCACCAACAAACCACACTCTGATGACCTGAGGAATGTTGTTCTTTCAGAACTTCACTAAAAAGCACGCAGAAGTCCTCTGAATATGTAAACACTTGCTATCTGTAATAATGTTTGCACACATTATTTTACTCCAATCTATGTAATGTCTTGCAGCTTTTTTATTTATACATTTCCTTAAATACAATATTTTCCAAACTCAAATTAGCTTAATTATATTCTCAAAACGTTGTTCACCAAGACAGATAATCATTACATAGGTATATACTTTAATTTACTACAATTAGATCAAATTAAATACTAAAATGACATACAAAGTTCATAATACACTGTTAAGGAGACACAAAGAAGAAGGTAGACAAAAAAGTGTTCCTAATGCAGAATTTTAAGATCAAAGGTTTATGCCATGCTGGGCCATTCACTAAAAGATTTCCAATAGAAAGGAAGAGGAATATCCACATCCGTCTTTTTGTTTGAAACCCGTACATATGGCTCTGTATATGATGGCAATGACTTCATTAACGCAAGGTAGCTCTTAAACAGACTATTGACATATGAATTGACCATCATGAGAAGATCGTTTAGATTAGAGATGAGTTTCTCCTTTGATATTTCGTTGTACAGCTCCTGGATTTTACTTTTGCTAAAGTCTTTGAGCTCAGACAAACCTCTTTTAGCCTCCCGCATCCATTCACGAATCTTCTGCGTCACCTCTAAGTTCTCTGCTTCTTTGTAAATGCCATTGATGTGTGAGGAAATTTCTTCCAGTTTTTCTGTCTTGAGAGAGTTCAGGAACTCTTCTGCCTTTTGGATGTAAACCTTCACAGAGTTTAACAGGTCCTGGAACACATTCTCCACTTTGAGGTTTTCCCATCCCTCTATCGCTTGCTTAATCTGATCCTTTGCTGATTTTATCGCAGACCTTAGATCTTTCAAAATTTTCTTCCCACTAATAACCTTAGTGGTACCAGGAACAGTAAATTCTGCTTTATTAATGTGACCTGAAATGGTGTCAGCAATGGTTTCTATGAGACTAAAAAACCTTGTAGAAGCTCTATCGATTGCTTTGGAAATGGACTGCCTGATCCTAGTGTACAACTCCTGCCCGGTGAGCTTCTCCTCCAGACCTGGTAAGTGGAATTTGGTGTCCCTCAAGAACTTCATGGCAGCATCCAAAAGAACCCGCATGTTTGACTCATACTTCTGAAGAAATTCATTTGCGCTGATGGAGAACCTTCTGCTCAACTCTTGGAAATCAAGCTGGGGTAAGTTCTCCAGCGTTCTCCTCCACATCTTTTTAGCCTGTTGTCTGAGCTGCTCAACTGAGGTCTGCAGAGAATCGATCATGCGTGGGATCTCTTGGTAAGCTTTGTCGATGCCATTGGAGAGTGAGTTCTTCAGCTTTAGGGCGGCACGGTTCAGGTCAATGCCAAGGTAACTGACGTGGTACTGGTTGATAAACTGGTGGAGAGATGCTATGATGGAAGGAAGTCTGTCTTTAAGGCCATTTATCATATCTGATAGACCGTTGATATGATAGCCAACTTGGATGCTCAGCTTTTCTGAGTTCTTCAAAGTAACACGGAAACTCATCAGGTCTGTGTCCTTATCAGGGGTTGACTAGATAAACAATACAGACAATTTATTAGAATATTTGAATAAGTTGTACAAATTGTTGACAAAAATGATCACTTTCTTACCAAATATCTGCTGAACAGTTTCGCATAAATCTGAGATGGTGACCTCCTAGTGAATTGGAACCCGATGAAGCCAGCTGCCGGTGAGGATATCGAAGACGTGATTCCATTGTTGTGTGATGCATAACGAAAATGCAAGTCAGCAAAAGTCTGGCTTGTCACGTCAATGCCCAGTGTATGTCGTGAGGGACTGTGGAGTAAAAATACATTCACAGTAATATTAGTATTGCTATAAAGCAAAACAAGGCCTATGTAAAATAGAGATTCAAGAGATTACCTGGAAACTGAGGACTCATCCCGTTTCATTCTGAAGAAACATCAAACATTATTAGGAAACTATGACAGGACACTGTACAAATGTTTAGATTTGAGAAATTGATACGTTGTTCTTACCTTAGATTCCGATGAAGATCATGCTTCCAGTTTATATTCACATCCTGATGGGTAAACGTACTTTTTCCATCTATACCCACAGCTCCATTCTCAAGAAGAATGGTGGCAATCGCTAAAAATGGAATGTGAAACGGAATAACTAGGATATTCATATTAATTTGTAATATTCATTGACAAAAATGTAATATTTAAACATTAGATATAACATTAAATACTCAGATGAATGTGTAGACGTCTTTTAAGCTTACCATCCAAGTTATACTCGAGGAAAACCATGGTGGACGCGCAGGTGGACTTCAATGTACAAACAATTCCTGACTTTGTGTTTTCTATATTTCCAGCCCATGTATTGTTATAAATTGGAGTAGACGTTTTGATAGTGACGGATAGGGAACCAAAGGTTGGAATAAACACACCAGCTGGGAGATGGATTGATATCTCTGGGACTTCGATTTTTTGTTCTGGGATGATAACATTTGGCAATTCAAAATTATATAGCGTTTTTGTGATGTCATCCAGGCGAATTGGGTAGTCGCCAATGTCAAATGCTTTGGGAAGGTCAAATGGTGAGATGGTGATTTCATACTGTGGCAAACTGACGAACAAATGAGCCATTTTGTCTTTCAGATATTTTGTTTTTGCATTAATGCTAGGGATTTCCACTTTTGGTAAACCAGGCAAATTGATATCAAAAGTAGGTGTACTGATCTCATTGGGGATTTGTAGATTTGTCAAATCAATGACGAATGACGGTACATGAAGAGTAGTCAATGGTACGGTAAACTCTGGAACAGTTATTACTGGTGGTATTGAAATATAATCTGCCAGGCCAGGCTCTTCAATTCGCATATCCACTTCTCTAATCATTTGCTGAAGTTTTTTAAACCAGTTAGGAACTCTGACTGTTATTTGTGGGATATTAAACGTGACGCCATTTTCAAACAATTTTGTAGGCAGTGCAAATAGTGTTCCCTCCATGCTCTTGGTGTATATAACAACAGTCGAAGCACTGAGGAACTGCAATTGGTCAGCACTGGTCACTTCACCAAATTTAAATATGTCCCACAGACTCTTCTGGTAGACTGGTAATTTGATGGTCTTCAGGAATGCAACATTCCCCTCAATGGATTCGGACATTTCCATGCGGATTTCAGACTGATCGTTTGATAGCATCAGATCAGAGGAATGGATCAGTGTTGCTAGTTGTTCCTTGCCACTCCAAAGTAATTTTTGCTTGTCTGAGGTGATGGAAAGATCTGCATTCTGCACTATGCCAGCATGACCGAGGTTACTTGGTTGTGATATGTCAATGTCAAGATTAGCTGACAAAGTTGTCAGTGGAACAAACTCAAGCGTTGCCTTTATATTTTGCTTTCCGTTTGTTGAAAACGATGCAATGCTAGCAACATTGGTGCTTGCGTAAGTCATCGTAGCATAAACACGCCGAAGAGAAGCTTCGAGAGCGAGGTTCTTAGTGGCGTCCATATTCCAGGAACCAACCTTTTGGTGGTAGATCTTAGAGGTTAGATCAGTTTTCAGTGTGGAACGAAGACCATTGGCATTTAAATAAATAGTTGCTTCATTGTTTAAAGATCCAGCAAGATTTGCACTTTCCATGACGGTTGCTTCTGTTGTTCCTTTCCAAGTGCTCTCCAAAGAGAAATAAGATGAGAGTGCCTCAAGAGCTAAATTGTGATCCACGCTTCCAGAGCCTTGCATCTCGATTACTGGTAAATTATAAGTGTAGCTAACTTTGATGTTAGAGGCTATATTTGGTTTAGACTTGGTATTGCCACGAAGCACTTGATTTAGGTCCATCGTAAAAACTGGGAGCTTAACTTTAGCCAAGTTTGTTAAGGAAGCCTCCAAACTCCTCTTGGAGAGGCTCACAGTGCTTTCATGACTACATTCAGCAATCATATGTACCAAGGACAGACTTGTGGCCATCTTCAAACCTCTCCTTTTATTGATGGTGGTACTGCCATCAAGTTTAACTTTGAGGACATCGAACACGGATGTTGATGAGACATCAAACTTGACCATAACGTCAGATTGATTATACAGGCCGCCATTGGCATTCAGAGTTATTACAGGGGATTTGACTGAGAACTCGTACGTCATATTTCCAAACGCGGGTATCATTATGCTATTCTGCATTTCTGGTATTGTAAATGTGGGAAGGGTCAAGGCTCGAAGGGTCTCAGGGACATGCAAGACTGGTAGCTCCAAAGACGGAAGCACAAGGGTGTATGATGGCACTGAAAACCCCATCAAAGGAACTTTAAAGCTTGGTGTGCTTACCTCCTTAGGTATGAAATAACTGAATGCGGGCAGTTCGGCTCGGAAGGCTGAAACCTCAATGTTTAGTATAGGTATTGTGTATCCAGGAACAGTGAAATATCTTGGTGGCTGATTTGATGTGTCAATTTTGTGCTTTCCATACTGAATTCTGGCTTCGTTGTAGGAGTTGGTGAGGGCATCCAAAATGTGGTCTCGTCCGAGTTCAAAATGCAAATTCAAGATCTTGGCATTTTCAACGAAGGCTTCGTAGAATGGCTCAAGGTTTAGATCAAATGTGTGTTTGTCTGGGTTCTTCTGATACAAGAGCTTGAAATCAATGTCAAATGATTGTTGAGGAGTGGTCAGAAGATCTTTCAGACCATAATCTTCCCAAAGTGAAAACTCTTCAATTTTGGGTGTTTTCTTATTCAGGTATGGGATTGTAATTTCTGGGATACTGAGTGGAACGGTCAAGAAGTCAAGATTGGCTTCACCATCAACAAAAGCATAGATTCCAGCTTCATTTTCACTGTTATCCAAAGTAAAGTTGTGTCTGTATTTGTACTGATTGAAGCGAGCCAGACCTACCCAAAAAGCATTTTGTTTATTGGAGTTCAAAGTAAATCCAAAGTCATCTTGGAGATCTATTTTTCCAGTCAGCTTCAGGGGCAAGAGAATTTTAGAGTTCCCTTTATTTCTGCAGTCAAGTGTGACCTCAAATGGTTGAGCCAAGAACTCACATGCATTGGATATACTTCCACTCACTTTTCCAATTAGCTCAGCGTTATGTGAAATTCCAATTTGCATTCGGACATCCTCCATCTGAGCCTTTCCTTTCAGCGTCAAAATACTGCCTTTGATGAAGGGCGCCTCAGTCTCAGCCCTGGCATCAACGGTGATGTGGCTCAAAATGACAGACTCTGCATTAACCGACTGCTTCATCTTTAGGTTTCTGCTGTTTGTTTCTCCATCAAAATTGAGCTTTGCTGTGCCAGCATTGACAGTGAATTCCAAATTGCTCTTGTGTGTAATTTCATCGGAATAGTCATCAATGGACTTGGTGGTCCTTGATGGACTTGATGGAGACCACTTGCCACTTCCCACTGTTCCGACTGTTACAGTTATTGTCCCGGATTCAAAGCGAGCCTCTGCTTTTTTGGTTATTATAGCCTGACTGGAGAGATCTATGGTGGGGATGTTTAAATTATGGGTGTAAGTTGTGTCCATATTTGCAGATATTCCATTCTTTAAAGCAATCCCTACATTATTAATCAAATCAGCTGTGTATATACGAGTGGTGACTTTGGCAGCTGTCTTGGCTTTTGCTTCGGCTGAAGGACCACTTAAGATGACAGAACCCTCATGGTCAATTCCAAAGGCCATGTGACTGACTTTCATGGTTTCGCTAATAACCATTTTTCTCATTTTTGGAGCTTCAACTTGAAGCACTGCATCGAGGTTATAATCAAGGAATTCAAAGTTCGACTTTCCCTTTGAGTTCAGAGTAGCTTTAAACTGTGGAGATTTGGGTGTTTTTGTTGTGTTCTCAAGAGCTGCTGACGTCATCAGTGTATAATGAGGAGAATCTACTTTGAATTCTCCATAAAGTTTGCCAAAAGCTGGCAGACATGGTTCAAATGGAATTTCAGGGATTTTGACTTCAGGGATGGGCAACATGGTGATCTCAAAACTCTCCAGTTTAAGTTTTGGAACAGTAATTTCTGGGAATTTGATCTCCGTAAGAGTGATCTCTGAGAAAGTAAAATCAGGCAAGTCGGAAAGATAAAAAGCTCTTAAGTCTCCAAAGATGGCCTCCGGATCCACTTCTGGCATTTCTATCTGGCGAACCTTGTCAATGAATTCAACAATGCTCTGCTTGATTTGATCAAAGTCAACTGTGATGGAAGGAACACTAAATAGGTCCAGAATGGTGAATTCCTGTGTTGTTATCATTGCTGGAATTGTAATATCGCGTAGCTTTGCCATTTTAATCTTAAAGCCGGGAACCTCAAGAGTCGTGAATGGAAGAATAAAGGTAGGTACGTCAATTTCTGCTGTCTTTACGGCATTGAGAATTCCCTCCACAGCTTGACTGATTTGATTGAGAAGCTCCTTATTTTCAGCCATCTTCTTAATTTTATCAATGAGTTCTGTGAACTTTGATGAAATGAATTCGATCATATTGACGTAAGCAATGCTCGCTCTTTCCAAGTAAACTAAGATTTCATCTGTGATGTCCATGTCATTGATTCTCTGCCTCACATCCTCAAGAATGTCTTGGATCTTCAGTTTTATGTCTTTATATGCAGTGGTGTCGATTACATCTATAACATTCCTGCAAACCTCAGCTATCCTTGTATTTTTCAGTCTTTCCAAATAATCAACAACAGTCACCTGCATCTCTTTAATAAATTCTCTTGATGCCTCTATTTTTTGTGGGATTTCATACACTTCATTTATCTGCTTGTTAATATAATGAACTACTTCCTTGAGTTTTTCATTCATTTCATCAACAAATGTGTTGTAATCAAAAGTCCTTAAGGTCTTTATAATCATGAGAATGTACTCATTTAAATCATCTATAATTTGTTTGAAATCCATCAGCTTTAACAGAGAAACAATGCTATCCAAGACCTCCATAACCTTATCAGAGATGTACTCAAACTGGATAGATTTTAAAGTTTCCACTACAGCCTGTACCAGCTCTTGGATTCTGTACTGCTTGACTAATATAATGGCCTGCTCCACAAAAACTTCAATTTTCTTGTCAATTTCATAGCGTAAAATAAGCTCTTGTGCATTTAAGTAAACCCTATTGATTTTCTCTGGAATTTCGTACTCCTCTATCCAGTTTACAATTACATCTTTCGCAGAATCCAGCACTCTCTCTATGTCATCGTATGGGATTTGACCGGATAGGTCTTCCACATATTCAGTCAAGTCGAATGAGATTATATAGTCTCTCAGACCCTCAAGTAACATCTTGATGTCAAATGTCTCAACAATCTTCCTCAGTTCGCTCAGCTTTTCCTGAAGTTTGGTTTTAATTTCATATTTTGCATCCAGTTGTTTCAACCAAGCAGCACTGCTGTCCTGCAGCTTTTGTAAATCAATCTGTCTTATTATATCTTCAATACCATCAATGCCTCTGATAATTGTTTTGGTTATTTCATACTTCTCATCAAAAGCTTTTATCTCATCTCCAATCTGCATCAAAATGTCAGAGACGGAATTGGCCCACGATCCACTCTCAATGCCATCTTTGATTTGAATCATCACATCCCTAATTTTTGTTGCTAAATCAATGATATTCTTTTTAGAAGACTCCTTAAATTTCTCAGCATATGCATCAAGGTCATCTATTGATATGGTGTATTCATGTATGAGGGAAATCAGCTGGTTCTTGACAATGTTGACTTTTTTCTCTAGGTCCATGTCCATTATGATGTCATTCACTTTTTGAGGGAGTTCATCCAACTTGTTCCTAAAATTTCCAATCAAACCATTGATATCCAAACTGATGAGGTAGTTTTGTAGGGATTCGAATTTATGCAGAATTGCATTTTTAATGCTTTCAAAGGCAGCAGGGAAGCTCTCAATAAATGGAAGATAAATAATGTGACAGTCACTGGTCTTATCATACTTGACAAACCCAGAAGCACTAAACTTTTGATTGTCTAACGGAATATCACTAGATTTTGCTTCCGTGTTCAAAAGATTAGTTTGAAGCACTCCAGAGAGCTGGACCCCCATCTCGGTTTCTTTGTTGTAAATACTGACATCTTGATTGTAGGCGTGATTATTTAGCTTCGACTTGAATTTCCACACCACAGATTGTTCGTTAGGTATCAGCAAGCTGTCACACTTATTTTCAATGTGTGTTTCAGCTGACTGTCCGTTTGGCAACATGTGTACAGCAGACACTCTGTATTCATGGGACTTAGCAATGGCCAATGGCTCAGCTTTCAAAAGGAACTTACTGTAGAGCTGACCAGTGTGTTTCCCATAAAACTTCACAGTGCCATCGCTGTTCAAAATGGCATCGATTGTAAGGCTAAAAGGCATGGCCATTGTGCGAATGTTATTTTCAAGACGTAAAGATTCGCAATTTACTTGAGTCTTGCTGTTCATAACAGAAGACAGTCCTGCAAAGTCCAGGTCAAAGTTGTTACTCATCTGGGAATCGAAAACTTTCACTGTTGTATTGCACTTGACAGTACCAGCCAGATCTGCGTAAGTAAACTGACAGCTGTGCTTAACGTTATCCTCATCCCCATACTTTCCACTGAGGCTTCCAGCTACATCCATCTTAAATGGCTCTATCTTAAGGCGGCCATCACCGCTGAGTCCAAAATCAAACATCTCAAGTTTGTTATTTGCACTTAGTGATGTGACAAACGGCTTCATGTTAATTTTCATGTCATGGTTGTAGGATGCTCCATCGCAGATGAAATTGTCAGTTTTGGAACGGAAAGCCAAGGTCCATAAAGTTACAGTAAGGGTATGTGTGCACTCCGATCTCATTTTCTGTAAATTACCCATCATGGTATTAGATAGACTCAGTCCTTGCTTATCAATACCAAAGTTCATGGTGTTTCTTGCAGTTCCACCAAAGGCATTTCCTTTCAAAACACTGGTTAGAGACAGTTCTTTGGGTGAAATCTTACCCTCCGTACTGAGCTCAACTGTGTTATCCTGTGCTGATCCTTTGGATACAAGAGACATAGAGGCTCCATCACCATTGATACCAACACTGATGGTTTTCTCAAAAGTAAAAAAGCTTCCCTCAATGGTAGTCATGCAACTGGAGGTCAAGCCATTTGCTCCAAAAGTAAGCGCGCCTTTGTGTGTCCCACGTCCGTCTTTGAAATTCAGCAAACCTTCTATGTTTATTTCAAGGCCGTTACTGTTTAAGGATCCAGTAAGGAGGGAGTACGCACGATGTGTTGCATCATCCGCCTGGGTTTCAACTTTCAGTGTGGCTTGTTCACTTGTGACATTAAGTTCAGCTTTACAGCGCAGAGCTTTTCCAAGTGCCGTTGTACTACCATCCGACTTTACAGATAGCTGCCCTTTCTTGTGCTTTAACTCCACCACATGCTTCAGAACGTCATTTTGCACATTTGTTTTGGACAAAAGCGACAGCTCTCCATTGACGTAGGATCCTTTGATCACATTCTGGCCTTGGATGATTGAAGAGTCAAACTTCAATGTGGACTCTCCTTTTCCTTCTCTTTTGAGCATACTGAAGATGTAGGACTGGCTGAGGGTGGAGTTGGCATAGAGAGAGCCTATGCTGATAAATCCATCAAAGTTTCCATCTCCAATGATCTCATCATTCATGGAAGCTGACTGAGCCGAATAATGCAAAGAGGTTTGCAGACCAAGTGGACTAGATGCTTCAATCCTGTAGTTGGTCCTACCACTGATCTTATCAGCCATACTCATAGTTTCAGAGACGCTAAGGCTGGCGTCAAGTAAACAATGACTGATAGATCCATTTACAAGGTACTTCAAAGTATCATCTACTGTACCAGTGATCATGCCCATACCTATGTGAAGAGAAGAAAAAACATGTAAATAAAAACCTGAAGATGCCATTATGACAAACATTTTTGTAGATTAGGTTAATATGGTTTTTGATGCCTTAAATACCTTCAATTTTGTATGACAGGGGTGTCAAGGGGCAGCTGGCCATCATTTTGTACTTAGCAATGTAATTGGGAACATCAACAGTGTTGTTTCCCCCTAAGATAGAGCCCTCCCAGTCATAAAAGTTGCTGTTCGTCTTGACAGACACCTCTGCTACACCTAACATAGGTAAGGAGAAGTCCAAAGATTTGGGAATTGTGAATGCTGGAATCTTGTAGTTGTTCTCAGGAATTTCTAGGCCAATGAAGGGAATTTGAATCTGTGGGAGTGTGAGGGTGGGAGGAATGTTGAGTTCAGCAGATGACTTTCCTCCCAAGAGAAGAGGAAGTGAAATGGAGATTCTGCCTTTGTTGAACTGGTATCTCATCAATGCATCGCTGAACATAAAAAAGAGAGAGAAGCTTATAGTCAATATCAATGTATACAATATATCTGTATATAAAGATTACAAGTCTAAAGTTTGGACACACATTACACACATTTTCATTATATTATATAAAATGTTAAAGGGGACATCGGATGCCTATTTTTTTACAAGTTGGTATGATTCTTTAGGGTCTTTATTAAATATCTGTAACATACTTTGGTTTAAATTCCTCAATGGCAATGTAAAACAACACCTTTTTACCATGTCAAAATCAGCTCTGTTCATAGTGACCCGTTTCGATGCGTGTCTCTTTAAATGATAATGAGCTACTGTTCACTCCGCGCCTCTCTTTCTTTTTGGTGTATTTTGTGGCGCGTTACCTTTAAAAAAAACAAGTGCGGAGAAAATGGCGGAGAGCATACAACTGTCTGAGGGTGGAGATATGCTAATACGGCACAGTCCGTCAGCTGTTGTGGGCGGGGCCTGAACAGTATGACATCATACTACTCAGAAAATCAAAACAGATTGATTATTGAGACTGTTATGGTCTTTTAGGGATTAAACAAGGAGTCAAAGGATTTCCGTCATTTTAGGGTGGTTGTGTCCACACACTGCTTAGACACATATGCAAACACCATTTAAAAGTGAATTTTGCATCTGATGTCCCCTTTAATGTAACATGTCTTTTGTGACAACATGCCCCAATAGTTTTTAGCTGGTCTCCCTTATATCTGCTGATTTTATTTTGTTTTATTTTTTAAAAATAACAAAATGTTCCTAAAATATCACTCACGATTTAAGATATAATTTTTCTGGCAAAGATGGCAAGGTGAGTTCAGGTGTGCTTCTTTTGCCCCTCTGTATGTTCACGAATGTACTGCCTGCTGCTATTTTATCCAGCCAAATATTCGCTGCCTACGAATAAAAAGACTGATTATGAAATGTTCATTTTCAACAGTCATTCAAAAAAATTTGGTAATTTAGACAAGCTTGATTTGATGCACTTACCTCTAACCCTTTTGCAACAATGTGACGAAGTTTCATGTCAGTCTTGGTGACTTTCTGATCAAGGACATCATCAATACTCGCCTGCAGCTTGCTACGGTACTCCTCCATATTTGGAAAAAGTTGATCAACTTCAGAGTTTATGTCCGACTTCATTTCAAGTTCAACCTTGTTATTATCTGCAAAGTCACCAGTTAAAAACTCAATGACAAATTAATTTCAGGAATGATTGCTTCATTAACTATGTGTGCTTCATTACCGTATCTGAGGATGGCTTTTTGCACAGATGTAGTCTCTGGCATGCTAAAGGCAGTTTCAAGCTGCAGGATGAGCCCGTTGTTATGCTTTAGTGTGGCTGTGGCAGAGGACTCCATCTGTAGTGCTGGCACTGCCAACTTAAGCTCAATCAGACCGTCCGTCATAGCCTCTAACCTGCTCAGAAACACATACAAACAGTTGAGGTCAAAAGTTTACATACACCTTGCAGAATATTCAAAATATTAGTTATTTGACCAACATAAGAGGGATCATACAAAATGCATGTTATTTTTAATTTAGTACTGACCTGAATAAGATATGTCACATTAAAGGCGTGTACATATAGTCCCCGAGACAAAATAATAGTTAAATTTATAAAAATGACCACGTTCAAAAGTTTACATACGCTTGATTCTTAATACTGTGTTGTTACCTGAATGATCCACAGCTGTTTTTTTGTTTTTTTGTTTGTTTTTTAGTGATATCTTCATTCTGTTCAAAAGTTTACACCCCTGGCTCTTAATGCACAGTTCTTCCTTCTGAAGCATCAGTGAGCATTTGAACCTTTTGTAATAGAGTTCCTCAGTTATCCTCAGTGTGAAAATATGGATCTCAAAATCATACAGTCATCAAAATCATACATTGTTGGGAAGGTTTCAAATACACAAAAATGCTGAAAAACCAAAGTTTGTGGGACCTAAAAGATTTTTCTGAAGAACAGCGGGCAGTTAAACCTGTTCAGGACAAACAAGGGAGTCATGAACAACTATCACTAAACCCAAAAAAACCCCCAAAAAACAGCTGTGAATCATTCAGGTAACAATACGGTGTAAATTAAGCGTATGTAAACTTTTGAACAGGGTCATTTTTATAAATTCGACATTATTTTCTCTTGTGGACTATATGTAAAATAGAGATATTTACTCCTAGATATTTTCCCCCTACTATTGAGTGTTTACTCTTTTTAGAGTATTTAAAAAAATGTTTACCTGGCATGTCCAACTAGGGAAAGTTGCGGGATGTCTTTGTTAGTTACGTCAATTGTAATGCCACGCATCTTCTTTCCTTTAGCAATGCTATCTGTAACTGCCAATTTGATGCCAGCTTCAAGGTCATAATCAGGAATCTGGAAGTCGGTGGTGAGGATGTTCTTATTGCGGTTGTATTTCACAACTGCTGTGGCTTCAGTTGGCTCAGCACCTTAAAATAAAAGGAACTGGTTTTTAGACCGATTTCAAATTCTTAGACATTATACAACCCACATTCACTGAAATGCAAGCAATCTTGACCAAATAAATACATTTAAAAGTGCAAAATTTCCTTAGTTTACACATTTTTCATTAAATATACCATTTTAGTTACATCACAGCCTTGAACAATGATTTGCTACTTGTTAATGGGGTGCAAATGGATTTGATTGGAAAAAATCTCAGTAGTGCAAAATGAATCATTATTCTCACTATTCTCATTATTCTCGAGAGTACCACAATGTATGCGTGATGCTCCGTTGCGCCTTGTTTACGAGTGGAAGAATGTATGCGCACAAAAAGTTTAACCATTGATGTCACATGGACAGTTTTAACGATGTCCTTACTACCTTTCTGGGCGTTGAATTGCATTAAATTGAGTTGCGTTGCTGTCTGTGCAGGGTCTGAAAGCTTTCATATTTCATCAAAAATTTCTTAATTTGTGTTCCAAAGATGAACAAAGGTCTTACAGTTTTGGAACGACATGAGGGTGAGTAATTAATGACAGAATTTTCATTTCTGGGTGAACTATCCCTTTAAAATTGTTTTACAACTTACCCTCAGCCTTGAGAACAACTTTCAAAGAGTCGACTTTATGGCGCCCATCCTTTCCTTCTCTCAGCAATGCATAGGCAATGGTTGCCGTATACTCAGGCACTTCTCCTGTAGGTTGAAGTTCCAGAGCAAACCTGGAAAGAAATGATTTATTCCTATTTTTTAGTGCACAGACCTTGGAAGTAAATAAGTTGTTTGCATACTCTGCATCCACCTGTTTCTCACCTTGTCTCTCCTGTGAGAGGATAGTATGGTGCATTATTGGTGGAACTAGCATTTGAATACCGCAAAATTGTGCAGTAATTCATCCCAGGAAAAATGGGATTACACTCTGTAGAGTCAGTCCTGTCCTCTACCATGGAGGGGACAATCTTAGTCTGAGTGGTGGTCACTGAGAGCATCTTGTTGCTGTAGTGGAAAAGAGAGAAGAAACATTTTATTTATTCCATTATGTTCCATTCTAATTTTTGAAAAAATGTATTTCTCCTACTATCAGTAGTACAGAATGAAGTGACCCTTAAATATGTTTATGCAAAAGCACAAATGCATGGTAAGAAAGCATCTAATGTAGAATACAGAGAGTTCAGCTGGCCTACCTGATGCTAAAGACCTGGATGTTTCCCTGTGGCGCAGGGATGGAAAGCTTGATCTGACTGTCACTTATGGTGACCTTGGCATTCACAGCACTTTCATGGTACATGTTTGTGTGTGTTTCAATCCCAGCTACCACAAATTCCGGGATATAAACGCCCATTTGGGTAACAAACTCAATGCCCACAGATGGCATGAATGAGAGCTGTTGCTGAGAATAATAACAGAAAAACATCAACAATTTGCTACTTAATTGTGATTTGACAAAACACATTAGCGAGAAGGATTACCATCATGCGGTCAATAGTCAGGCCTCCTTTGGCTCCAGGGGCCAGAACTCCAGATAGGGAAAGCTTCAGTGGAAAGCCAGCACTTGTAGGAAGCATAAAGGCTTTGTCCAAGAACATATAGTGGACAAAAAGCTCATTCTCTAAGCTAGATATTAGCTTTCCCATGAACTACAATGAAAAGAGAATATCACACTTAGTAGAGTTAGATTTAGTTGATGAAGACTGATATTTTCAGAGTAATACAGATAGTGTATCTTATTTTCAAAATCTAATAACACTTACATTCATAGACATCGATTTAAATGTCTCTGTGTATAGTTTAATGTAGTGAATGATGAGACTGAGCTCATTAGTCTTCAAGTATCCCAGTTCTGTTCCCATAAACCGCAGGTAGGCCAAGCCTTTAGGAGCGTCTTCAATCTGTTCAAGGCGTTTTTTGAACTCTGATAGGTATTCTTCCACACTTCTCATGATATCCTGAGGAACCTGAGAGAGAATGTGTTTCTTTAAAAAAGAACCCAGGGTACTAAGACTTGTATGGCTTAATATAACATAAATGATGTCTCTTACTGAAATATGTAGTAGAAAACCCATGAAAGATTTACGTTATTTAAAAAAATCCACATTGTTTTATCATATTTTGGATGTTAGGGGGAGCTATTATTTTACAATGTCAAATGGTTGCACTCAGTGTGCTACTGGCACTACTTGTTGCTATTTTCACCACAACACAACTGTGCTGATGTTTTTACCACATTTTTCCAACAGCACAACTGTGACGATACAATGCCACATTGTGCGGCTTCTGGTTGTAATTTTCAGTCAAAGGGCAACAAGAGAAGCGATGCAAGTCCTCACTGCTTTCCCAGCGATAAGAAGAGGAGAAAAGAATGAAAGATGCCTGTGGACGAATAAAACTTCCTAAAGACCTGCGTCTTTGTTCTTTCCACTTTCGCCCTGATGCCTTTGAGGATTTTAGTAGACCACAGCTACTGAAAGAGCTTACAGGTAGTGATGAATATAAGCGTAGGCTTAAACCAAATGCATGTAAGCTGTTTAGGAAGTTTTATTCGTCCACAGGTATCTTCTTATTCTTTTCTCCTCTTCTTATTGCTAGGAAAGCAGTGAAGACTTTCCGAGTTGTGTTCCGGTTGTGACATTGTTTACGTTATATTAAGCCATACAAGTCTTAATACCCAGGGTTCCTTTTAAGCATTATTTTTTATTTAGATGGATTTTCATTATACACACAAAAGATTCCTTATTACATACCTGTCTTTTCATCCTTTCACCTCTAAGTGGGGAAATCCACTTATCCAAAACCCGTTTGACGGGATGTGGAATCTTTTCATTGACCCAGTACAAAGCTTTTGAGATTGTATCAGGGAAGAAACCATTTTCACCAAAGAGAACTTCAATGGCCGGCTCAAAGCCTTCACCTTCAAGACCAATCTAGAAAAGAAGTCATCACATGCATTCATATAATGGGAAAATATGGACACAACATATAGAACAGATGTGCCCAAACTCGTTCCTGGAGGGCCAGCGTCCTGCAGTTTCGATCCAACTTGCCTCAACACACCTGCCAGGAAGTTTCTAGTATGCCTTGTAAGAGCTTGATTAGCTGGTTCAGGTGTGTCTAATTGGGGTTGGAGCTAAACTCTGCAGGACACCAGCCCTCCAGGACCATGATTGGGCACCTCGATATAGAACATAGAGCCTTTTAATAAAAAACTCATACAGTACCTCAAGTATTTCTGCATTGAAATTGTCAAGTGTGGTGGCTAACATGATTTCTCTGGGCATGTAATTAGCAGAGTCAAAAATCATGTTGCTTTCTACTGAGCCAACCAGCGGGACTTCAATTTTGTAGTTATGTGAGAACTTTGTGAAGTCCACAGGGTTGAAGCTCGCATCTCCCCGTATAGCTTTTAGAATGTAGTCCTTTGTTCTAAAAATACACAAAACATAAATTAATTAGGGATGCACAACATATCATTGCCTGTATTGGTTATCGGCCAATATTATTAACCTTATTTTTACTTTTAGATTACATTTATCATCATCTAATGGTCACTTAAAGTTAATATTTTAAAACAATACAAATTTAATAACACTGTAAAATGTAATATACATTTTTCTTGCAGCACATTATGTTATAAGCAACTGATTTTAATTTGTACTGTTTTATTTTTAATTTATTATGACAAAATAATACAGAAGTTTAATATCGGCAACTAATTAGTTATCTGTAATAGCATTAAACTAATGGAACTTTTAATATTGGTACATTCCTAAAGTTATGTCTGATAAAAGGTATGAAGACTGAGCTTATCTTGACAACATAAAAAGTATTATTTTGTTTAAGGTTAGAATTCATCCTCTAATGACAAAATCTTTAATCTTAATACAGCATCCATTGTACAACATCCTCAGCACATTTTCTGTTTCCAATAAAAAACATTAAGACAAATAATTTTGTAATTAATAATTAATCTTAATAATAAACACACTCAGCATTTGAAATATTAGTGTACATACGTGCTTAGGGTCGGATCTTCGGATTCCAATATGTTAGCGATATGAGAAGAGACAAAGCTTTTAACTTGCTCATTTTGCTCAGTTTTGAGTGTCCTCAGCACCTTGTTTGCTTCTTCAGGGTTCCTCATGAGCATCAGATATGCTGAAATGCGTTTTTGGGCAGGTGCCTCTGAATTCTCATACTGCTGTATCAGGGCATTTTTCACCTAGTTGCAAGAAATCAAAATATCAAGCGCTTTAGCAATTAATCCAAATTATACTGGCTGTTTTTTACTTTAAATTCAAGTGTCCAAGTGGTTCAGGTACTAAATAAAATTCATTTGGGTGACTAATGCATCTTTAAGAATGTCTAGTGTGGAATAATGATAATTTAAACACTGTAAATCTTAACAAGAGTTGATTTACATCTGATTCCATTTCCATGAGTCTGAAAGCCTGGATAGCTGCTTTTTGTACTGGCAGAGAAGCGTACGTCTGGCCCATGCAATTTAGAAGAGAAGACTTCAGAGATGGGAATCCCTCCATGTACTTTCCCATGACTCCAATAACCTATACAACACATACTTTGGTTAATATTGAATAATTAATGTTCATTACATATTGATCAGATAAATAGATGTGACACATACCCTTAATGTAAGGTAAGTACTGTCTTCATCTCTAGAACAATCACCTAGCATGAATTCCATGAATTCAGCTACTTCCTTAACTTCTGGTGTTGATGTTGCTTGGTCTTGAGGAAGTCTGGTGTGAATTACAGACAGTTGTAAACAAAAATCTGAACAGAAAATCAAATGACCTACTGTATCCAAACTGTGTAAATATTACTAGCACTTACTGTTTCACTGTGTTGGCAAGAGCATACATGATGGATTTGCTTTGCTTGTTTTGAGCCATGCTCAACATATCTCTAACCTTCTGAGGGCTGGCCTGGGGTAAGAGACTCAAAGCATAAACTATAGCATCCACTTCTCTGGCTGATTCATCAAAAGTCCTGAGGATCTGCATGATGGCACTGGTACATTCATCGGTTCCACACTGAAAGAGCGTCTGCCACGTAAGCCACTCTGAGATCTTCATCATCTCATCAGCAGCTCCAGACAGCGTCTCGTTTTTCAAGCCACGCACTTCAGACACCAACTTGTGGAAGAGGCTGGCTCGCTGTTGACTCTTTCCTGAGCTGCTAAGCATATTCAGCTCTCTCACTGTGGCAAGCACATCATCCTTTGACTGAACAGGAAGTTTGTCCTCCACCTCCTCCAAAAAGAGCTTCTTCTCAAGAGTATCTGAACAGAGCAAAGACATTTGCTTATTCATATATTCATACCTCCAAACCTTTCAAAATCTGAATAATTCTTGTAAAGTACAAAGTAATTTTTAGATTTTTAGAGCTTATTCCACTTACCATCTTTGTTGAAATATCTGTTGTTTATTTTCACTGAATCCTGTAGCATTAGACTCTGTTTTACTTCTGAGGAGATACCATACTGCCCCCTATAGGAGAAATAATAGCACATTTTATAAACATCTGCAAAATATTAATTATTTTACCAAAATAAAAGTTATTTTTTATTTAGTATTGACCTAAATAAGATATTTCACACAAAATACATTTACATATAGTCCACAAGAGAAAATAATAGTTGAATTTATAAAAATGACCCCGTTCAAAAGTTTACATACACTTGATTCTTATTGTGTTGTTACCTGAATGATCCACAGCTGTTTTTTAGTGATAGTTGTTCATGAGTCATTTGTTTGTCCTGAACTGTTAAACTGCCTGCTGTTCTTCAGAAAATTCTTTCAGGTCCCACAAATTCTTTGGTTTTCCAGCATTTTTCTGTATTTGAACCTTTTCCAACAATGACTGTATGATTTTGAGATTCATCTTTTCACACTGAGGACAACTGAGGGACTCATATGCAACTATTACAGAAGGTTCAAACACTCACTGATGCTTCAGAAGGAAACACGATGCATTAATAGCTGGGGGTGTAAATTTTTGAACAGAATGAATATGTGTACGTTTTTCTTATTTTGCTGAAATATTATATATTTTTTTCATTTAGTACAGCCCTTCAGAAGCTACAGAAGATGCGTATATCTCTCCCAGAAGACAAAATAAGTTAAATTTACCCTGATCTTTAAATTTAAAAAGTTTTCACCCCCCCGGCTCTTGATGCACTGTGTTTCTTTCTGGAGTGTTTGAACATTCTGTAATAGTTGCATATGAGTCCCTCAGTTGTCCTCATTGTGAAAAGATGAATCTTAAAATCATACAGTCATTGTTGGAAAGGGTTCAAATATGCAAAAATGCTGAAAAACCAACCATTTGTAGGACCTGAAGGATTTTTCTGTAGAACAGCAGACAGTTTAACTGTTCAGGACAAACAAGGGACTCACAAACAACTATCACTAAACAAAAAGCTGTGGATCATTCAGGTAACAACATTGTATTAACAATTAAGCATATGTAAACTTCTGAACAGGGTCATTTTTAAAAATTCAAGTATTATTTTCTCTTGTGGACTTTACATAAACGTCTCTTATGTGAAATACCTTATTCAGGCCAGTACTAAATAAAAAATAACATGCATTTTGTATGACCCCTCTTATTTTGGTAAAATAATTAACATTTTCCATATTCTGCAAGGTGTAAGTAAACTTTTGACCTCAACTGTATGTGTTTTGGCAGGTCTGACATCAATTGTGATGTCGTCATTACTAAACAAAGACTTTATGTGTAGAGATTACATACTCATGTGAGAACGGGATGAAGAGATGCTTCTCTGTACACTGAGCTTCAGTCATGTGCTTTCTCCTGTTATCAAACTGATAGTTGCAAGTCTGAGTACTGCTGATTAGCTTGGAAATAAGTCCATTCTGCAAAGATAAAGTTCAGAAGTTGTTTAAATGACATTTTTGCTATGAAAGAATGGATATCAAAAGAAATAATGCATGTGTGTCGCACCAGGCCAGGCAAGAGTGACAGGGGGCTTGTGGGGAGACTGTGAGGTGAGAAATGGCTGCAGTCCGACAGATCTCTGACCACGGTGACATCTGTGTCGATATCCTTCCTGGAGTTGACTGTGATATCTGTCTTGCAAATACCATGGATTGTACTCTTAAAAATAAAAGAACAGAGAAGTTGTTAGGGAAAATCTATATTAGGTCTATATAGGTTTACAGAGGGAGCCAAAGTCTGAAACCACACTGAAAATCAGCATTTTTTCAATTAAACCGGGAAGTAATCAAAGTTTTAGGATTTAGGGGAAAAATGATACAAAGTTACGTAAACTGAACAAAAAAATTAAGATCCAGCACCTTTTCTTTTTCTGACCAAACACAAAGTGGTCACATTGCATATAAAAGATTGTGTGTTTTACATATGTGACCCTGGACCACAAAACCAGTCATAAGGGTCATTTTTTTGAAACTGAGATTTATACATCATCTGAACACTAATAAATAAGTTTTCCACTGATGTATGGTTTGTAGGATAGGACGATATTTGCCCGAGATACAAATATTGGAAAATCTGGATTCTGAGTGTGGTAAAAAATCAAAATTGTGAGAAAATCGCCTTTAAAGTTGTCCAAATGAAGCATATTACTAATCATGAATTAAGTTTTGATCTATTTACGATAGGAAATTTACAAAATATCTTATGATCTTTATTTAATATCCTAATGATTTTTGGCATAAAAGAAAATCAGTTATTTTAACTCATACAATGTATTCTTGGCTATTGCTACAAATATGCTACTTATGACTGGTTTTGTGGTCCAAGGTCACAAATGATATATAAACAACATATGAAAAATTAATTGTTAATACTGCATTTGTGTGTGTACTTTACATTTTTGTTTTAATCTCACCATTCTTTCATTGTGTTCTTCCTCCAGGACTGGCACGAGGAGAGCTGAGATGATTCCTCTTTTGATGTTCAAAATGTTTTCTGGTTCATCCTTCTCTGGATAGATGGAAACACTGGTTACCTGCTCCACCACAAAATTCAGAGGGTTCCTGGAAAGAGGGTTTCATAAACCAAATGCTCAAAAACCAAAATATAAGATTCATTATTATTAGTGAAGGAACAGGATGTATTTCCTCTATTTAAGGGGAGGAATATTCCAGATATAATAGGCTGTTCCACATACTTCTCCATGGCAAGCTGGAAGGCCTCGGCTCCAGCAGCCTGCCTGTAAACAGGCTGACCCTGTGCATCAATGACCGACACCTCGCTCAGGACACATTCTTTTGTGTGAAGGACAAAGCTGCAGGTCTGTGGGACCTCAATTTCAACCTGATGGTGGAGAAAGAAAATACACACGATACACTACCTTTTTTTTTCTGTATTTTTAATTAAGTAAATGCAGACTTCAGGGCATAAGAGAATTTGTTTGCAAACATTTAAAAATCAAACTTTTTCAAAATCATTTTAAAGATTTTTCATTTTTTTTGTACCTGACAGGAGATCTTTGGCCCATTCCTGAGGTTAGCTGTACCCGTCACCCCATTTTTGCTCTCAGCTGTATACTGATAAACATATTTTCTGAGGTTCTTGAACCTTGCGGACACTTGAAAAGAAAACAAGCATTTAATAATTGTACGTAAGTGTTACTATAATGCTGGTGATAAAAATAACAACAACTTTGTTGTTGTAACAGTTTCACAATTGTCTGATTTCACATGTTTAGAGTTTATCATGATTTCTTCAGTATTTCAGAGTTAGTTCTAAGTAATCAGATGAACTGGAGACCTTTGGACCATTTGTTGACAGAGTGGCACCCCTCTGATTCAATACTCTCGACACATACAGGGTTCATGTACCAGGGTTCAGTGCTGCTATCTTCAGCAGTCGATAGTAGCACAGTAGGCCAGACTAAAGAATCTCATCCTGATTGGCTGCAGACAGGTTAATGTATGTCACAACGAACTAACCTGAGGTTAGTTAGATGAGAATCAACATGTTGTGTATTGGTCGCTTACATGGGCATACGGGTGGTTGTCCTTCTACAATGTCTTCCGCAGCTACCTCAGTGTTTGCTTCTAGAGAGGCAGAGAAAAAAGTGTCTGAATTAAATACGTTATATTTGATAAAACAACAACAAATCTGAGTAAATGATAACTAGACTATAGAAAAATAGATCAAATGAACGTCTAGATTTCCATTCCTGTCTTAACATTTATATAATCTTTTTTTTTTACAATAAATACTAAAAAATCTTTCATAAGACAAGTTATATGAGTTACAGACAAAGACCTAATAATAATACAACAGGATGAAAATTAGAAAAATAAGTGAATAGGGTAAATACTACAGGAGAAATAAGATAAACAGTGGAAGACAGATATAAAATCTTACCTGTTAATAAATGTGCACTAAGGATGAGTAATAGACAAAACTTAGTGTCCATCTTTATGGGCACTAAAACTTTATCTTACTCCTTTTTTCACCCGCTTCTCTTAAATACTCCCACCCAGCCGCCCACCCCCAAGCCTACAAATGAAACCTCCTCCGATCAGTCAAATGACCAAAAATGACAACTCTGACCTGTCATTCAAAGTTCAGCACATAATGTGAGAACACAAGGAAAACACAAGAAAAAAAAATGAAGAGTTAATAAATGCAAAACACATTCTTGACTAAAAAAAGTGTACAAAAATATATATATAATTTGCAATTTTTGCAATTATACAATTATGCAAAACGAAAGGTGATGTTTCATGTCCGAGTAAAACTTACAACAATTTCTGGGGTATTCACCCCCTTTACTGTTTCCTAAATTCCTGACTGTACCCATTTACCCATTGTCCTACTTTGAAGGGCATGTTGTAACACCTGATTTACACATCTAATCAATATGTTAATTAAGGCACTGTGTATAGGAGTCCAAGCTGATATGTTAAACACGTAGCTTTCATATAGGGTTACTACATAAGAGCGTTGCGTAATATTCACAGTCATCCTAAAAGTGGGGTACAAAATTACCCTTTAAATCTACAAAACAAAAAGTATTTTACAAGTTATGAAACAAAACAAATTGCAACTTTTTTATGTAATATTTTTTTTAATATAATATACATGTGCAACTTCCATATCAACACATAAAATTATTGTGACTATTTAAATGTATTAACTTCTTTTGTATTGGTGTAAGGAACATATTTCCTTCCATGAACTGAAAGTGGCATACACTTTAAATCAATGGTCAATCACAGTGTAATAATAATAATAATAATAATTCCTTACATTTATATAGGCTTTTCTGGGCACTCAAAGTGCTTTACATAGAAGCGGGGAATCTCCTCAACTACCACCAGTAGCTGTTGTAGAAAGTAGAAAGCATAGAGCAGTCAGAGATGTGATTTTTATATCTATTGTTTGACATAATCCACTGCATAAACTCTGTTCAAGTTCTTCAGTTTGAAGTCATCAAAACATGACGTAATTGTAGCCTAGTTATGTCATTGAATAATGGTATTCTCTATGGTAGCATAACACTTACTGAATACCGACTTCAAAAAGAAAATTGATACCTAAACCAGTCTAAACAGATAACATCACCTTTGTACTAATGACTGCATATCACAGTGGTTCTGTCAGTGATTGGGCCGCGCTGAACTGCGCATGCGCAGAACTATTCCGGCTGAAGTTGCGTGAACTTTGCACCTGACACATTCAGGTGATTCCGATGGACACTGTACTTTAGATGTCAGTAAAATGTCTCGAAAACGCGTCAAATTAAAGAGGAAAACAAAGCATAAAAAGAAGGACAAATCTAAAATAGTTTGTACTAACGACGATCAACCAGCTAAAGAAGAAATCAAGGTTCAAGACGGGCCTCACAGGCTGGACTCTTCGAAATGCGAGAATAAGAAAAAGAAGTCCGCCAAACAAGTGCACATCGCCTTTTTACCAGACAAATACCAACCGCTGGTTGAGGATGATGGTGTGGACCAACAACAAGATGACAATGTCAAGAAAAAACAAGACAAATATAAAAAGTTAAGAAAAGTACGTGATTGATTGACACAGTTCTTGTTTGTCTGATCATGATTTATTACACGGTAAATGTAAACACTGCTTACCTGCTTGAGTGACGCAGATTATATTTTATTATATATTACTTTAATTTAGCGTTTTTTAAAGTTTTTGACAACAACTTTTGCTTTTATGTTTTCAATTCTTGTTAAATGTTCAAGAACATATATAGCTAGTTCTTGAAACGTAATTAAAATCTATTAAAATAGTCTGTTTTAACTATGCTTTCTCTTTAATAATAATAATTATAATAATTAGTGCTAGGCAATGATTAACTGCATCCAAAATAAAAGTTTTTGTATACATATGTGTGTGCTGTGTATTTTAAATATGTATATATAGACACACATACAGCATATGTTTAGAAAATGTTTACATGTATATATTTATATTCATATAATTTGTATTATATATAAATAAATTTGATATAAACATAACATTTTTCTTAAATATATACATGCATGTGTGTGTATTTATATATACGTAATAAATATACACAGTACACACACATACATTATGTACACAAAAACTTTTATTTTGGATGCGATTAATCATTGCCCAGCACTAACAATAATAAACCTTTGAAAAATGTTGAATATTGTTAATACAACTGTGTTAGTTATGTTCGGTTACATTTGATAGTCCACTTCAGAGATTCTACTAACTGTAAATGTGACCCTGGACCACCAAACCATTCATAAGTCGCTGGGGTATATTTGTAGCAATAGCCAAAAATATATTGAATGGGTCAAAATGATTGATTTTTGTTTTATGCCAAAAATCATTAGGATATTAAGTAAAGATCATGTTCCATGACAATATGTAAAATTCCTACCATAAATATATTAAAACTTAATTTTTGATTAGTAATATGCTATGTTAAGAACTTTATTTGGACAACTTTAAAGGTGATTTTCTCAATATTTAGATTTTTTTGCATCCTCAGATTCCTGGTTTTCAAATAGTTGTATCTCGAACAAATATTGTTCTATCCGAACAAACCATACATTAATGGAAAGCTTATTTATTCAGCTTTCAGATGATGTTTAAATCTCAATTTGGAAAAATTGACCCTTATGACTGGTTTTGTGGTCCATGGTCACAAATAACTTCGCAATTATATATCAACAAACTCACTGACTTTTAGATTAGGGTTTGTAGAATAAGGAAAGGACGTGACATGTGGCCAAGTATGGTAAAACTTCTCATACTCGGAAACTGTGATCTGCATTTAACCCATCCAAGTGCACACACACACACCGTGAACACACATCCGGACCAGTGGGTAGCCATTTTCGCTGTGGCGCCTGAGGAGCAGTTGGGGGTTCGGTGCCTTGCTCAAGGGTCTCACCTCAGTCGTGATATTGAAGGTGGAAAAGAGAGCTCTGGTCATTCACTCGCTGCTGGTACTGAGACTCAAACCTGCAACCCTTGGGTTCAAGTCAGACTCTCTAACCATTAGGCTGTGACTGCTCCAAATAACTAATAATGTACTTTGTCTGTTGGAGGACCATCAAAATTAAGTGTTAGCATTAACATTTTAATGATTGGTACACTAGTTGGCATGTAGTTGCAAAGTTATTACCTTAAAATAAAGTGTTACCTCATATTTATTCATCTTTGTTTATCTAACTTTTTTTACAGAATATGGGAAAAGCTTTCCGGTACAGCTGGAAGTGTCTGGTGGTTGGACTGCAGAATCTGAGCACAGCCTATTCAATGCCGCTGGGTGCCGGTGCCACAATAGTACCAGACATCCAGAGAGCAAGAGCTCACATTTAACACAGGACACAAGACAAGCCAGTTACATCACGAGTAGTACGGTGATCAATGCAGGATGTCTATTTTTACTACAGCCACTTATCAGCGATATGGAATTCTGATTTGAATGTGCAATAGGTGTATTTTTATTTATGTGCCACTGAGACTAAATTTGTAAGATAATTTATCTTTGACAAGAAAATATCGCTGCAATGGACTGTTTAACACACATATTCTTAATGCGCAACTAATGAAGAGAAACAAAAAAGTTGTTGATTTTATTCTTTGATATGATGGGTAAAGTAAGTTGAATAATGTGAATGTGGATGTTAGGCCAGTGGAGTAGTGCTCTCAATGAGAAGACAGATGTAGGAAACAGATGTGGAGTGAATAGTGGCATTGAACAGGAAGAATTAAGTATGTTATGAAGTGCGTTTTCAGAAACTGTATTGTTTCTCAAGATTTAATTATTCTTAAAAATGTTGCAAGCGCATAGAATGAGCATGAATGTGATTCAGCAGCACAGTTTGTACTATTATGCACATTTTTGTAATTATATATATGAACAAATTGTGTTTAACAGGATTTAGAATTGAACAAAAACGTTGCTATTAAATGTGTAAATGAATGCATTCACACTGATGTACAAATGAAGCAAATGTGTTGAAGATTAAATTAGGCTTGAAATGCTTGCTCAAATTTTGCTCAAACTAATTCAAGCCTGAAACTTTCACATGTTCACCAATAGGTGACACCATTGTGTAAGACAAAAGTAATGACTACATGGAAAATAATTTGCACTTGCATAAACAGACTGATAGTTGCTGATAAGCACCTGATTTTACGCTCATGAATAATAAATGTATTTATTTATTGAATCAAAAAGGGCTCAAAGAGTAGCAAAGTTACACTAAAAATCCAGATAGACAATCAATGTAAGGATGCAGAGAACCAAAGGCTGTGTTTTGTAACTTTGCCATACACAATACTCTTCTCTTTCATGTTTGATGTTTTCTAGGTTGTTCCATTTTTACTAATTAATTCATTTAATCCACATCTCCACGCCAGGGATTTCCCACAGGTTCATTTCCAGTCATTTCATCATAACCTCAGATTCACCACTTACACAACACCTCATTGCTTTTATGTTTCAGGTCTACGCATACTGTAGCCAACAGGCACATTGATGGAATGGAATGAGCGTGATAAAGTCAGTGCATATGAACTACATTCACCGCAACATACCGTATAATGCTCTAGCGTAAGTCTACGCATGGAAAGCGACCAGATAAGCTTTAGTCATTTATAAAGTGAATTCAATATCTACACCACTGTTGTTTAACAAAGGGAGGGATGGTAATAGAGAGCCAACAAGATGGCCATCAGCAAGGAGGGGAGCAGCTGTTACAAAGATAAGAATGTTTGAGACTTAAACTGCCCTTTTTTATTTATCAGAGGGCGTTGGACAGGGATGCATGGCTGAAATGTGATCTATGGACCAGGGGAGATTAAAGGTTCATGGGTGTATTCAGCTGGCACTCTCCTCCTTACAGGTGCTGTGGTAGAACTTGACTTAATAGGTGGGCTGTGATCACTCAGTTACTAGATAAGAAAACACTCTTGTTAGGAGACGCCAGGTCATTCTGCAGTACATGAAGCAGAAAACGTTTACGTTTTTATCTACAGGCCTAATAATACGTTCATCGCTTAATAATCTAAAAGTCATAATAGAGAACCACAAAAATATCTGTAAAGATGAAATCATCTTTTATATACTCATATTTTAAGGTCATTTGGGGGGGCATTTAAAGGAGAAGTCCACTTCCAAAACAGAGATTCACATATAATGTACTCACCCCCTTTTCATCCACGATGTTTATGTCTTTCTTTCTTCAGTCATAAAGAAATTATGTTTTTTGAGGAAAACATTTCTGCGTTTTTCTCCATATAATGGACTGCTATGGTGCCCCGATGTTGAACTTCCAAAATGCAGTTTAAATGCGGCTTCAAACAATCCCAAATGTGGTTGTATACAATCCCAGCTGAGGAAGAAGGGTCTTATCTAGTGAAACGAACTGTTATTTTTATTTAAAAAAAAAAACAATTGAAATACTTTTTAATCTTTAAAGTTTTTTAAAAACTTTTTTGATGCTCTACCTGAACTCTGTGTATTCTGACAGTTAGGGTTCAAGACAGTTAGGGTATGTCGAAAAACTTGTAAAATCGTATTTTCTCCTTCAAAATCATCCTTCAAAATCTTCGCAAAGTGGACATGCAAAGAAGATCAAACACACTTAACAAAAAAGGACGATTTTGAAGCTGAGGGAGAACATGAGACAGGCAGTTTTTCGACATACACTAACTGTCATGAACCGGAACAAAAACAGTCTAGGCAGAGTAAGACAAGATGAGCGTTTGGCATTAAAAACTAGATAACTAGATAGACCCTTCTTTTTCGTCTGGAATTGTTTACAACCGCATTTGGGATCGTCTGAAGTTGCATTTAAACTGCCTTTTGGAAGTTCAAAATCGGGGCACCATAGCAGTCCATTATATGGAGAAAAATGCAGAAATGTTTTCCTCAAAAACATAATTTCTTTATGACTAAAGAAAGAAAGACATGAACATCTTGGATGACAAGACAATCTTTGTTTTGGAAGTGGACTTCTCCTTTAAGACAATATCTTGCCACAAAGAATATATCAGCAGTAATTTGAACTAAGTATTAAATGCATACTTTAATCATATAATTATGATATTACTGAGTAAATTAATCTTATACACTGTAAAATATAAAAAAACACAATTTAAGTCAGCTTAAAATAATTTGTTACCCTGCTGCCTTAACATTTTAAGTTCAGTCAACTAAAATAAGTTTAGTCAACTTGAAATGTTAAGTTGTACTAAGTAACAACTTAGATATTTGTGTTTGCCAAACTCAACAGATGGGTAAGTAACCCAGCTGCCTTAAAATTTTAAGTCGACTCAACTCAAATATCTAAGTTGTCACTTAGTATAATTTAACATTTCAAGCTGAATAAACTTTTTTTGAGTTGAATGAACTTAAAATTTTAAGGCAGCCAGGTTACAAATTATTCTAAATTGACTCAACAAATTGTTTTTTACAGTGTAGTTCATATTGTTTGTTTGCATTTTTTAAGCTGAACACAATACAAAATTTAAAAATAAATTTAAAATGTAGTTTTACAACCGTACAAAACAACACTACAAATCTGTTTTTGTTCCCAAAGCATCTTACTGATGAAGACAGACTTGTTATTAGATATTATATTCTGATTCTAATAATATTTTTGACTTTGATCTTATCAAGTTCCCGTTAAATATCAATCTAATTCAAGTCAACATCAAGCATTTTTAAAAGTCTGCCGATATTACACACAGCTTTCTGTTGTCTTGCCAGTATTTATTAGACCTCCCAAAAAGTGAATTTAGAAAGCTGAATCCAATTAAAAGACATGATGCCACTGATTCTGTCTGATAAATGTGGTATTTATCTCCAGCTCCTTATATTCATTTTCAATTACTGTCAGTTTGTATTGTTTAATAAATTTAAGCGAGGTGTTTTTGTTAGGGATAAAACCCAAAGTCTTCTGATCTGTGATGAGCATGCGCTCTGATAAAAAAAGACAGCTGAGAAATTATTAGAAGCAGCAGGCTGCAATTATTAAAATCTGCCATTCAGTCTTCCCAAATTTTACCCTTCTGCTGGTCAGCTTGGCCTTAATGTGGGTTATTATCTGTCAAGACACAAAAGGATACAATGACTTCATCATTTAAATAATATGCTTTGGTCAATAAATATACTGGGTGCAAATTAAAAAGCCGAAATCTTCCCAGCGCTTGAAGACATTGACAGATTGTGTTTCATAATGTCACAATCAAACACAGACTGACCGACTCCGTTCCAATAATAACATCTGACCTACAAAGAAGAAACAAGAATCAGCGGCCTGGTGGAAGTAGATAGAAACTTTAAATATTTGATAACTTATTGCGACAGACAGATCTAAGACAGTGTAATTTGGATAACAGTATGTAACTGGCAAAATCAGACTTTCATATTCAATAACACTGCTTTTTTGTTTAAATCTATAAAAACAAAAACTATGACAAAATATTAATAATATTATATTACTAATACTAAGACAGTCAAACAAGTTCAATCTAAAACAAAGATTAAAAAGGTAAAAACATCCAGTTACTTATGGAAAAAGTAATATTGAACTAAATATATAATAATACCCATATAATGATGGAAAACAGGCAGATTTCTTAAGCTGTGCTCTCATTTGTTTCATTCATACTCATTTATTCCAATATCTTTCCAACTCACATCTTTTTTCACATCAAAAGTGCCAATCAAGCCAGTATTAACAAATGTAAAATTTTCAAGCTGCTTCAGATTGAGAAAAAGCTACTTACATGTACATTTTTTTCATTCAGCAAATGCTTTTATCCAAATTGAAAGATCTACTTGAGCTCAATTCAGACGGCAGTTGTTTTTTAATGGGGATGTAAGTGATTTTTACAGGGGTTATTTGTTGATTTTATTGCCGTCCAAATCCACAGTGCTGGTGTTTTTCTCCCACCATGCCTAACCCTAACCCTTAATATAAAAATATTCTGAATTACCTGTTTTTTTGGCAAATGCCAAAGATGTATTGTAATTTAATTGTCGTCCGAATGCAGATCTGAGTTTACAAGAAATCAATTCAAAATTCGCTGTTGACTACTGCCGAACACCATACTGTAACTGCTGCACTTTTCATGCGTATTTATTACTGAACAAAAATACTGAAATGCTGGAAAGTATTTACAAGAACAAAATTTCATAACTGCTCCACCACGGTGCTTGGAAGCTGTTAAGACCTAAAAGAAGCAAGAGAAGAAAAGATGTAAACATTTGAAATGGATCATGATTATGGCAATACATGTATTATGACAATATGTATTATATATTATATACATAAAAATGTGAACCAGCTTTTTGAATTTGAAGAACAGGGTAAATTTAACTTATTTTGTCTTCTGGGAACGTGTCACTATCTTCTGTAGCCTTTAAAGGGCAGTACTAAATGAAAAAATATGATATTTACTAAAAATAAAAAAAATGTCACATCTCTATTCTGTTCAGAAGTTTTCACGCCTGGCTCTTAATGCATGGTTTTTCCTTCTGGAGCATCAGTGAGCATTTGAACCTTCTGTAATAGTTGCTTATGAGTCCCTCAGTTGTCCTTAGTGTGAAAAGACGGATCTCAAAACCATATAGTCATTGCTGGAAAAGGTTCCAATATACAAAAATGCTGAAAAACCAAATGTGAAATATCTTATTCAGATCAGTACTAAATAAACAATGACATGCATGTTGTATGATCCCTTTTATTTTGGTAAAATAGTTAACATTTTTAATGATTCTGAAAGAGGGGTGTAAACTTTTGACCTCAACTGTATGAATTTATTATTATTCCAAGCATATGCAACCCGATCTCATAGCAATTCGTACATATTTTATGAGGTGGCTAATTTGTACAAATTCATACGAGCTGGCTTGTACGAATTTGTACATTTTATGAAAAATTGTATGTATTTTACAAGGTTGCAATTCGTAGAAATTCGTACAAACGACCACCCATAACCCCGCCCTAAACCTACCCCTCATAGAAAATGTACAAAATTGCACAAGTGAGGTGACATTCAAATGAATTAGCCACATCATTAAATACATGAACTGGTCATGAGATAGCATTGATATATGACATTTACAGCAGAAAAGCATTTGATTGGCCACATGAGCACTGCGTTTGGTACAGCAGGATCACAGAACTGGTTTCTTGATTGTGAATAAATCACCATCCGAATTCATGAGTTTTTTTTTTTTCGCTGAGGTGTCATGTAAATTTATTTTTACAGAGGTCCACATGAGAAACAATTACCATCCAAATAGGGCTTTGGTCTGTCTTTATTTTACTGTAATAGCATCCACTTTAATAATATTTGTTTAAATGCTTAAAGGGATAGTTCACCCAAAAATGAAAATTCTGTCATTAATTACTCACCCTCATGTCGTTCCAAACCTGTAAGACCTTTGTCCATCTTCGAAACATGAATTGCAATATTTTTGATGAAATACGAGAGCTTTTTGACCCTGCATAGACAACAACTACCACGTCCAATGCCCAGAAAGGTAGTAAGGTCATCGTTAAAATGGTCCATGTGACATCTGTGGTTCAGCTGTAATTTTGCAAAGCTACAAGAATACTTTTTGTGTGCAAAGAAAACAAAAATAATGACTTTATTCAACAATTTCTTCTGTCAGTCTTTGACGCATGTTCACAAAAGTACACAGAAGCACCACTTTTTTTTTTTTTTTTTTGGGGTGAACTGTCCCTTTAATGATATACAGACCACTTTGAGTTTAAACAAATATATTAGTGGTTGGTGTCAGTTCAGGGGTATTGAGGCTTAGTGATGAATCTGCAAAAGACATATAAAATATTGTGAAACACTGTGTTAGATTAATCAAAATCAATTTACGGAGAGTCCAGACCTTAAAAACCTGTTTTCAATTTACTATTGTGCTTACGACACACCTGGAAATCTCTTGGACTGGCTTATTGATCATGGGCGGATGGTGCAGGGGCTCCTATCACGGAGGTCTCTACTCAGGCTGGCTGAGTCACTGCTTCAGGCACCTTATTAATCAAACTACGCCTACACTATCTCCAGCCCTCTGATACATCACTCTCTACAACTGACATTTAGCTATCCGGCCACCAATCAAGAGCGCCGCTATTTAACCCAGCCCAATTTTAACCTCAGCGTTTGGGCTCTTGCCCATGAGACATTTTGGTGAAGAATGACAACACAGAAAAACAGCAAGTGCTTTACAAGACACGTTAGGATATACTGGTATTGATCTTAATACAGTTTGTAATGTATAAAAAGTTATGAAGTTGAAAAAGATAATGTTTCATCCATGTTCCATTATTCAGTTAGCGGAAGCTAGAGATTATAAAGTTATAAAGTTTTAAATATGGATATTTTCTTACACAAATGCATCGTTTTGCTTCAGAGGGCATACTTTTTATGATGGATGAATGCACTTTTTTAGGTTTCAAAATCTCACCAGCCATTCACTGCCAGATTTTTTTTTTATATATAACTCAGATTGCATTCATCTGAAAGAAGAAAGTCATATACACATAGGATGGCTTGAGGCTGAGGGTGAGTAAATCATGAAGAATCTTAAACCAAGAAGTACACTACCATTCAAAAAAATTAGTCTTTTATGTTCACCAAGGCTGCATGATAAAAAGAACAGCATTTATTTAAAATATAAATCTTTCGTAACATTATAAATATCTTAACTATCACTTTTGATCAATTTGATATATCCTTGCTGAATACAAGAAATGATTTCTTTAGAAAAATCAAAATCATACTGACTCTAAACTTTCATACGGTAGTGTATTATACAGCACTTTCTGTTCTTACAGAAGATCACGCAGCCCCTTCACAGCTTAAAAAAAGTCAGTAACATAAATTGCGTATGATTTCAGGAATGTTAGACGATGCTCAGTGAACTGTGAGGTATGCCAGCATACAGGTGTGAATTATTGCTTAATGTGTAGATAACTGGGATCTGATAAGGATTTAATACTCACTTTAGGCTCAAAAATGTGCAACTGGGTCTAGCAAAAGAACAGTTAGACAATGTAGTCAGTGTCATCACAATCAGTGTTTTAATTGATGAAATACAAGATCTCTTAAAGGGGTCATCGCATGCAAAATTCACTTTTACATGTTTGAATATAAATGTGTTTTGGCAGTGTGTGTACACATCCACCCTACAATGATAAAAATCCACCCAGTGGTTTTTATTTAATCCCTACAAAAATATCTCCTTTTTCAAATCAGGGCATTCTCAGCTTCTTGTCTGTGTGACATGATAGCTGATTGACACGGCCGTCTTACCTTAGACCCGCCCTGAGTGAGCTGTAACAGTCTGACTGCCATTGTTTCAACACTGGAACAGGAGTAGACAAGAATGGCTCCTAAGCAATTAAGGTGTTTTTGTTGTTGGACGTAATAATGAACATAGTAGTCATCATTTACTCCCGACATCTGAGCCACTGAAGATACAGTGGATAACATTTGTTTGTGAAGGGAATGTGCCTCCTGATCTACCTAAATGCATCTATGTTCACGCAAATCATTCGTGATCCAGTTTCACCTACAGCAGAAGTGAGTATACATTTTTTTTATTAATCTTTGCCATTGCTTTTCTTAATAACGTGCTAGTTAGCAAGTTTCATGGCTAAATGCGGCTAAAGTAAATAGTCTGTCAGAGCACGGCTCGTCACCCCACAGAAGAGAAGGGTGGGGTAAGCAGAGCTCATTTGCATTTAAAGCAACATGCAACAAAACGGGTTGATGTCTGCAGAGCTGATTTTGACAAGGTAAAAAGGGTGTTGTTTTACACTACCATTGAGAAATTTTAATCAAAGTATGTTACAGATTTTTCATTAAGACCATAAACAATCATATTAACTTGATAGGCATCCGATGACCTGTTTAAGACAAGTATGCCTTTCTCATTCCAGTGTGGGTGGCTAAAGAGGATCAGCTTGTAGGCACTTTGAACCATCAAACACTCTGCTGTGGCTTATAGTGGATTAGGTTTAAGTTACCTTGTGTGAGCTAACTACCACACTGTAAAAAATAAAAAACACAATTTGTTGTGTCAGCTTAAAATAATTTGTTACCCTGCTGCCTAAAGTTCAGTCAACTAAAATAAGTTTAGTCAACTTGAAATGTTAAGTTGTACGAAGTAACAACTTAGATATTTGTGTTTGCTAAACTTAACAGATGGGTAAGTAACCCAGCTGCCTTAAAATTTTAGGTTGATTCAACTCAAAGTTGTAACTTAGTATAATTTAACATTTAAAGTTGACAAAATTTTCTTTGAGTTGACTGAACTTAAAATTTTAAGGCAGCCAGGTTACAAATTATTTTAAGTTGACTCAACAAATTGTTTTTTACAGTGCAGCTGACTTGAGCTGAGTCTTGGAAACCAGCGCTGTGAACTCACTTTGTGGGCTGTCATTTTGATTAGCTCATCCACAAACTCATGTGGGCAGAAAATCTCCTCTCAAGTGTAGACACATCTTAGCCCACACTGTAAAAAACAATTTGTTGAGTTAACCTAAAATAATTTGTAACCTGGCTGCCTTAAAATTTTAAGTAAAGTCAACTCAAAAAAAGTTTATTCAACTTGAAATGTTAAATTATACTAAGTGACAACTTAGAATCCACTTAAAATTTTAAGGCAGCTGGGTTACTTACCCATCTGTTAAGTTTAGCAAACACAAATATCTAAGTTGTTACTCAGTACAACAACATTTCAAGTTGACTAAACTTATTTTAGTTGACTGAACCTAAAATTTTAAGGCAGCAGGGTAACAAATTATTTTAAGCTGACTCAACAAATTGTGTTTTTTATTTTTTACAGTGCAGGGGAACATTTTGTTGCTCAAAAGTTGCCTTAAATGTTTCTCCTGAAAGAGAAATAAAGACAACGAGAGACAAGCTGACAAAAAGTTACAAAAGTTGGTACTGTGGCAGTACTCTTTAAGAGGTACACACTAGTATCTAGTATCTATAGTGTGCATAATATTATATAAATGGTACATAATAATACTTCTTTTTTTTAAAGATTTTTGGCATTTTTGCCTTTATTGTATAGGACAGATCAGATATGACAGGAAGCGAAGTGGAGGAGAGAGAGGGGGGCGGGATCGGGAAAGGTCCTCGAGTCAGAATTCGAACACAGGATGCCCGTAGCACAAAGGCGCTGAATGTTGGCGCGCTGCCCACAAGGCTATCGGCGCCAACCATAATAATACTTTTTAAAAAGGTACTGCCCCTATTAAGTTATCAAACTAAGGTGGACAATATAACTTTCATAATTTGTTTCTAGTATATTTGCAAATCTGAGCTTTTTTGTTGCTGCTGTTGTTAAAGGAGACCTATTATGACCCTTTTTACTATATGTAATATAAGTTTCAGGTGTCCCCAGAATGTGTCTGTGAAGCTTCAGCTCAAAATACCCCACAGATCATTTATTATATCATTTTGAAAATGCCTTTTCTGAGTAGAAGCAGAAACACGCTGTTTTCGTGTGTCTCTTTAAATGCAAATGAGCTGCAGCTCCCCGCCCCCTTTTCCAGAATAGAGCTATGCCTTTACAGCTCCTACCTCAGAAACTCTGTTGCACTGAAATCATGCACTTTAAAGCCATACTAGTCTAAACTTCTGATATAGGATTTTCTGAGCGCACACATCTGAAGCACGTGCACAGAAAGCGGCTGTCACACGTCAAGTGAGTACTAAAGTTCTCTTTCATGTCTTATTGTGCTTAAACTGTCAAATACACACAAGTTCATGTTAAAAACACAGAAGTTACAAAAACAGTCAGTTATGTCTGTGAAGGTAAACATCTGGGAAAGAAATTGCATGTTTATATTAGATCTGTGTGGCAGCAGTGTAATATACAGTAAATAAATCAATAAATCCACTACTGTCTTGTCTCCTCTGAGGCTGGGATTTTAAATAGTGTTCTTTGCTCGTCTGTGCAGACAGCGACAGAATACTCGGCATGCTTTGCTTGAACTTTTGCCATGGCGTTCGAACTGGTACACTGTTGTCGCTTGTGAAAACACGATGGCAGATTAAGAGGCGGTAATATTAAAATAAGTATGAGGGTGCGCTGTGATATTTCCAATATTCTTTAATACATTCAAAATAACACCATTTGTCACTTTCGATCAATTTAATGCTCCCTGGCTGATTAAAAGTAAATCTTATTGACCCCAAATTTTGAACAATAATGTAGTATGCACATCCTGCCAGTAATCTCCAATGGCATTTTCATATGTTCCCGATCAAGGCAGAGATAAGACAGAAGACAAAAACAAAGACAGTACATTATTTCATAAGTTCAGGGCAAGAGCAGTGCCAGCACACTACACGCTCAGCTGCTTAGATAAATATGTAGTGCTGGGCTGTTAAAGCTGCAAAGAATACTTGAGAGGGTTAAATAAATACAAATATTACACACACACACACTGCACAGTCCAAAGTTGGGCTTTGTTTTAGCCTGCCGTCTGTGCAGCTGGTAAGTGATGATATGGGGCAGTAAGTAGCAGCCAAGATGTGGGCCTGTCTTATAAACTACAGACACACTCCCCAAGAAGGATTCATCAGGCCTGGCTGACCAGGTGGAATCCTGAATTGTGCAATTTTGTTCGCAGAGGTTATATTAGGATATAGAACAACAAACAAGAGCTTGCCAAAATCAATACACATGCCAGAGCATAAAAACATGACTTCCTACAGACACTTCAGTTTGAGAAATAAACCACAGGTTTACATTTACTCGTTTTTTTCTAAACATTTTCCGGCTGATTTGCTAATGTTTTCCCATAGGAAAGAAAAATCAGTTTAATCTCGGTTATTTCCTGCTATGATAAGAAATATGCAATTATTAGTCAAATGTTTTGCATGCACTAAGAGGAGCATCTGAGAAGTTAACAATTAATTGAAACTTAACTACAGCATAAGACTCCAGGCTTTGTATGAGCATCCTCTGAGCAATACATTTTTTGCCTCTGGGTTGTTTTGAATGTGAAATACACTTAATGTCTTATGTTTGTCTACAGCTTCTTTCTCACGGCACAGAGGTTCAGCGAGACTCAAGAATGAGGAGGACTGAATTCCCTCCCTCTCTTACAAATCCTTATTTTTATATGTACGTCAGATATGGTAAAAAGAATGTGTCAATGGACATTTAGAAAATGATAAATCACTAAATCTGAATTTCAAAAATTCTCACATGATTTCATAACATGACATGACGAGCCTGGGAAAGTTTTGGTCAAGGTCTAGTGCCAGCTACATTAAATATAGTATTACACACAGGAATTCTCATGAAAGTAAATATAAAGTCTTCATGTATTCATTACTTCAGAAGCCACTGAAACATAACATGTCATATTGTATGTTAAAATATCTGGGAGTAGTAGGGAGGAAAGGTTTTTGGTCAGTTTTGAGGGTGTGCATTTTAGCAGTCACATGTTCTCATATTTCATTGTTAATTACAATCAATAGTACATTGAGCATTAGTCAAAAACTCAAAATGCTAAAATAATTATTAGAACGCAAACAATAACTATAAAACAACTGCAAAACACTAGACACACATAAAAGAATAACTTGGTCAAACCATCCATTTGTAATCTTATCTAATCCAAAATTTCAAATATGTAAAATGTGGAAACTTCTAGTTCTTGCTAGTGAAATAAATATAAATACAGCTCTTACTGTAAATCTCTTTCAACATTTTCCTCAAAAGACCTGACTAGCTAAGGTAAACAGAGGGTTTCCCTGTCTGATTTGCTTTGCAGCTTGGTGTTCCTATGCTTTGATCTCAGAGCAAGGGGGATTCCCTCATGTTCAAAGCTCTGCAGATTGGGGACAGATGAGATCTGAGGTGTGATTGTGACAAATCAACCCATGTAACTTGTCCCATGGGTGGAGATTTTCAAAAGCAGTGTGACACAAAGCCCACTCTCTCAACGCAACCAACCATCTCAATAAAAGTCATTTGAGTTCCATATATATCAAGTGAGTTTTACCCAACTAAACGTGTAAATTAAACATTACTGTTTTAGCCGCAAGACTGTAAATGTGACATTTTTACACAACATTTAAATAAAAAGGTAATGTTGAATAACTTACATTTTAGAAAAAAATGTTTCTAGTTGCTGTTTTTGCTCCGCAAATGAATATAGATCCAAACAAAGCGGCGGTCGAATTGAATCATTGTGTGTGTCTACAGACAAATATCTATGGAAACCCATTTCTATGGAAGCCCATATCCACCACATAAGAAAAAAATTCATGCCTTAAAAAGTCGAAATTATGACATACTTAAGTCATAATTACGGGATAAAAATATGAAATTATGACTTGAGTCAAAATTATGAGATAAGTCGAAATGATGACTTACTAAGTCAAAATTATGACTTTGATGATGACCTATAAAATCGAAATTATGGTATACTTAAGTCATAATTATGAGATATAAAGTCGAAATTATGACTTTTAGTCGAAATTATAACTTTAAAAGTCATAATAATGAAATAAAAAGTAGAAATTATGACGTAGGTCATAATTATGAGATAAAAGTCAAAATTATGACTTAAAAAAGTCATTTATGAGATAAAGTCAAAATTATGACTTTACAAGTCAAAATTATAAAAAGTTGAAATTGACAAGTCATAATTATGAGACAAAAAGTCGAAATTACAAGATAAAAAGGCAACTTGAAAAGTCATAATTATGAGATAGTCAAAATTATGATTTAAAAAAGTTGAACTTATAAGATAAAAAGTCATAATTATGAGATAAAATGTCAATATTATGACTTATAAAGTCGAAATTATGAAATACTTAAGTCATAATTACGAGATATAAAATTGAAATTATGACTTAAAAAAAGTCATAATTATGAGATAAAAAGTCATAATTATGAGATAAAAAGTAGAAATTATGACTAAAAAGTTGAAATTATAAGATAAAAAGTCAAAATTATGACTTTAAAATGTCAAAATTATGAGAAAGTCAAAATTATTATTTAAAAAAGTTGAAATTATAAAATAAAAAGTTAAAAAATTATGACTTAAGTCATTATTTGAAATAAAAAAGTCAAAATGACAACATAAAAAGTTGAAATTATGACATTAAAAGTCATAATTATAATATAAAATGTCGACATTATGACTTATAAAGTCGAAATTATGAAATACTTCAGCCATAATTACAAGATATAAAATTGAAATTATGACTTTAAAGGTCATAATTATGGAATAAATCAAAATTATGACATAAATCATAATTATGAGATAAAAAGTCAAAATTATGGCTTGAAAAAGTCAAATTACGAGATAAAAAGTCAAAATTATGACTTAAAAAAAGTCATAATTATGAGATAAAAAGTCAAAATTATGACTAAAAAGTCGAAATTACAAGATAAAAAGGCAAAATTGTGACTTTAAAAGTCAAAATTATGAGATAAAAAGGTAAAATTATGATTTTAAAAAGTTGTATTATACCACTATTCTGTGACCAATGTATTTATAAAGCCATTACAAGTCAATTTCTACTTGTAAAGTCATAATTTCAATTTTTAATCTCATCACTTCAACTTCTTATCTCGTAATGTCAACTTTTAAGTATCACTTAAAAAAATCCTCCCACAAATACTTAGGTGTGGCACATTCATGCCATTTTGAATTTTTTTTTTTTTTATTTGTAAAAAACGCTCATGTCTTCCTAGAGCTCTTTATGTACACACAGACAAGAGTGATTTGTACAGTGAAAAGTCACGGTCTAGTGCAGCTTTTGGAACTAACTGTATAAAGAAACACATTCTAAAGGGGAATTATTTTGCCTTATATAAACTTTCAGAGCCACACCACCAGGAGCTGGTTCAAAATGCAATGATTCATTTTCAGCCTCCCCTCAGCTGCGAGAAAACTCTTCCAAGACATATTTTATAAATGGTATGTAGGATAAATTAAAAGTAACCTTAAGTTTTATCTTTACAGATTGAGTTTTGAGTTTCTTAACAGTAGGGCTTAGAAAATAAGTCTTAGGACATTTTTAGTTTATATTGTGTTTGTTAAACATATTTTAAGTCCATAAAATCGGTTTTCCTTTTCATATGTTGATATAGGAGGCAGTGTGATTGCAAATATTTTTCTTTTGGTAAACCTTCTCTATTTTGATGCTGATTACTTACACAAATAATAAAACAATTCTCCTGACAAGCTCCATTAACAACCTCTGTCCTTTCCTCTCATCAACGTCCATAGAAATGTTTTCAAGTAAATATTTATCATTCCAACTCAGCAAAAGATGCTCATCTGTGGTCTAAAGTCTTTAAGAATGAATCAGCTTTTGGACATCGCAGAGGAATTTGCTGCACAGAGTGCATGAGGCTCTTCATCACGGGATTGCCTGAAGTGTCTTTCCTCTGATGACTTCTAGGGAGTCGTGCACAGATGACCTTAATGTCTGCACGAGGGGGGCGTCAAAATTACTCACACAGAGTTATTTCAACCTTTACTATTGCAGTCTTTCTAAAAAGATTTAGATGTAGCCTAAGAGACTTATTAGTCTTGCTAAATAGCCATACACATTTTTTCGTCTTGTGGTGTCTGCATGCTCCAGATGTCATCTTAAAATGATTTAACCATTTAAAGGAAGAGTTCACCCAAAAGTGAACATTTCCTGAAAATGTACTCACCCTCAGGTCATCCAAGATATAGATGAGTTTGCTTCTTCATCGGAACAGATTTGGAGAAATTAAGCATTGCAGTGAATGGGTGCCATCAGAACGAGATTACTTGTGGATTATTGTTTTTTACCAGCTGTGTTGGATTCTCATTCTGAGGGCACCCATTCATTGCAGAGGATCCATTGGTGAGCAAGTGATGCAATGCTAAATTTAAATTGATTTCAATTTTAAAAAATTAAAAAATAGAAACCTGAATTTAAAGTGACTTTTCAAGCTGATCAGCTTTAATGTGAGTAGTTATTTGTGAAACAAGGCCATATGAGCTTTTAAAACTGAAATGCAGTAGCTGAACAAAAAAAAAAAAAAAATGCAGATAGCAATGGATTGAGTTTCACTCACCACAGCATGTGTCACATATTTACATGAGTTCATCGCAGTGTGTTGGCCAACACAGACGTGATAATGTGTTATCTCAACAGCGGCCGGGATGGAATTCGAAGATCTGGAGTCTCGCACCAGACACCTGCAATCAAAATATATTGATTTTGGCTCCACGTTCTCATGTACGTGTGATTCTTCAGGTAGTGATTTGACACGCGTCAAGTTCATGTTTGCATTATGTATCTTAAGTAATCTCAGCGCGAAGCTTAAAAGAAGGTTTATGTGCAAAAGTGTCAGAAAAATGTCTATTAGTTATCATTACAGCTTTTGGCAAGGCAAAGAGTGTGTAATAACATTAATGGTCTTTAGCTAATGCCATCGTAAAGCTTTCGAAATCCTTGTAAGCTTTCGAAATCCTCAGCAAAGGTATTGTTGTCTCTTGCTGAGTTTTTTAACTTTAAAGAATTTAATAGAAGAGCGATATTCATTTGCAACAAACTGAACTAGTGTTTTTTTACATTGCCACAATCAGTGTTGGGGAAAGTTACTTTTAAAAGTAATGCAGTGTTACTCCCTGAAAAAGTAACTAATTACCTTAGTTACTTTTTATGGAAAGTAATGTGTTACGTTACTTTTGTGTTACTTTTTAAATCTGGGCAGGGCTTGCTTCTTTGTTTTTAATATAAAACAATTCTAATGTAAAAGCCCTTTTACACCAAAAGTGAAATGAATTCACCTCAGGCTGAAAGAAAAGTACATTTATGCAGGCGATCACTCTTAAGCTATAAAAAAGCACAAATGTTAATCTAAAGTAATTTTTGCTTATTAGAATGGTTGAATTGCATCATCGAAGGTCAGCAGCAAAGACACTAGTTAATAAAATAGGATTAAATACATAAAGGACATTTGTTTTATTTAACATATTTAATTATTGCAAGGTTGTGTCATATTCTGAGTTTGCATTTCACTGTTTTTATATATTTTGAGGAATACTGAATCTGTTTTTTGTGAGTGAGATGAATTAATGCATGTTCACATTTAGTCTAGAATACAGTAACATCATGTTTACTCCCCATTTCCCGACAGGAGACTTGTCAATCAATAAATGGGGAAAAAAGTAACTGGCATTACTTATTTGAAAAAAGTAACTCAGATATTTTCTTAGAAATTCAAAAGTAATGCGTTACTTTGCGTTACTAGTTACTTGAATAAAGTAATATTATTACGTAACTTGCGTTACTTGTAATGCGTTACCCCCAACACTGGCCACAATGTTTCTTGAATTTAATTTCTATGAATATACACTTTTTTAGGGGTTCAAGCACATAGCGCTTAACCCCTACTGTAATTGTTAGAATGGTCACAGATCAGAGATTCAAAATGTTGAAAGTTATCCTTTGGGAAGCTATAACGGGGTCGTTTAGAGAAGGGGCCTGTTCAAATTTAACAGTCGCTATAACAGTCATAAATATTAAAAAACATATTTCTACACTGTAAAAAGCAATAAGTTGACATAACTTAAAAAAAATCTGAGGAAACCCGTTGCCTTAAAATTAAATAAGTAAATAAACTTCATGCATACTTAAAAAAAAAAATTAGTTAGGTGAACTTGACAATTCTCAGTTACCTTGACAAAAGAAAATGTGTTGTGGTCACTTTTTATTTTTAAGTTGGACTAACTTAATTAACTTGCAATTGCTTAAAAGTGTCAATCTACGTAACTAAGTTAATCTGATTTCTGTCTACTTGCTTAAATTGAGGAAACCCGTTGCCTTGAAAAAATTAAGTAACCACAACGTATTCTGTATGTGTAATTACACAATTCAGTTGACTGATTTGATCTAATCTTATTTTACTGACTATTTTAAAATTGAAATCTGAAGGCTAATAATACAATTCTCAAAAATACTAAATGGTTCAAAACAGACAGCACAAAAACATTTCTATGAAGAACTGTCAAACCTAGTCAACTGACCCTTTTTATATATAGTACTTAATACAGATTATGTCAAAGCAGCTTTACATTGTTAAACAGGAAAATAGAAACCCTACTGTAATTGGGAAATCACTGAGTTTGGCCACTTGGTGGTGCTGTATGAGGAAAAAAACATAAAAATGGCTACTATATAACTGCACAACCATTTGTCCTATCAACATGAAAATTGATGTGCACAGTCTTCGTCCAAAGTGCCTCAAAAAACATCTTAGCCATTAGCCAACGAATTCTGAGTACCTGTTAGACAAGGTTGACGAAGGCCGATCAGAACGTAACTCTGTGGGCCTGTTTGACTCACGGCCCCAAAGGTCTGAGAGATCTTTGCCTCTAGTACCACTGCTGTCAATCAAATCGTTTGTTAAATGATTGAGAAGATGTAAAAAAACCTACTTTTGCAAACTAGTCCTAGGTTTTTTGCTAAATCTGGAAAAAAAAAATTCTCTTGACTCTCTAGGCCAATAATGATCAAAAAAAAAAAAAAAAATTATCCTTTGGGAAGCTATAACGGGGTCGTTTAGAAAAGGGGCCTGTCCAAATTTACCCAAAATCCTATAAAGCCTAAAGGAAAACTCAAAACTTCACAAAACCTGATGAGCATATGTAACAGGTGATTTAAAACAAGCATGCAAAGTTTTAAGGGTATCAGAACACAGCTGGCGCTATAACAGTTATATATATATTAAAAAATATCATACTGTATTTGGTAAATTATTTAGATTTGCCAAAAATGCTTTTTTAATCATTGATTTAGGTGTGTACAGCCTTGATAAATAATATGTGATGTCTTTTTCCTGTTTAAATGCCTTAAGCGATTGAACCCTGGCAATCGCTGCTTGCAGCTATATTTCTGTTTTTACAGAGTGAATATCATGAGGACATACAGTAATTCAGGTTGGATGAAGGTAAGAGACATTACTATTTTTCAGGTATTTAGTAAGATAGTGGATAGTGAGTTGCTATGCTATGATATTCAATTTGTCATCGCGTCATAAGGATATCCCATCAGACTGCAGCTCAGTCTCTCAGTACACGCCATCATTAATAAATTATCAAAAGGAATTCCCTCTTTTATTTAGGTCGTCAAACTTAGACATCAAAGAGAAATATTAACAGATGACAAAGTACCAGTGCGAGCTTTGAAAGTACAACTGCGAAATGAATCTAAAACTCACACAGTGGTTTTGACTTATCTGATCAATTTCAACAGTCAACTTTAAGACTAAAAATGTGATAACTCAGGAAAATGTTAAATAAACTGTCACTACTGTAAGTAAAAAGCCTCTTGTACAGTGTCATACTTGTATAGAAAGTCATTTGTGTGGTATAAGCCCTGAAGCGACGGTAAATCTTTTTCCAGTGTGGTGTCAAACCGACAGCTTGTGTTGTCTAAAAGATTCTGTGAAATTACTCTTCAGGTGAAGTCATGTTTTATTAAGGATTTCTAGGTTTTCTCAAAGGACTATGAGCTTTCAAAAAAGATAGATGGGAATAAAAATGTATGAATTTGTAATCCTGTATAAACAATAACCACACAGTTTTTCTTCAGACCGCTCAATCCTTCCTCCGTCACAGAAGCTTTCACTCCGAAGATTGTTCACAAGCCTCAACATAGAAATGTTTGATTCCATCAACACCACAGTGAACCTCTATAGCTGTAGCCGTTAGTAAAACAAAGCATCAGAGAATGCTAATGATTAAAGGAATTTTTTACCCTGAAACTAAAATAGATTTGTTACACCTGCGAAGAACAGAGAAGAAATTTTAAAGAATCTTAATGCAGCTGTTTTCCATTCAATAAAAGCAATTAAGTTATGGAGCTCCCAAACTCCAAAAAAGGCCAGTTGTTGTCACTGTATGAAAAAAAGCTGCATTTATCATTCTCCGAAAAGAATAACAGCCCAACAGGTTTGGAATGATATGCAGGTGAAATTTATTTTTGGATGAACTATTCCTTTAAGATTAAATCCGCTTACATGCATTCTGCTTCTGAATGAGTCATTTCAGAAGTGTCTCTGCTTGCTTGGTCTCTAAGGTTACTGACGACAAACCACATACACAAATCCAGAGAGGGGATAATAGTTTTGCTGGATACATGAGACATGTTCACACATCTATTTCCCAACAGAAACACGAAAAATGTTTTGCATTTGTGAGTTCTTGTTCCTCATACCTCGAAATCAAACTGTTCTTGATGTTTTGAGATAAAATGTGACCCTGGACTACGAAACTAGTCTTAAGTAGCATGGGTAAATTTGTAGCAATACACAGCTACAAATAGATTGTATGGGTCAAAATGATCAAATTTTCTTTTATGACAAAAATCATTAGGATATTAAGTAAAGATTTTTTTGTAAATTACCTACTGTTAATATATCAAAACTTTTTTTGATTAGTAATATGCATTGCTAGGAACTTCATTTGGCAATTTTCTAAGTATTTTTTGCACCCTCAGATTCCAGATTTTCAAATAGTTGTATCTTGGCCAAATATTGCCCTGTCCTAACAAACCATACATCAATGGAAAGCTTATTTATTACAAATCTAAAAAAAAAAAAAAAAAATGACCCTTATGACTGGTTTTCTTGTTGAGGGTCACAAATAAGAAATTGATACTATTTAAAAACATACTGCAATTTTTAAAACGTAAAACTATCCAGTAAAAAGAAGAGCAATTATCCAAACACTTCAGTAAGTAAATTCAATAATAACTGTTTTTTTGCACAAAAAAAGAAAAGATCTTCTAACCTTGTGAGAAGAAAAATATGATTTGACCCCTTTAATCATGTCTGCTTGCTTTACACAAAGCAAAAAAATATTTCAGCAAGACCCCTGCGACTTTTCTAAGTGGGATTCCTTGGTGATGCTAACTAATCAGAACATGTGCTATAACATATTACTGTTATTTAACTGTGTGCACATGCTATTTATGGATGCATGTAAATAGTACAAAAAACAAACCTGACAAACTTAGATGTTCCCTCACAAAAAAAAGTAATTTCACAGAACCATAGAAAACGGAACTAAAAGTAAAACCATGTAGTACATGCCATTTTTTTCTTTTTCAGAAAAATATGTTAACCAAGCAATTCACAGATGATAGAATGTTTGATTCATTTTTTCATATTGTAGAGGTCATACAAGTATCTAAGACTATAAAGAAGTGTTGAGGACAATTATGGAAGACATGGCTTTTACTGGCAATGTCAAATCAGATCACAATATCTCAAGGATTGGCTGTTAGCACAATCCTGTTAGCCCCTGCTGGCAGATGCTGTAACTACATCATCTGGATGCAAAAAGCATCCTTATTCAATGATGATGAATACTTCAAGGATGCATTCAGTTGATCAGAAATGACATTAAATATATTTAATGTTACAAAAGATTTTTGTTTCAAATAAAGCCTATTCATCAAAGAATCCTGAAAGAAGTATTACAAATTCCACAAAAATACTAAACAGCACAACTGTTTTAACATCGATAATACAAAAAGTTTATTGAGCAGCAAATCAATATATTAGAATGATTTCTGAAAGATCATGTGACACTAAAGACTAATGATGCTGAAAATTCAGCATTGCCATCACATTTTTTAAATAAATTAAAATAGAAAACAGTTGTTTTAAACTGTAATAATATTTCATAATATTACTGTTTTCATTGTTTTGTTGAATGCAGCCTTGGTGAGCAGTGGTGCCCGCAGCTGTATGGCTGTAAACACTGTTATTATATTTGCAGGTCCTTGGCATCAAACAGTTAGAAAAAGCACTTTAATTTAGCACTTGATTTATAGACAGCGTGCTCTGTCTCTCTCTGTTGTTCTCACATTTTTAGCACTTGACATAAGACACAAGACACAAGACATTTAAGCGCAAGAGACTATATCAATAAATCGTTTCGGGAAAGCCGCTCATAACTAACATTCATACGCTCTCTCTTCATAACTGTATAGCAATGCCTAGAAATAGTTGAAACAAAAGGCTACTAACTGAGAGGTAACTTATTGAGATGTACTTTACCATTTTGTTGATTTTTACTGTTTTTGATCCATTTTTAAAAGGTTTAATGTGTGTGTCATCTTTGTTCTGCTCAGTGTTGCTCCAGTTTTAAAGATGTTACTGATATAGTTACAATAACCTATAGTTACATATTAATGAAAAACTGTATGATTAACATATATTGATTTAACTTTTAAGTGCTGTTTTTGAAATACAAACAAACAAAACAAAAACAACGACTGCGCATTCATACCCTCCGATGAAATCCTATTGCGCCCCAACTGGTGAGCATAAAAAACTTTTTTCAAAATCATTCAGAAATCTTAAAGGAAAAGTTCACTTCCAGAATATAAATTTCCTAATCATTTACTCACCTCCATGTCATCCAAGACGTTCATGTCTTTCTATTTTCAGTCAAAAAGAAATTAAGGTTTTTGAGGAAAACATTCCAGGATTTTTCTCCATATAGTGGACTTCAATGGGAGCTAACGGGTTGAAGCTCCAAATTGCAGTTTAAATGCAGCTTCAAAGGGCTCTACATGATCTCAGTCAAGGAATATGGGTCTTGTTTAATGAAACGATCGGTCATTTTCTTAAAACAACAAAAATTTACATACTTTTTAATCACAAATACTCGTCTTGCACCAGCCTGACCTTGCGCATTACGTAATGATGTTGGAAAGGTCACACGTGACACAGACGGAAATACCAACCCAGTGTTTACAAATGAACGTGCAAAGAAAGTCACACGGCCTTTACAAAAGAAGGTAAAACAAAAATGTCTGATGAGTTTTTTACCCTACCTTTCTAAACCAAAGTACACAGACGAAGAACTAACCATGTATTACCTTTCCAATGTGATTACTTAATGCGTGAAGTCGTAGACGCGCATCACAGAGCTAGTGCAAGACATTTGTGGCTAAAAAGTATATAAAATTATTTTTTTTTAAAGAAAATTACAGATCGATTCGCTAGATAAGACACTTATTCCACTGCTGGGATCGTGTGGAGCCCTTTGAAGCTGCACTGAATCTGCAGTTTGGACCTTTAAATCGTTGGCCACCATAGAAATCCGCTATATGGAGAAAAATCCTAGAATATTTTCCTAAAAAGACATATTTCTTTGCGACTGAAGAAAGAAAGATATGAACATCTATGACATGGGGATGAGTACATTTTTAGAAAATGTTTATTCTGCAAGTGAACTTCTCCTTTAAAGGTAGGTGAAGAAACAATTTTTACAGTTCACTTCAGTGCTAGAAATTACACACTTCACCTTTAATCTACTACAGACATCAGCAGACCAGTTATTAGTGACAATCTTTAAGTATAGCATGGCACTAGATATACAGCAGTTATCAAACCAAGCTCACTGACTCAGCAGTTTTACAGTGTGAAAAAATCCCTCAACAAATTTTCTGGTATAAACAAGTCTCGGAATGCCTGGAAAAACTAGAATTATCAGGTATGGCCGTGTATGGACAGCTGCTTTGGCTTTCAGTCAAAACATATGGTGCTGACGTGACAACGAACAGACGTAACTAATCACACAAACATATCAAAACTGCTGTCAAAGTTGTCAATGATATCAAATATGGCAAAGAGGTCAGTAGGGATTATGGCTGTGGACAGGGAACTGGCATGAGCCAAGATTAATGAGTTAATGGCTGAAAGAAGATCAGTGGATTTTACAGTAGGATCAGTGACTGAATGTGTAGGCTAAACTGTGCAGTGTATGTTTGGATACAGGTCGATGTGACTGGTGTCTTACCAAGCACTGAATTATGACCAATCCGGAGCGCTTATTATGTGATAGTCTGATAACAGATTGGTCTGTAGGGAGGCAGGGAGGAGATAAAGGCCACACGTGGGAGGTTTAGTGTCGCTGTTTGTGCTGTGTCAAGCACGTGCTACGTAAAGTAGGCCTACTACTTAATTCTCTTGGAGTGAAATTCAGCAGAAGTTAGAAGTTTTAAAATGAAAATGAAAAAATGTTAAAGCACATACTTGTAGCACAGTTGACCTTTTCAAAGTATATATAGTTAGACTATGCCTTGCATATTCAACAAATGCTACAAAAACAGCTTAAAAGGATAGTTCACTCAAAAATGAAAATTCTGTCATTAATTTTTTACCGTCATGTCGTTTCAAACCTGTTAGATCTTCGTCTATCTTCAGAATACGAATATTTTTGATGAAATCTGAAAGCTTTCTGTCCCTGCATAGACAGCAACACAACTACTACATTCAAGGCCCAGAAAGGCAGTAAGAACATCCTTACAATAATCCATGTGACATCAGTGGTTCAACAGTAATTTTATGAAGCTACGAGAATACTTAGCTCGCCTCTTGAATGTAAATTTATGTAGGGCAGATTCTTGGTCGTAGCGCTAGTTTATAATAAACTCAAGAAAGCTTATAGTCTTTCTAGTCTAATTGCTGAACTCATGCATGCACACTTTTAGCAGAGATCTAATGTCCTTGCGTTATTCGGCCTGTGGGGGGGCAAGCTAATGTTGATTGACAGGCTCGAAGTACACACACATAGAATGCGATACAATTATTTCCTTATTATTGTCTCCGAGTGTTGATTTACAATGTTACAAGTTGCAGAGGAATTTAAGTAAGGAAATGAATGTCATGTCTCATCTCAAAACAAACACAAAGCAAACACAACCTAACTATATAAAGGCTTTTCGCGTGAGTACATTTAAACTAAAGCATTATTCCTATTCTCCATATATAGGAAAAACAGACATGCCAACTAATTTCTGACCTTGTCATCTTGATCCGGAGCGAGATAAGGTAACGTGAAGCAGGGCAGTCTCAAAATTGGCCAGCGGCTCTCCATTAGAGCGTGCTGCAGTTCCACTTTTCACCACAGATTTACACTGTAAAATTTGTGGGGCGCTGTTGAGTTTGGGAGGGCACCGGCACGACTGCCCCACTTAGTATCATCATTTTACGTGCTTGCCAAATCTTGTGATGAATTTAAATATATCCTGCGTACTTTATGACTTGACTAAATGTCAAGAAGACACATTTACAGTTCATTATTTGTTCAGTTTATATAGATGCACCTGCCTTGTTTACAAGCAGAAGGCGACGAACGCTGTACATAAAAGTTTTCGTAAATTAAGATTTCGACAGAAAGAATGGTTTGCAACTTTTTGTCCAGCCTTATTTATTTGAATCAGAATATACAGACAATGAACTAAGAGAAATGGATGTTCTACGTCAGAACGCTGGCTACTGTGTCAGCAGCGCCACAAGCAAACGTCGTAGTACTCATGAATACGCATCAAAGACTGACATGAAAGACAAAAAATTGTTGAATAAAGTTATTTTTATTTTCTTTGCTCACAAATAGTATTCTCGTAGCTTCATAAAATTACGGTTGAACCACTGATGTCACATGGACTATTATAATGATGTCCTTACCACCTTTCTGGGCCTTGAATATGACAGTTGCTTTGCTGTCTATGCAGGGTCAAAAGCTCTTGGATTTCATCGAAAATGTCTTAATTTGTGTTCCGAAGATGAACAAAGGTCTTACAGTTTTGGAACGACATGAGGGTGAGTAATTAATGACAGAATATTCATTTTGAGTGAATTATCCCTTTACTATGCTTATCGTAACTGAGTGGGAAGGGGCATTTTTTGTATTGGGAATTTAAAGTATGTATGTATGTATGTATTTATTTTTACTAGATTAGTGGCTCTGTGCAGTTATATTATCTTACTGTTTATCTCACAAGACCTATAGGGGGCAATACGCATACATGTAAGAGTACATGTACAAGATATATGTATCATTTATTGTTTTCTCTAGCATTCTCTAGCCCTGATCTCATGTTCAACACCTTCTTAACTTAGAATAAATTTTGTGAATTCATTTATAATAGGCTATTCAGTAACGGGTTCACATAGTGACAAATACCATAGGCTGTAACCAGGCATGCTGATGCATGTTAATTTAACTATATTTTTATTTGGGTAGAAATAAGACCTAACCTAAAAAATGACTGACTAAAAGAAAAACTAGGGTTAAAAAAAAGGGGCAACTAACCCCAGTCTCTACCATAAGCTCTGGGTAAACATAAAAAATGTGTCAAGCATGTGCTGCATGAAGTATTCATTGTTTTAATTCAATAAAATATTTATAATTTAGAATTAAAAAGGAAAAAATTAAGCACATACATAATCGCCATTCCCATAGTATATAATCTGTTAACATATCTTTGAATGCATGATGAATATTCAACAAATGCTTTAAATGCTAAAAAATGTGACAACTAGTCCCAGTCTCCCCATATATAGACTCTAGGTAAACATAAAAAAAGGGTTTTAAAACACTGAGTCTACTTTTGGAATAATTACAATGTTTGTGTAGAAAATGGTTTGAAAAAAATATATATAAATAAAAAAATGGTATAGAAACAGTTAAATAATGTTTAATAACAGTTTTCACTCAGAAATTGCTAGTCAATTTCACAATTACAAAAAAATGGCAAGTAACACATTTAATTAAACAAGAAATTTTACTGTACTGAAATACTATTTTATTGTAAAGCATACTCCAAAAATCTTTATATACAACTTCAAAAAACATTCTTCACAGTGTATACACAAACCAAAGATGAATGGAATCTAGCTTAAAACCAATGAACATATCTGCAAAGCTGAGATGCAACTCAAATCTTGTGGTTTCAAGGTCTCTGCAATGTTACAGTACACACAAAAGTTATAGTGTGTGTATATCTCTAAGATGTAGTCAGTAAACAACACAGAACACTTCACACATTTAGGAATTGAGGGCGACAACTTGCCACTACTTGTGCTGTTATCTTAGTTGTACCCGCTTATGTGGTGCATTATATCAAGTTTAGTAAGTTACTTAGATAACTAGGGGCAGCTTTGAAGAAAGTTTTAACCACAGATGATAAAATAAGAGAGGCAGGAACATTTCATTCACAAGTACAGCATGGCTCATTTGTCATGAGAGAAAGAGAAAGAAAAGAGGATGGGGCAGAAGAATAATGACACAAGACTGAAAGAAAGAGGCTCTGTGGGTGAGAGGGAAAGTGGGCTAGTAAAAATACAACGATGTATTTGGCACAATGACAGGAATAATTGTGTGATGATCATTGATGTGAGAGTGCAATTCTGACTTTTTTTTCCCCTTACAACTGTGAGATATAAACGCGCAATTGCGTGTTATAAAGTTAGAAGTGCGAGATATAAACTCGCAATTCTGAGAAATAAAGTCAGAATTACGTGTTATAAACTCGCAGTAGCAAGAAAAGTCAGAATTGTGAGATAAAAAGCCGCAATTGCGAGTTATAAAGTCAGAATTGTGATATTTACTTGCAATTGCGAGAAAAAAGTCAGAATTGTGATATAAAAATTCGCAATTATGAGTTATGAGATATAAACGCGCAGTTCTGAGAAATAAAGTCAGAATTGTGTGATATAAACTCGCAATTGAGTGTTATAAAGTCAGAATTACCAGATATAAACTCGCAGTTCTGAGAAATAAAGTCAGAATTACGTGTTATAAACTCGCAGTAGCAAGAAAAGTCAGAATTGTGAGATAAAAAGCCGCAATTGCGAGTTATAAAGTCAGAATTGTGATATTTACTTGCAATTGCGAGAAAAAAGTCAGAATTGTGTGATAAAAATCGCAATTATGAGATAAAAAAACGCAACTGCGAGTTATAAAGTCAGAATTGCGTGATATAAACTCGCAATTGCGTGTTAAAGTCAGAATTACCAGATATAAACTCGCAGTTCTGAGTTATTATGAGTTATGAGTTATGAGATATAAACGCAGTCAGAATTGCGTGAAACTTGCAATTGTGAGAAAAAAATCCAGAATTGTGTGATAAAAATCGCAATTATGAGATAAAAAAACGCAACTGCGAGTTATAAAGTCAGAATTGCGTGATATAAACTCGCAATTGCGTGTTAAAGTCAGAATTACCAGATATAAACTCGCAGTTCTGAGAAATAAAGTCAGAATTGTGTGATATAAACTCGCAATTGAGTGTTATAAAGTCAGAATTACCAGATATAAACTCGCAGTTCTGAGAAATAAAGTCAGAAGTACGTGTTATAAACTCGCAGTTGCAAGAAAAGTCAAAATTGTGAGATAAAAAGCCGCAATTGCGAGTTATAAAGTCAGAATTGTGATATTTACTTGCAATTGCGAGAAAAAAGTCAGAATTGTGATATAAAAATTATTGCAATTATGAGTTGTAAAGTTAGAATTATGACATAAACTCACAGTTCTGAGAAATAAAGTCAGAATTGCGTGATATAAACTCGCAATTGCGTGTTAAAGTGAGAATTACGAGATATAAACTCGCAGTTCTGAGAAATAAAGTCAGAATTGCGTGATAAAAACTCGCAATTGCGTGTTATCAAGTCAATTGCGTGTTATCAAGTCAGAATTACGAGATATAAACTCGCAGTTCTGAGAAATAAAGTCAGAGTTGCGTGATAAAAACTCGCAATTGCGTGTTAAAGTGAGAATTACGAGATATAAACTCGCAGTTCTGAGAAATAAAGTCAGAATTGCGTGATATAAAACAGTTCTGAGAAATAAAGTCAGAATTGCGTGTTAAAGTCAGAATTACGAGATATAAACTCGCAGTTCTGAGAAATAAAGTCAGAACTGCATGATATAAACTTGCAACTGCCAGAAAAAGAAGCCAGAATTGTGAAATTAAAAGTCGCAATCGCGAGTTATAAAGTCAGAATTGCGTTTAATCTCATCAGAACTGGACTTTATAACTTTATATTTACAATTGCGACTTTTAATTTCACAATTCTGGCTTCTTTTTCTGGCAATTGCGAGTTTATATCCCGCGATTCTGACTTTATACCTCGCAAATCTGAGTTTGTAACTCGCAATTGTGAGTTTATATCCCGCAATTCTGACTTTATATCTCGACAAAAGTCATAATTGTGAGACAAAAAGTCGCAATTACCTATTTTATTTTTTATTCAGTGGCGGAAACGGGCTTCCGTAATTTCCATTTGTTTTATGAGTATCAATTGCACTGAACTCTTAACTGCATGCTGTCACTTTGGAACAACTTGGATTTACTTAAAACATTTATGAAAGCAATTATATTTACATTTATTCATTTAGCAGACGCTTTTATCCAAAGCGACTTATAAATGAGGAACATCATTAGCAATTTATCATAAGACGCAAGTAATAAAGTTTTTAAAGTTAAGTTTTCAAGTTTAGTGGGTTTATTGTGCAAGGCAATCTTGTTATATTTCACATGCTTCATAATGAAGTTAAAAGGATAGTTTACCCCAAAATAAAAAAGGAAACACTACATGGTTTATCTTCTTTTTTTCTTCCACAGAAGAAAGTCAGTCCTACAGGTTTGGAACTACAACTGGGTGATTGGTACTGTATGTTCACCTTTCATAACACATCATTCAAACTAACGCATTCACTGTGTGGCACTGTTGAGCTGTGCCTCAAAACCGCATCACGTTATCCCAGATAAATCCATGCAACATGATTAATAATAGTTCCCAAGGTATATAATCCTGATTATCACCAGCTATGGAAATGGAAACGCGCGGCAGAACGGTGTGCAACCCTTATTTAAACCGTTTGCGAGCCAAAGAGGAGGGGAATGAAATATGAGTGATTTTTTTTCTATACTCAAAGGGAGTGGTATAATGTCGAGATTGAGAACGAAACCAATATTAGAGAAGGCCTCAGTCTTCTCATAGACGCTGCTGTGGATAGTCTCCAGGAGATTCTGCCTTCCCACTCCCGCTCTTACCATGATGGTTTCTGATGATATTTCGCGCTGAAATACAAAACTGCAGCATCCTCTTTGGAAAAACTTTAAAGATAAAAGAAAAGAAGAGCACCGCGGGCACGTATTTCATAAGAAGACACAAAGAGGCATTAGGACAGAGAAAACACTTCTGGTGAGAATCTTTCCACTCGTGCCAAATTGGACCACCGGAAGATGCGCGTTACGAGACGGTGATCCAACAGAATTAAAATGCATTTTTTAAGGAGTGCTCTTAACGCGTTTCTAATTAAAGACATGCCGGGGTAATCCACATGGGACAGCTCCTTACGTCTGCAACTGACAATAAAAAGTGAGGAACCCATGCCGGATGATCTGAAGCAACTTTACGCACCGGAGGGGGAAAATAAATAAATAAAAAGCTGCGGACTTTCGTCAATTTCCACCCACCTCGAGTCAACACGATCAACAGATGACCACGGCTGTCTTTAAACATATAAAAGAGACTCGCTCTCCTTATGTCATGGTGCGCTAGAGCCTGTGGAAGTACCTTTGGAGAGGCGACGCCAGCGGAGTCTATTTCATGTGTTTTGCGTTAACATTATTAATCTTTAAACACGCGGGAAGGCTGTCAAACAAGTGTTAACTAAACCTGCATTGAAGAAGAACAGGTAATGTGCTACTTTTTCAAACAAACACTTGTTTCCAAAGCTTTTTGCGCAGAAGCGTTCGTGCGTAAAAGTGGAGAAAACTCGGGATTCTTGCGTGGATCTGTGATGCTGTGATTCCTTAGATATATCGGACAGTGGCTGAAAACACATTTACTTGTTTTTAAGAGAATCATAAACTTATTGCACGTTACAACCTAATATTAAAAGAAGAGAGATATTAATGCGTAACAATGAGTTTGCTTCTTTTAGCTGGATATTATTAAATTAATAACAAAACTTCAGCATTCGAATGAATGTAGTTGAGATAAAATACTTATTGGAAATAGACATCCAGCTGTACGTTATCTGAAACTATATTAAACAGCTTTTCACTAATGATTTTATAATTATTAGACAGGCAGCTTTTACGAACTCACACACTGAGAAAATGGTGTAGGAACAATTTCTACTCAGAAATTGTTAGTGAATTTTTCAATGAACAACAAAGAAACAAAAAGTAACAATCGTTTTAAACCTACTCCAACAATGGAGTACTTTTTACAATGTATTAACTGAAAGATTCACAGAATATTTGTCATTTTAAAAATGAATTGAACTTAAAAGATGTCTATATACATATACGTTTTAACCTGTGTTGATGTTTCAACTACATATTCGTGGCATATTTTAATTAGATTTATATGAATCAGTGAATCAATTGTAAGTGCCATGGCACTGAAATTATCTTGTGTTGTATTTGCAGGGCTACACGACTGGACGCAGGGCAGAGGGGCTCTCTTCGCCCACCTTTCAGCATGAGTGCAGTGCGCACACCTGTCTTCATAGGGCTCCTTTTGCTGATCCTCACCACCGGCTACTGCAGACCGAGAGACAGGGACGACGCCAGTCTGCTGGACCTCCTGAGGGACAGAGTGAGACTAGCACAGGAGCATCGCAGCGAGGAAAACGCACAGCATCCCCCTGAAGTCGCCGAGCAATTGGCAGAAACAAAAGACGTTAATAAAGTTACAAAGTCATATCAACATGAACGCATTCTTGGTAAGCATCACATTCACTCACTGATAAAATGAGACAATGAGAACTGCTCTATACTTGTGGGAATACAAAAGTGGTTATTTAATCTGTTGGGTGGCACTACATATCTTGTGACTAACAAATAGAAACAATAACCACATTTTTGCGCAACCTAAGGAATTTCTCTATTTTTAACAGAGGTCTTTCCGAGAGATCTTCGACAGAAGGAGAAATTTCTAAAACATTTAACAGGTGAGCATGTGTTAGTATCTCTACGCACTTTCTTCATTATGTTTGTAAACCGACAATTAAAATCTGTCTTTTTCTATATTTGCAGGGCCGCTTTATTTTAGTCCCAAATGCAGCAAACACTTTTATAAACTGTATCATAATACCAGGGACTGCACAATACCTGCTTGTAAGTGCCACCTCATTCAATACCATTAGCATGACTTCAGTAGCTATGGGAGTCACTACGTTTTACAATCTGTCTAACCCTGTTTTGTCTTCTTCTAGATTATAAAAGATGTGCCCGGCTTCTTACAAGACTAGCAGGGAGCCAGCGCTGCTCAGAGGGATAGATGTCGCAGGTAAATAGTTAACACAATGCATACACCGATTTAATAGTAAACTTGTTTCCGCTGTGTGATATATTGCTGTGAAAATGCTTGTTATGGAAATATTTGCCCAGAACAAACACTAAGTGATCAAATGTCTGGTCTTTATATTCAAGGACACAAACATCCTATCGTTCTTGCTACTACATTCTAAAAAAAGAACTTGATAGACAGTTTCTGGTTACGTACAGAAGTATTAAACGTAACTCTAAGAAACATTACACCACAAAAACAACTGTTTTATGACCTTTCTAATATTACGGAGTACCCAGATTAGTTTGTACGTCACCTGATCGGAATGTAAGGGCTTTCACGTTTGGGCTAAAAGGCTGTTCTGGAGGAGTTTCCAGGTGGTTTGGTTAATAAAAATAGACATAAATACATCTTATTTAAGTGTACTGTTCCTTTAATTGAATATTACCACATCAGAAAAGCAAAAAGAAGTCAAAACTGTGGCACCTGTGAAAGAGACCACATGAATATAATCTAGGATTACATTCTCAATTGACTGTAAATGGCACGTTAACCATTTGAAGTTAAGAGCCACGCTTATGGACAATGGCCCTTTTTTTAATGACACTGCTTTAGTTCTCTGTGTAACATTAAACCTTCAGTTCTTTCAGCAATTGTGTTGCACAATTTGCTCTTCTGTGTTGCTTTGTGTCCACACTATTGTGCCTTTGAGGAGCAGAAGCTATATAATCACGAGGTTCATTTGAGAACTTTTCATCCTCTGCCTTGTAAAAAGTAATTATAGCTATAGCGATATAACTTGCATTTATAATTGCTTTGTATGCTTTAATAATAACAATTGCTATTTTTTTAATTGACACTTTTTCAAAAAGGTGTGCAGTCATGAAACATGAGATGTCTAGGTGGATAATATTAATACTTATTATTATTATTATTAAATAAATAACATCAGCGCTTTCTAACGCCCCCTTTTAGTTTTGCATACATCAGTCCTCCAGCATGTATTTCTACTTTGTATTTCAGACATTTTACCAGCATCCCACTGTGTTTCATTAAGGCTTGTTGTGTACTTTTTTTGTTAATGTCAATCATTTTTCCTTTTACAGATTTCAACAGACCTGAAGAAATAAAGAGAACCAAGAAAAGTGCCTTGGAGAAAAACAGAGAAATGAAATTCATTCTGAACAATCATATTTATCACGTGAACATAGCTATTTTTGCAATGAAATAGAACTCCTCTTTTGACCTTTTTTTTTTCCTCACACAAAGGTTGTCAGTCTTGTGAGTTGACAAAACTGATGTTAGAAGCAAGTTTACTGGCAATGGTCATGGTGAAAATGAAGAAGAATATGTTTTATGGAAAAACAAACACAAAAAAAAAAAAAAGTCCTGCTGCCAAACAATAAGCTCTGGGTGTCACATTCAACTGCATATGTATTCTAAGTTGAATTTGCCTTCACAGGTCGTGTGTCCAGTAGTTTTTGGTTGAAGAAGAATTTAGATGTTGTTTTGCAGATGTTCAAAGGTGTTTACTGGCTGAACGCAGCCTTCGGTCCAATATATCCTGAAAACCTCAAAGTCACATTCCTCAAAGCCAGAGCTAAATCCTTTGATTGAATTATGAATTGCATGATATTTTCTTGCCTTTTTTTGTCTTTACAAGACATGTCTTGGCAGTGATGAACGCTACTGGTTGCAGTTTATTCTGTGAAAGAAATTATTTGCGTTTTGCTAATATTGAATGTCTTATATTATGTATTTATACATTCAAGCTATTAAATATTGCTATTGTCAAATGTATAAACATCTAAGTTAGAGTTCCGTTTGTAAATATTGTAAATATATACAGTATATATATATATAAAACATATGATCTTTAAATAAACGTTTGTTATATAATGTTTAAAGGAATTTTAAGTTATTCATTTTTAATAAATGCTATATTCTATTGCTGCTTTTCATAGTTTCCCACTCCGTTTTGGCTATAAATCCATCTTTGAGAAGTATGAGACCCATTTAAGGGTGTGGGAAAGCAGTACTCTAGTCTTAGCTGATGTCATAACACCACATTTAAGTGACAGCCTTCTAAAATAATGTTTGCATTGGCATTCTTCTCAGGAAAAAAGCAAAAGAGAAAACATTTTAAATTGTTAAGGAAAAATAGGGTGATTTTTTTGTTGTTTATTAGCAGGTTTTATTAGTGTCCATTACGCAGAGGGAATGTATAATTTCATCATTAAAGCTATTTAGGGTCCAGTCTAACTAAATCTATCTTCAGCCTGTGAGATTGCTGATACACGACATTATCGTGCTAATTTATTTAATTATTTATTAGCCTACTTCGTTTCATAGCTGGAGAGTGAACCAACTCTAGGGTGAATCTTTAAAAGCAGCCTAATGTAAGTGTGATATATTAACTAAACATTGTATCTTTGTAGTAGCCTAGCATATCAATGTCAGGTCATAAAATATTTCTAATACGACTGAATTTGTATTTAACATATAGCAATTTAATAAAAACATTGTTAACAAGTTAATTATAATGCTTACATTTCTTCACTTTTATGCACTTTAAAATACATTCCCGTTATAATCTGAGAAGCTGTTTACACTGTATGATGAATAAATCTCTTTTACTTACATCGCACGTACATCTGCAGAGAGAATTCGCAACAGAGCAAAATTCAGTCAGCTAACGATGACTCATCTGAATGCCTCTGATTGGCCATTGCGTTCATGAACTCAATGGAATATAACGTGCAACACTGTAAAACGTGTAAAAAGAAATATGAGGGAACAAATAAGCCCTAATGATATTGTCAAAGGCATCAGCCACAGCAAATATCTCTGATTATCATCGATACACCATACTTTTGTCTATCGGCACAACCCCAAATATAGCCTAAATTTATGTTATATACAGTTGAGGTCAAAAGTGTACATGCACCTTGCAAAATGTTAAGTATTTTACCAAAATAAGAGGGATCATACAAAATGCATGTCATTTTTATTTAGTACTAACCCGAATAAGATATTTCACATAAAAGATGTTTAAATATAGCCCACAAGAGAGTTGAATTTATAAAAATGACCCATTCAAAAGTTTACATACGGTTGATTCTTAATACTGTGTTGTTACCTGAATGATCCATAGTTGTGTTTTTTTGTTTAGTGATAGTTGTTCATGAAGGTTTAAACTCTCAATGATGCTCCAGAAGGAAAAAACATGCATTAAGAGCCATGGGGTGAAAACTTTTTGAATTTGATTGATTAGGGTAAATTTAACTTATTTTCTGGGAAACATGTAAACACTTCTGAAAGGCAGTACTAAATGAAAAAAATTTAGGCAAAATAAGAAAAATGTACACATCTCCATTCTGTTCAAATGTTTTCACCCTCCGGCTCTTAATGCATTGTTTTTCCTTCTGGAGCATCAGTGAGCGTTTGAACCTTCTGTAATAGTTGCATATGAGTCCTTCAGTTGTCCTCAGTGTGAAAAGATGGATCTCAAAATCATACAGTCGTTGCTGGAAAGGGTTCAAATACACAAAAATGCTGAAAAACCAAAGAATCTGTGGGACCTGAAGGTTTTTTCAGAAGAACAGCAGGCAGTTAAACAGTTCAGGACAAACAAGTGAGCCATGAACAACTATCAATAAACAAAAACACAGCTGTTGATCATTCAGCTAGCAACATAAGTTTAACGAATCAAGCATATGTAAACTTTTGAATGGGGTCATTTTTATAAATTTAGCTATTGTTTTCTCTTGTGGACTATATGTAAACATCTTTTATGTGAAATATCTTATTCGGATCAGTACTAAATAAACAATAACATGCATTTTGTATGATTCCTCTTATTTTGGTAAAATAATTAACATTTTGGAGATTCTGCAAGGTGTACAGTATGCAAACTTTTTTTATATACAGTATATATATATATGATTATAGGTCAGTGTATTTAAATATTTCATTTGTAGCTAGTCTTTGGGGAAGTCTACAGTTTGGTATTAAGCTGCAAGTTGTCATAAGTATACTGTCTATCAGTGAACCACGGTAAAACCCTATATTATCTCTGTTTTACTATTACAGAGTTCTCCTACTCAATTTGTCCAGACATGCTAGTTACACTTGTGCTTAAGAACAAACAATCAAATTAATGAATGACAGAATTCCAGGAGATACAAGGAAAGATTAATGTGCAGAGATAAACCACACAAGCAGATGATGTGTTCAATGGGGGCATGGAAACAAAGATCAACTAGCCATCTTTAACATCTTTAAGAAATGTTTTAGCTTTCTACAAGGACTGTAATGATTAAATTCACTACAGGCAGAACCACTACATTTCAGTAGATGAAAAGAATTCTTGTTTTACCAAAAGCACCAGTACTCATGTAATCATCTAGCATCCAAGTTTACTCCATAAACATTCTGTTGTTATGTTCAGCCATATTGCCAGCAATTATATCAGTCTGCTGAGGTAATGCCTGAGTATCTCTTTCTTTCTTGCTTAGGAACTCCCACTAGTTACCTGATGCCAACACTGTGGTTTAGCTGGTCTGACTATAATTTTGGGCAGCAGCCAAGTAAGAGTAAGAGTACAAAGCAACAAATGGTACATCTATCACTACGACTGAAACTGACCATCAAGAGTAGAATATAAAGGCTTTGGAATATCTGTAACTCAATAATGTAGGAAGTTAAATGCATACAGGATATACGCATTTGGATTTTGTCATAGCCACATGGTGTTATATAGCTACTGGTGGTAATGTAAAGTGACATGGATGGGCAAAGAGTCGTGATTTAAAACCAAAGATCAGGAACTGGCCGTGTGTGACCTGATGATTATAAATGTACCATTCAAAATCTGGTGACTCATACCTCCACGTCAGCCTTAACCGCATGCAACAATTGTGACGAGCAACTGAGCAACAGCACTGCAATGTGATTCTGCTTTATAATCAAGATTTATAAATATATGGCTAATATGGATGTTAAAATATATTTATATTAATATGTTTTTAATAAAAATGTATGTTTTACCATATGGGATGTGAAAATCATCATCATATTGAAAGATTAAATTAGACTAATATTTATGTTTTTTTTCCCAAATTAATGCATTCTAGGAAGCTTGGCTTTAGTTAAATTGTGTCTTCAGAAAGACATTTTGTGCTGGCAATTACAAAGTTGAAGGACAATGTCTTTGAGATAGCTCAAGCAGAAGCCTCAGAGAGGCTGAGAGGCCTAATTTTGTAAGTTGTCTGGATAGGTGTTGCGAAAAATGCCATCGTAGGCTTAATGCTCGTTCCCCTTTCCCATTCCAGTTGGTAATATGCTGGAAAAAGTTCCCGGAAAGGTGACATGAAGCATTCAAAGAACTCCATAAGCTGATTACTGGACCTTTGTTGAGCACATGATCTGAGAATGTTCAAAGTAGCAGGGTATCCACCAATGAAAGCTCCTCAAGCGTCTATAGCATCAGAGCTGAAAGATGCATATAAGATTCGAAAAAACATATTTGCCCATCCTTTATAAACAACACCCATCCATTAACTCCACCAAACTGTTTGGCAAAACATGCTTTGTTAATGACAAACCTTTAAAGCTTCTTCACTGGAATGTTTTGGGAGAATCTGTATGAAAGGTTAAACGGTTTTCCAGCTTTACTGTGCCAGATTCAAATCATCATGTTACAATCCAGCCTAAACAAAAATGCCAACAAATAAGTCAATACATGTCAGTTCGAAGCTTTTTACTCTGAATTCACATTTAATAATTGCTGACAGACAGAAAATACCCAGAATTGTATATGGATTACATTGTCAACCTCATAAGTCATAAAGTGGTCCAAGAAAAAATATTCTTTATAAAAAGAACAATCTGTCTCTGGATGTTTGGATATAAGTAACAGAAGTTGTATTACACTCATTTTATTATGTCTTTTGTACTTTTAAAGAAACATTTCTCACAAAACATCCAGAGTTATTAGGTTACAAATACAAAGTTGTGAATTAATATAAACCCCACTGGTCAATAGTTTTTGGGTTGGTATGATCTTATAATGTTTTTTTAAGGCTCTTATGCTCACCAAGGTTGCATACGAATGTCAAATATTGTAAAATATTGTCATTTTATGAATTTAAAGTAACAGTGTTAAATTTTAATATAATTTATATTTTATTCCTGTGATGGTAAAGCTGAATTTTCACCAGCCATTACTCCAGTTCTCACTGTCACATGATCCTTCAGAAATCATTCTAATATGCTGATTTAGTGCTCAAGAAACATTGGAAACAGTTGTGCTGCTTATTATTTTTGTGGAATTATTTGAAATAGAAATAGTTTGTAACACCATAAAAGTTTTCACTGTCAACTGATAAATTTAATGCATCCTTGCTGAGTAAAAGTATTAATTTCTTTCCAAAATAACTCATAATGAGATCTAAGCCTACAGAGCAAATCTGTGATAATGAAATGACAAAAATAACCCGAGAATGTCATGTTCAGAACTTAGAGTCAAAATCAATTAGAAGATTTTCCAATTATCCAAACTTCAGTCTTTAATCCTCTAATTTAGGATTTCTGCAGAGTCAGAGTTCAAACAGTGGTGTCACAGACCCTTCAGAGAATCACAAAGACGTTAGGAAAGGCGGGCTGAACACACTGTTTTTGATGTAGGGTATCTGCTTCAGTTGTGTTTATGTTGAAGCCATGCAGGTGTTTGTTAAATACCAGAATGTTGTCTACTATGAAGAGAGGATGAGACACACGTTACATTTCTTACATAGCTGGGTGTGGATGACTGACAACCAAGGGGGTGGTTGTATAAAGCCCAGACGGGAGCAGCGAGCTGCACGTCTCTCAGCTTCTAAGCAGAGGCAGGGAGCGGAATGTTCTACCACTGCCATTTGGAAGTCAAAACTTTGTGGGTCAACTCAGGCAAAGGGTCTTAAAATTCTGCCTTGCTGTCTGTGTACATAAGATTGTTTGATCATTTAGATTTGGGTCAGGGCGCACATGACAAGACAGTTCTGCCAAGAGCCCACCAAAGGAATGGCTAAGTTATGAAGCATAAGGGCAGCAAGAAAATGCAGTCACTGTGCTTTCATAATTTTGTGTTAAACAGCAACTTAAAAATCAGTAATGGGTAGTAAAACAAATCTATAAATGCAATATGATGGATATTAAAACTTAAAATTAAAAGTCAATTTCAAGGAAATTCTGTTCACTCAACAGCCATATTTCCTATGTCTATGGGCAGTTATTACTGGTGGAATCCAGCATTTAATCCTGAAAACTCAAAATCTGATTGTAAATCAGTAACAACATTTGACAAAACTGTCCCAAACATAATTTCTCATGCTCAAATAGTAAAAAAGCTTATATTTCAGGATGGTTCAGCCAAGTGCTTACACAAATATTGCACTTTATTAGTACAATTCGAGTACTCAGTTTAACATTTAACAGTCCCATGCATGCATATGCATTTTGAACTGGAATGGAAAAGTAGAAGAAAAATGGGGGGGAAAATGCAGATAATATTAAAAAAGATAATAATTTGTAGTGGTACATATCCATCCAAGTTGCAATGAAATGAGAGTAACAGTGTTGAATGATATTGAATAATGTTTTAAACACATAAATACATTTACGCTACCAGTCAAAAGTTGAACAGTAAGATTTGTATTTTTTTTTAAAGAAGTCTCTTCTGCTCACCAAGCCTGCATTTGTTTGATCCAAAATACAGCAGAAGCAGTAATATTGTGAAATAATTTTACTATTTAAAATAACTGCTTTCTATTTGAATATATTTTAAAATGTAATTTATTCCTGTGAACAAATCTAAATTTTCAGCATCATTACTCCAGTCTTAAGTGTCACAGGATCCTTCAGAAATCATTCTAATATGCTCATTTCATGAAACATTTTTATTACTATTACTGTCTATATTAAAAAATAAATTGAGTAATTTTCTTCAGGACCCTTTGATGAATAGAAAGATCCAAAGATCAGCATTTATCTGAAATAAAAAGATTTTGTAACATTATACGCTATACCTTTTAATACTTTCATTTAGCAAGGTTGCTTTAAATTGATCAAAAAGTGATGATAAAGACATTAATAATGTTACAAAAGATTTCTATTTCAGATAAATGCTGTTATTCTGAACTTTCTAGTCATCAAGGAAACCTGAAAAAAATCTGCCCAGCTGTTTTCAACATAATAATAATAACAAATGTTTTTTGGGGGGTTTTTTTGAGCAGCAAATCAGAATATTAGAATGATTTCTGAAGGATCATGTGGCTGGAGATGCTAAAAATTCAGCTTTGAAATCACAGGAATAAATTACATTTTAAATTATATTCAAATAGAAAACAGTTTTTTTAAATAGTAAAAATATTTTTTACTGTAGTTTGGATCAAATAAATGCAGGCCTGGTGAGCAGAAGAGACTTCTTCAAAAAATATTTAAAATCTTACTGTTCAAAAACTTTTGACTGGTAGTGTATGTTTGATTATTTTAAAAGAACGTTCCTAATCACCTAGATAAAAATCTTCTATTGATATGCTGTATTTTTATAATGAAAACCTAATAACCTAATAATAAATATAATATAATATGCATACAATTTTTTACTATTAACAGAGAATAAGTAATTAGAGTAATAAGTAATTATGGGTTCAAAATTAATGTTAACAAATTACCTTGTGCACTGTATATTTAAAAAAATCACTTACAAATAACAAACAAACCTAATGTGTGAAAACATATTGTGAAAGAAAACAAAGAGCAGGAATGACCTATCAACCCAAGTTTCTAATTTGAGAATTTCAGAGGTAAGTTCTTTAGGACAACATGACCCAAACAATAGGCTACGCTTTTTGGCACAATAGGAATGTGCCGATGTAAAACAGGCTTTAAGAGCTCTGTTTATAGATTGTAACAACAATAGTGTAAAATGAGACACGTTTCTAGAAACCTTTAGTCCAGATTTACCACGCATTTACATTGAGCTCACAGCAGATGATTCCTTATAAGGAGGAAAATCACACTGAAGATAATCTGGAACCATGAGACTAAGATAAATTACCAAAATGTGACCGTGGACCACAAAACCAGTCATAAGTGTCATTTTTTAAAACTGAGCTTTATACATCATCTGAAAGCTGAATAAATAAGCTTACCATCGATGTATGGTTTGTTAGGATAGAACAATATTTGGCCGAGATACAACTATTTTCAGTATATGGAATCTGATGGTCCAAAAAAAAATCTAAATATTGAGAAAATCGCCTTTAAAGTTGTCCTAATTAAGTTCTTTGCAATGCATATTACTAATCAAAAATTAAGTTTTGATATATTTACAGTAGGAAATTTACAAAATATCTTCATGGATCATGATGTTTACTTAATTTCCTAATGATTTTTGGCATAAAAGAATCATTTTGACCCATACAATGTATTTTTGGCTATTGCTACAAATAAACCCCAGCAACTTAAGACTGGTTTTGTGGTCCAGGGTCACAAATGTAAAACTTGCTGGCAGGTTTTTTGTTAAACATATAAATCTCTATAAGTCACATAAACATTTTTAAACTTTTCTAGGAAGACAAACTCTTACCTTTGCTAAAAATAACAGCTTTTTATCAGAGGGAATGTTTCTGTTACACATTGACTGCTCCTAAAAATACAATTTTATATAAGCATACTGTCTATTTAAAAACTGCAGTAAATGAGAAACATCACTCATCACATCTGCGTGTCTGTTTGGTTTCAGGCGCGCTACCTGTGACAGTTCAACTCACCAGTCGTGCTTCTGTGTAAACGAGAGCGCGCGAGGGGTCCTAATTTTCCTTGCTGTGTCCTATTGTTGCCTGAATAAAAAAATGCTGACTGTAACTTTCCTTTTGTAGCTTAGAATAATGGTCTGTAATTGTGACATGCTACTTTGTTCAGGCATTCCCTGAAAAATATTATTTGCCGAACTAATTGAGATACTTTAATATCTGCTTTTATTTTTTCCGGGTCCTTTAAGACTTAAGTAAACAGGTTTGGCAGGTGTATCGGAAGTGTACACTTTCGCGTTGAACTTCTCTTACCTGCACCAGGTGAGACTGCTTAAAAGTCTGCTTGAAACTTCGAGAAGTCTCCGCTCCTGGCGAATAAAGTCCGTTTTAGATAAAAGTAAGTAGAGAAGGTTTTCATCTTTCCCTGTGATGAATTGGTAAACGTGTAATCGAATCGGTTCATTTCTGTCTCTGTGCAGTGCTGGACTGAAACGTTCACACGCACTGTGAGGCGACTTTGTTTCTACTTATTTAGTGAAGTGGCATTTGTATTATGTTTAAACAAGCCCGGACCAGCCTTGGGTTTACTACTTTTTAAAGTGTGAGATCACTGCTAAATAGTTTGGATGAAAAAAAAAAATCAATCACAGTCAATCTAAATCTATGACGTGTTCCATGACAGCAAAACTCAATCAATATGTTTACTTCAAAAAGCCGACATAACTGTTGTAGCCTGTATGTATGATTTAATAGTTACAGATGGTAGGTTATGACACTTGACACATTTCTTAATACACTAAAAATAAACTTTCTTTATGACGAGGATTTTTTGTAATTATTTTTCAATAACGTGACTCAGAATAGATGACGTAAATACCAGCTTAAATTATGACGTGCACTTTATTTCACGTCACTGCTGCCACACGTGATAATACAGACTTTCTGCGGTCTTGATTGACAAAAGCGATTAATTTAATCGCTGTGGGAAAATAGATATGCTTAAAATATCTCCACCTTGAAACAGACAACTTGTCATTATTTGGAGTGTCCCTTCGACATTCCAGCAACTCTGTTAATGTGCGGGAGGATTCGTCAAATGCGTTTAAAGCTATAATTATAAACGAATTATCGCTAAGGGTTCATTTAAGATGAGGAAAATTCACTTTCATAACAAAAACTGACAGCTAGTGTACTCACCCAAGTGTGTCATCCAAGCCTTTCTTTCTTCAGTCATAAATAGGATTGGGTATCGTTTGAATTTTATCGATTCCGATTCATATTCGATTCCGATAACATTAAAAAGTCAATAAAATTAGGTCAAACAATTTTATTCTGTATTTTTACAAAGCTTAGGCCTAAGAGGAACTTTTGCCTATGGTTTTAACCAAAAAAAAAATACCACAGCAAAAACAACTAATAAACGACTAATATCAATTTCAAGCCTTAAACTGTTAAAGCAAGTAAACAGTCAGTAATAAAATAGGAACAAGCAAATAAATGAGCAAGAGCATAAATAAATACAATTGAACAAATTACAGGTACAGAAATTTAAATCAGAAGTTTAAAAACACTGCATAGTTTTCTTTTAATAAATAAGATATAGATTAGCTCACTAAAGGTATGAAAGATATACAGTTAAGATCAGTGAATGATGTTTTTGTTCATGCATTAAAGTCCCCCTGTAGTAAAAATCAGATTTTTATGTTGTTTATTTGTCTATGTGGTGTTTTTAATATGCGTTTAGACATCATGTGCCAGTCCATTAATCAGCACCATTGCTGAGTATTTTCTCCTTAAAACTTTAGTTTCCAGAAAAGCGGTTTGAAACAGCCTTTTTCTTTTTGCCACGTCACAAACTTCAGTAACCAATCACATCAAAAGGAATGATTTCTGTCATTAGCATGCAAAATATAGCAATAGGATTATTAGTACAAAAGAGACCCACACCGGGACCGGGACCGGGACTTTAAAATCGCATTAAAATGCTAGCGCAAGAATTGTTAAGCGGAACCGAAATACACGTGTCTTATTGAATACCCGGTTCTTGGAAATTTGGAACCGGTTCTCGATACCCAACCCTAGAAGAAAGAAATTGTTTTTTGAGGAAAACATTTCAGGAATTTTTACTATGTAGTAGACTTCAATGGTGCCTGTGAGTTTGAACTTCCAAAATGTAGTTTAAATGCAGCTTCAGAGGACTCTAAACGATCCCAGCCAAGGAATAATGGTCTTATTTAGTGAAACGATCGGCCATTTTCGAAAAAAATAAATAAAAATGTATATTCTTTTCAACCTCAAATGCTCATGTTGTCTAGCTCTGTGACGCACATGCGTACTCTGTGTAATCTGGGTCAATACAATTAGGGTATGTCGAAAAAGTCCCATCTCATTTTCTCCACCAACTTCAAAATTGTCCTAAAGTGTTGTTTTACCTTTTTTGTAAAAGGTGTTTGACCTTCTTGGATCGTTTTGCTAGGTAAGACCCTCATTACCCAGCTGGGATTGTTTAGAGCCCTTTGAAGCTGCATTTAAACTGCATTTTGAATGTTCAAACTCATGGGCACCATTGAAGCCCACTATATGGAGATAATGTATGATAACGTTTTCCTTGTGAAACATAATTTCTTTATGACTGAAGAAAAAAAGGCATGAACGTCTTGCTAAATTTTTATTCTGGAAGTGACCTTCTCCTTTAAAGGATTTGTTGGAAGCAGTTCAATGCGTCCATTATGCCATTTTTGGACTTTATTTACTGACATATCATTTTAGATCACACTATTTCCATTTGTTTTGACCCTTGATCCCTTTAACTAAAAAACACAGATGTCAGTCGTTGTAAAAAAGCACTGAATGAAGAATCTCAAGCGTTGCTGCTTAATTTGTTTGTGTGAAGTGTTAAAGCAGCCTCCACTGTAAATGTCAATGACAAAAAGATGTTTGCGTGCTCTCTCTCTGGATCAATGCTGCATCCGTAATTGTTCATTATCTTTTCCAACTACAAATTAAGACATAATTGCACTGTCCCAGGTATTTGCATTTTACATGCTTTATTTTGCTATGTTAATCAGGTATTGACTAATTATCTGCGTAAGCGGTAATTATCTGTACAGTAGTAATCACAAAAATTGTATTCTCATTGTTATGTTTGATATGACAGCTGCATTTATTAGTCCACCCGCTCTGTATGGCAGCTCAGGTTTGAGGAAATGGGTAGAAAACAATATCATCCATTATTATCAGGGGACAGTAATAAGAATTAGTAAGATGCCCCAAAAAAGCTTTGTTGCTACCGTTCGTTGTCAGATCTGAGGGGCGATTACTCAGCCAAATTATACAATGCAAAGTGTACAGTATGCATCATTGTGCTCAACCTTTAAGAAAATGTCCATCATGTACAAGAGAGCTGCATCAACCTCCCCATCCAGATGTTCACAGTTCACGAAGTTCAGTGTTTTTGCTTTGTGACTTTTCCTGTTTGAATCCACTTTTTAATGGTACAGTCTATTTTTTCCTATCGAAGACACGTGTATTAAAGCCATCGGCTAGAATAAAAAGAGGGGATTCTCAACTACAACAAAAAGAGTGGATTCTTGTACTAGACATAAATCAGAAAAAGACCCAAGGCTCACATTATTCAGTGGCAGCTGACATTAGGGTGGAAATAGTGCTTCAGTTGCTCTTTATTAACGATTCTGCTTCAGGAGAAAAATGTAACATTGCGCATCATGCGTTGATTGAGCACAATACCAAAAGTGTTTATTGTACCAGCTAAAGTTAAAAATCTTTTTTACTTGTATTGCAATGACCTGCATAGGCCCACCAATATGCAAAGTTATGTTTGGTTTGCAAATGTTCATGTCCTTGGCAGCCAGTAATTAAGCACAGTGTGTTTGTGTGTTGGCCACAAACCATGTTTATGCTTACTCAAAATGAAACCGTATTGAATGTATTTGGGTTATATTTTCTTTTATATCATGTATTTTTGCTCATTATTTTTGAGAATGAGGGCATGCAATCTGTTCCTGTTGGCATCTGCTGGTTTTGTGCTGATTATATGTTTATGGTTATTTTAATCTTCTGATTATATGGTTAGTTGAAAGGCTCAGACAAAAAGGATAAGTTGCTGACCCTTCAAAGGGATCATTTACACAGAAATGAAAATTCTGTCATTAATTCTTCACCCTCATGTCGTTCCAAACCTGTAAGACCTTTGTTTATCTTGTAAGACAAATTTAGACATTTTTGATGAAAACTGACTTTAATTCAGCCAAACAAATGAACTTGCGTGACATGATAATAAAATCCATGTCTTTATCTTGCATATCGTTGGTAACTCCAGATGTTTCATATGAAAATCTTCTAATAAAATCTATTATTGTGAATTTGTAAGCAATACAGCATACTGTATGGCCTGTCAGATGAGATCACTAATACAACTTTACTGCTGATATTGTGTTTGTTTTGGTTTGTTTGTAGTACACCTGTTGCCTTAAAGCATCATTACGTTCTTCAGTACGTACTAATCACCTTTAAAAACACGTCATGAGATCAGGTTAGCCTGATGACTCAGACAGACATTCTTTCATGCAGTGATTTGGCAGAATATCTGATAGATGAGATGCTATTTGACACAAGTTGCTTACGTAGAAGTCTTTAGGTATCTCCCAGTTTGAAAGCATGTTAAGTTTTATGTACGTTGACGGCGGTTTGGGAGAGTAATTGTTCTAACTTGTTACATCAAGAGCTATTTGACAAATGGGAGAAGAATTCAGAGCACACCGCGGTTTAATACTAGAAAACACGGGAGTGAAAGAGAATCATCGAGGTGTTACCAGCCGCAGCCTGGCATTTACTGCTACATTGTATATGTGAATGAGAGATTATTATTACCTAACTGCACTTTGTGTAAACTGAGAAGGTTTGATGCAAGTTCTAGGCTGGTCATACAGTTCTTTCAAAGTTCAGTACTCCAATTCGCTTTCAAGGAACTCGTGCCCCATTGTGTGCAGGTCTTTTCAAGCTAGAGCAGTGTTTATATGTTGCTTTAAATAAATAATGGTTTACAAACCTACAGGCACTTGAAGCGGTACAAAAACAGAACATGACCTTGGTCCTCCTTTTTTTACTTTGGAAATAATCTGAAGCAACTGTGAATGAGTTCTTTGTTAGTCATCTGCTTTTTCATGTGATGTCCTGATCTTGGGGTAGTTTTTTTGCGAAGCCAAGAATCAGTATTACTATTGCTCAAACTTAGGGTTAGGAACGTGAACAAACGGTAGCCTTATATTAAACTTTGGTTTGTGCTAGGAATATGAATGAGCCATATTTATGGATTTTTGGCCCTTTTTGAACCCTACACTCTTAAGAATAAAGGTTCCAAGTGGGGGTTTTACAGTGATGACATGGAAGAACCATTTGTGGTTCCCCAAAGAACCTTTCAGTGAATATTTCTTAAAAAGAACATTTTGAAAAACATTTCATAAACCTTTTTCCAATATAATGAACTTTTTGTGGAATTGAACCATTAACATCCATTGAGCATTTAATCTTGGATCCATAGAGTCTTTATTTTAAGAAATTAGTGATTAGGCCTGGTAAAAATGTTGCGATTAAAAACGATATAGGTTCTTAAATCCCAAGAATCGATTAGTCTAGCATGTTTTTAGTTAATGGACAACGGAACATTGTAGTGCTGCTCCCATCCAATAAATCGTAATAAGCTTTGTGCTTTGTAACTTGTGGTATGAAACAAAGTCTCAGATTTCAAATTCTGTTCATTTTATTACAATATTCAAACAATAAATACCGTTTTGGTGCTGTTTAATGTGGAATTACAATTAGCTGAGCGCCTCAGTTCAAGAGAAGTGGCAGCACGAAGCACATATGAACTGATGATCTCCTTCTCTTTAATACCAGTTTCAGCTTGAAATAAACATGAATAAACATCCAAATGTTCACAACTTACCAAAATCCATATCTTGTCTCATTTAATCACCCAATCAGTGTTGCAACCTCAGTATAACAGCTTGTAAACAATTTCACGTAACATCACATTTACCTCAGGAAAAAATGTTTGGTGACCGTAAACTTGTTAGTCAGCTAGAAAAACGTTTCACTAAATATACACACCGTATAACATATTCATTCGAATTTTTACTGTTCTTCAATATTTTTTCGAATAATTCTGTCAAGTTTTTTTTGACAGCCACCATTTAAGTGTTTATATTTCAAAAAACAAATTGGAGTAGAAATATAATTATGTAACTGCAAAGTTTTTCCTTGAGAAGCTATACTGTACCTGATATATATCCAAAATAATCGATATTGAATCGCAAGCTTGTGAATAGAAATCGAATCAAATCGTGACATTTGTGTACCCAGCATTTGTGTACTAGTAGTGACCCTTATGTAAGAGAAGTACTGTATGTATTGGAAGAGGTTTAGTTATTTCTGAAGTAACATAGAGTAATTCTTTTGTAGATAACATTTTTACTATTTCAAGGTGGCTATATTGCAACAGCCCTTGTCAGTCGGGTACTTTTTTACTAACTTTGTATCTACAGTCATTCTGAAAATGCTGGGATAATTTTAGTCAGTGTGAGGTTTGTATCTTTGAGATTTGTAACTTTGTAGATCTTTTTTATGCCCAATGTCCACTCCAAAAGGAGATATTTTGTTTTTAAAAAATCCCTTTTCAAGAACTACAACAAACAGCTCCTTTGGACTACAGCGTTTGTTTTGTGCATGCAATGATGTCACAACGCGATCTATTGGAATATCATAAAATTAAATCCCACCTACGGAAATTCGAATTGTTGTGGGATGTGTAGGGACGAGGTCGGGGATTGGCCTAAATTTAGTGATTCAGCACAGACAACGACTTCAACGAGCCGCAGCGTGGCGGGTATAAACACAAGCATTGACTAGAGTGGCCGCTTCAGAGCAGTAACGCGCCGCAGACGTGTGCAGTACAGGGGGTCGACACATGCCAAAGCTGCGATCTACTCCGGTTGCCGCATCGGAGCCGTAACACGCCACAGATGTGTGGTAAGAGATTTATTCATCATACAGTGTAGATAGCTTCACTTATAATGTGAGTGTTTTTTAAAATGTGTTTTTAAAAGGAAAATATCCATATTTAAAACGTAACAATCACTTTAATCTTGCGCTAACAGTTGTACACGAAACTTGCTACTTTGACAAGGAGCGTGGCAGGACTGAAATAGTTGGACAGCTAACCCACAGCACATTTAGTTTTTCGGAAGGCGGGCCTTCATTAAACCCGGAACTAATCAAGCCTTATGTGCCAGGCTGGGAGAAATGTATTGTAATAATGTAAATTATGTTAAAAAATGTGTTTTTCGAACCACCAAGCATGAAAGCATGTTCTAGTACACTCCCAAAACAAAATCAAGACTTTGTAAAAGAGCATAATAGGACCCCTTTAAAATTTAATTGCAACAATTGGTTTACTTCATATTTGACCCAAAACTTTAAAGAAATACCACAAATGAATTTTTTTTTTCTCCAAAATACAAATTTGCACATGCATGCTGATTACATAGTATTGTTGCCCAGTTTGTGCTGAATATAGACTTTATCCATTAGTATGTTTATAAGAAATTGAAGAAAGCACAAATGTCAGGGCATGTCAAAATTTCTCCAGGGCCCCAAAACCCCCTCAGACCCTAGAGGGTTAATCATTGAGTTGTCAAAAGTCAAAGTCTCCACATAAATGTCTTGAAAAGTGTTAGCTGGACGCAGTGGCCTAATTGGTAGCTCTTGTATTACTGTATTAAATTATTGAAGCAGGTGCACAGGAGAATAATCATGTTGATGTGACTGGTATTGAAAGAATTCTCCAACTGGAAAGACTGCGTGCGCCTGAAAGTGACGCTTTGCAAACACCTCCCTGAGTAAACCACAGAAAGGCTGCACCTGCCAAAAGCAACTTTCATTTGTAGCAGAAGGGTGCTTGATCACCCCAATATATCCAGTGATTCATCCTTAAAAAAATCAGTTTGCAGAATGCGATCTGTCTGTCACAAAATGAGGGTGTGGTGCTATTTAAAAGGAATGCTTTTGTAGTATACATCGATGAAGAGACATGATACTCTGTTTGTATACAGATCTAATCATTTAATCTAAAATGCTTTAAAAATGTCATACATGCAGTGACTTGAATTACTTTCCTTTTTAGATGGACATGCTTATTACTTTTTTTGTATAAAGTAAAAAAAGAAATCTTGAAAATATCAACAAACATGTTTATATTAATGTTTGAATAATTAATAATTAGTTATATTTGCAATAAATACTTTTTCTGACAGTAATGATTAAGATGTTTTCAAGGTGTAAAGAAAATATATACATTTTTACTTGCCATTTAGTCAAAAAAACAAACGTTTTTTAGTTTATTTATTCATTTTTGGGACAGTATTATCTGTCTTTGGCTCTTTCTGTATGTTGTAATTGGTAATTCTACCAGCATCAGTGTCATCATGGCTTGTAGATGGGCTTGAATATGATGTTATGGGAAGGGCATTGTGTAACAGGAGTAGAGGCAAAACTGACTCAGACAGTGACTCGTGGGATACACATTTTTGACCCAAACCCATCAGCATGAATATTAGCACTCTAATCACTGACTGTATGGTTAATGTAATTAGTGCAATTATCAATGAGATGAGAAAAATAACCTATTTGGTTATGCCGACATTTGATGTGTTGCTGCTGAATACTTAACAGTTTGTCATATTAAAATGGATGGGATTAATATTAGAGGAGCAGGCCATTGTGGTGGTTTCATATCTGTTCTGTCATCTTGAACAACAAGAGGTTAAATATAGCCTATAGTCTTTAAATCATTTTGACATTTGAAATGTATTGGAGACTCATAGTAACATAGATGCCACAAGAGAATTGTTTGAACATAGTAGAATTTAAAGCATTCAGGAAGACGCAAATCGTCAGACAAATTTGGTCTGATAGTCTTTTGATGTTTCAGATTATTGGAATGACGCAGAACAAGAGTAAATTCTGTTTCTTCTGACGTTTGTTTTACAGTGAATAACCCTATTCCTGCTAACCTGAAGTCTGAGGCAAAGAAGGCGGCCAAGATCCTCAGAGAGTTCACGGAAATATCCAACCGAACGGGGCCTGACAAACTTATTCCAGGTAACTGTAGTCTCTGCTCTTGTAAAGCAAGAAAAAAAAACATTTGTTTTTTAGAATTAATTGTGTTCAATTGATTCCTCTCTCTAAAAGTCAGACAAAATTGGGATAACTACCGTATTTTAACCGTATTTGTTCTTGGAAAACCATGTGTAAAAGCACTGTGAGATTCTTGAAAGAGTCACTTTGGTTGTTTCTCTTAAGGAAATTTAAAACTACCACATTTTTCTGACCCATATTAAATTTAAATAATTTTTCTATCAGAACAATTCAGACAGCAGCAGAATTAATGTAATGCCTCACTAAATTGGTTATTTTCACTTAGGGCTGTCCAACGATTAATCGCATACAAAATAAAAGTTTGAGTTTGCCTAATAAATGTATGTGTACTGTGTGTAATTATTACATATATATAAATACAAACACATTCGTGTATATATTTAAGAAAAATTTACAAGTATATGTATTTATTATACTTTTTATATCATTTATATTATATATAAATAATATTTTGTACATAAATAACATATTTGTCTTAATTATATACATTCATTTGTTTGTATTTATATATACATAATGATTACACAAAGTACACACACATTTATTAGGAAAACTCAAACTTTTATTTTGTTTGCAGTTAATCACGATTAATCGTTTGACAGCCCTATTTTCACTTAAAGGGGTCATCGGATACAAAGTTCACTTTTACATGTTGTTTGAACATTAATGTGTGTTGGCAGTGTATGTACAAATCTACCCTATAATGATAAAAATCCATGCAGTGGTTTTTAATTAATCTGTAAAAATAATATCCCCTTTTTCAAATCGAGCCATTCTCAGATGCCTGTTGGTATGACGTCACTCCGCTCCCATGATAGTTGATTGACATTAGCATCTTACCTCAGATCAGCTGTAACAGTCCGGCCTACATTGTTTCGATGCCGGAGCAGGGATGTCAGTTAGACAAGAATATCTCCAATTGAGCGATTGAGGTGTTGTGTTGTTGGATGTAATAATGGACAAAGTGGTCGTCGTTTACTCCCAACATCTGAGCTGCTGAAGATGCGGTGGATTACGTTTGTTTGTGAAGGGAATGCTCCCCCCGATCTACATATATCCGTCTATGTTCACGCAAATCATTCATGATACAGCTTCACTTACAGCAGAAGTGAGTATAAGGGTTTTTTTAATGAATCTTTGCAATCGCCTTTCCTAATAATGTGCTAGTTAGTAAGTTTAGCGGCTAAACCCAGCTAAAGTAAACAGGCTCGTCACTCCACAAAGAAAAGAGAGGGGCGGGCTGAGCAGAGCTTATTAACATTTAAAGCAACCTTGACCAGACTAGGATGATTTTTGCAGAGCTGATTTTGGCATGGTAAAAAAGGTGTTATTTACACTACCATTGAGAAATTTCAATCAAAGCATTTTATAGACTTTTCAGTAAGACCCTAAAGAATCATATCAACTTAAAAATGGGCATTTAAAGATTTTTTTAAAATCTTTTTGTAGTTAATGTAATTTTTTAAGCATTTGACAGCCCTAAGTATAATAAATGAGTTTCTCAATATAGTAGGAGTAATATTTTGTCTTGTTTACACAATACAGTGGACCCACAAAATATTTGGACCCTTACAGTAAGTAACACTTACTGTCAATGCGTTAAACACAAAAATATCAAACCAAGTGGCATCTGTACACAAATGATTCAAGACCACAGAACTAACGGAGCTATTTTTACAAAAACTCACATTAACTATCCACCTTTTTCTTCCCATAAGAGCGGACGCGACCATTTGTAAATTTTATGGGTCTTGCTTCTCATCCACGTCCGGCTATTTTTAGCTGTACAAAACAGCTCGTTTTGCTGCTTGATATTGCAAATTGGCAAGTCTTACCATGTTATTTTAATGTATTATCTTAATTATGAGCACACTGGTTTGTAGTGCAAACAGTTTTACATTTACTGCATGTTATGCAGCTAATGAACCAGATGTCTCACCTATAAGCGTTAAAGAAAAAGGTGGATAGACATTCTCTTAATTTTAAATGTGTATCTGTTGTTTTAAGTTTAAACTTAATTTTTGTGAAATCTTTTAAGAGAGCGTTACATGCCACTACATTGATATCTCTATGCACTGATATCTCTATGCATTGACATTCATATATATTTATTTGTGTGTCAAAATACTTGTTGGGGCCGCAGTTCCTCATGCTTTTAAACCATAGACTAATCCTGATGCAGTAATAGCACCCATGCCAGACACGTAAGTGTTATTAACTGCTCAAAGTTAGCATTTCTGTTGACTGATGTCATCTGTGTACACGACTGGCAGTCTTTCTGCAAGTCCGTTGCCAAGTATCTGTTCATGCATGTCTTCAGAAAGTGACATGAATGCAACTCACTCAGTGACTTCACCATATCTGTGCGACCTGTGCAAAAACACAATGCACCAATCAACTTTGCCTACCTGTTTCATCTTGCATTTGCAGATTTTTTTTTTCATATTTCAGTCCTTGTATTTAGATGCAGAACAGTTGTGCCTGCACAAGTCCATTTGTAATATCTCATATTCGTTTACCTGTATCTTTTCCACCATTTGACACCAGCACATGTCATTGCCAAGGCTCAGGGACTGGCCATCCTGTCAGTCTTCAAAGCGGGTTTCATGATCACTGCGAGGGGCGGCAGTGGGATAGTGATCGCAAGACTTGCTGATGGAAGTAAGTGTGTCCTTATTCTCAGTGTAGCATATACTTACATGTATATTTTGCTTGGTGAGGGCAGAAGATTATATACAAAATTGTGATTTATATCCTGTATATGTTGAAAAGTTCAATCCTAATTTTTCTTTGTCTAAACCAAAACTATTAGAACAAAATAGACCAATTTGAGCAATTAGGGAGGTTTCATGGGTTTGGAGTAATTGATGTCTGGCAGCTGCCTTAGCAACATTCTAAACTGAATAAACAAAACACTCCTTAAGGTCATTTAGAGCTTCATTGACTATGCATGTTAGTGTTTCCTTGTTTTTACTCATTGAATTTGTACATTAAGCAGAGCAAATACAAACTGAAAAAAAAATAGAGGAGTTTTTAAAAAAAGTAGAGTAAACATGATTTTGATATAGGATTAATATTTGTATTCACTTAATGTTAATATTTGATTTAAACTTCTGTAACAGTTATAATAATGTACAAATGGGCTTATGTTATGGACATTATATTTTAATCTCAAAAAGAAGTTTTAAGAGGTACATTACATTAACAGGTTGGTATCAGGATTGTTTGTTCTACTTAAAGGTGCTGTATGTCTTTTTTTTTTTTTACTGTGCTAAAGCATAAAATATCCAACTTATTCTTTAACCTTATTCTGCTTCATTAGCCGCTATAGGAAAATAATGAGAAGAACAATAATCTGCAGTAAACGGTAAAACTGTTTGCACTACAAACCAGTGTGCTAAAAATAAAGATAATACATTAAAATAATATGGTAAGACACACCAGTTTCCAGTATCAAGCAGCAAAATTAGCTGTTTTGTACAGCTTAAAATAGCTGGACGCGGATGAGACCGGAGGCCAGACCCATAAAATGTACTAATGGCCGCACCCAGTCTTACTGGAAGAAAAAGCTGGATATTTCCAGATATTTATGAAACATGCTAAGTTCCCATATTTGTTTCTCCAAAAACAATTCTACGGCTAGTTATTCTGTTCTGAAGTGTTTGTTCCATGTCGGAATGTCTGTTTTTGCTTTACCCAGCTTGATTCCGGCCAAATTACCCAATATGATTTCATCACCCCGGGTTGCCAGTTGCTCAAAAACACTGCATATTGTATCCATTGAAGCCAGCAAATGAATTGGCTCAGAGATCGTACCAATAAAGCTCAATGACCAAAGAAATACTAAACATGGATAAATCAGCGTACGCTGTAAGACTCATTGGCTAACATTGTCAGTTGCGCTAGTTCCCTGTTGTATCTGGCAACCCCTGTGAGCATCAAGTCTGAGAGGGGCTGGAGAAACAATGCTCTCCAATATTTTGAATTTGGACTGCAGTACCCATTTCAACCACTGGCTGTCAATATTATATACAGCACCTTTAAACATCTTTAAACAAACTTTACAGTAGGACATCCCAAACTAAAGTTTTTCAAATTTATAGTGTTTTTTTTTTTTTTCTGTTTAACATTAAATTGTGTATTTGTTCTCTGTTTTCTGTGCTGAAGGATGGTCTGCTCCTTCAGCCATTGGCATTGCTGGACTTGGTGGAGGATTTGAAATCGGTCTGGAGGTAAGATGTTTTTTCAGTTCTAAAAAGCAACCAATTTGTCAAAATTAAAGATAAATTAATTCTGTACCAGGTAAATATTGGGTTAACTATGAGGAGCTAATGCCAACATTTTACTTGGCTTCTTGTTTGATAGTGCTTTGATAGTTTTTTTTTTTTTTTTTTTTTTTTTCTAAAATATCAAAAGATAATGAATGATCATCTTATGGCATCTAAAATGAAGTGTTGACAAGTTTTATAGGTTTAACCCTAGGTAAGGTAGTAGATATTCTTTCTTTCTGTTCCAGTCTCACATATTTTATGCTGAATCAGAATTCAAGAACAGTTGCACAACATGTTTATTCATGTATCACATGAACGTACATACACTATACTTCGTGCCTATGGATAACGCTCTGTATGCAAACATATAGGTGCTTCAATAAGATATAATTTGTAAATTACTTCACATGCAATGTCATGCAAAAAATATGTTTTCTTTCTGTCGGGATTGTCTGAGTCACGACATTGAAATATTTGCCCTGTCTGACTTGGCTTTCTTGTTTTGTAGTTCTTTTTAAATCCATCATCTCCTTAATAAAACATATGTGTTATTAGAGCTGTCAATCAATTAGATTTTTGAATTATGAATAATGTCATAGATCTAACTATGAAGAAAACCAAAATAAAACTAAATTACCTGAAATGAGGGTCTTGTTTATCATTTACTAATAAACAGGTGTTCCCCATTATAATTATACATTTACTTTTTGATTTTTAAGTTACTGCTAAGTTATATTAATAGTAGATTTCCTATGAATCATACAGGGTGTTCTGTAAAAGCATGACAATAATGAATTACTCATTACAACCTTTTTCCGAAATCAGAGGTCAGCTTTTTGTCGGGAGCTATTTGTATCTCAAGTGCTGGCTTCATCATTTTTCAAAGCATAAAGTGGATCCTCCTATCTCTGGCACAAGAAATCACTGTGCTCGTGTCCAGTGAGGTCATTTGTCAGCATCAGGCAGAAGTTGCTCTTTGTTTTCCAACCTTGGGTTGCAGCTCGGATGAGTCATTTGTGTACCGAGCGCCTGTGCATCTTGACAGTCTTGATTAATTTCTTGAGTAGCCTTCGGGCGCAGTGGTTAGCGCTGCGGTCTCTGTCTCTCAGAAAGTAGCAACACACCAGATAAGTAGCAAGGGAGTAGAGGAAGTATCGATTTTATCTTTAGGCATTAAAACCCAGAGCATGTCTGAAACTGGTCCAAATCTTTCAGCATTTAAAAAGCAGAAAAACTATCACTGAATATAGAGCTGTACTTTTTAATGTTTTGCTGGTGACAGATGCACAATAGTTGGCGGGGTGCTTGTCAGAGTGATGTATAGCGAGATGGATATAGCATGAAGGACAGACTTGATTACTAACTAACATCACATAGTCTGGTGCTTAAAAAAAACCTGATCTGATTTTGTAAATAGACATGAAATCATGAAAAGAGTGATGTTAGTTGTTAGTTGTGAGACTAGAATAGGCAGTTCTGAGTATCTGGTGAAACATTTTAACATTTTAACAACAGAATAAGAATAAGTTACCAATCAAATGAAATCAGTATTAACAAAATTAATTTGTACTACAGAGGTGGCACATAAGAACCCAAAAGTGGCTTGTAGGTGTATTTTTATGTTTAATGAGGCTCAGAGGTTGCATGAGTGCAATCAAATTCATAAATTCATGTTGAGATGAATGTTTAGAATATAAAAATTTAAATACATAAATATTAAATGATTTAAATAACTGAAAAGATACTTTAAAAAAGAAACTAAAAATGGCAGTAGGTGGCAGCAAGTCACTAATTTAACTACTGAATCGTTCATTTGATTTGTTCGAATGGCTGATTCATTCAGGACTAAAGAAAGTTACTCTCTTTATGAATGGGAAATTGAATTATTGACTCACTAGATTTGGTTAAAAATGCAGGTTCATTCATAAATGAAACGCTGCTGTGTTTGAATGGAGATGTGCAGCGGCTCTGACGTGACCTGTTTTAGACTTTTTTTTTTTTGATGATGAACTAGAGCAAAATCAGGCAATAGTGTTATAGTCAGACAATTTAAGTCACTTAATATTAACTTCTTGTTTATTTAACTGTTGTATTAAATCAATATCTCATTTACAAACTCCCTTAAAAATCACTAAAAGCTGTCACTCATCTTAGTTCATCGCGATCTCACAAAGTTCCATTATAATCAGCAAAGCTCTCTACACTACACAATGAATCTCTTATTTACACTCTCTCTACACTTTGTTTATGAAAGGATTTGTGAGATATGTCTGTGATACATTACTCAGCATTGCAAAAATACATAGAAACCTTTGAAGCTCTCCTCAGCGCAAACACAAATATATTGATCGGGTCAGTCGCACTGGTGCTCCTAAATATTTTTAATAGTCGCACGCAGTAGTTTCAGTCGCAATCCGACTGAAGTGGTCGCTCTGTTGAGCCCTGTTGCAGTGGTGGAAATATGTTGACCAGTAGAGATTCTGCTGTATCGTTTATACTGACGCACATCTTTGGAACTAACTATTAATTTCTATTAAATCTTGTTAATTGATTATAATGACAGTCAACAAACTTTGATGTTGGCTTGAAAAAGCCAAAATGGGCAGCTTGAGTCAAAAGAGCCGGATCACATTGCATCTGTATGGTGTTCTAGAGCTAGCCCTGCCACAAAAAAAATGAAATAGTTATTGTTTTCGTCATATTTTTTATAGACCCTTGGTATTTTGAGTTTGGTTCTTATAACATTAAAGCTTTAGGAGGAGCAGCAGTCAGAAATTTTAGTCTTAAAGGATTAGTTCACTTCCAGAGTTTCTTGAGGAAAACATTCCAGGATTTTTCTTCATATTGTGGACTTCTAAGGGAGCCAATGCGTTGAAGGTCCAAGTTGCAGTTTCAAAGGGCTCTACACAATCCCAGCTGAAGAATAAGGGTCTTATCTAGCGAAACAATCTGTCATTTTCTAAAATAAATAAAAATTCTAAATTTTTTAACCACAAATGCTCATCTTGCACTAGCTCTGCCATGTACGTCTATGACTTAACGCATTACGTAATCGTGTTGGAAAAGCCTTGAGTGGTTAATTCTTCATCTGTGTATGGTTTAGAAAGTTTGAGTAGGGCGAAAAACTAAAGTAAGTATTTTATTTAATTTAAGGCTACACAAGTTGTTTGCACCGCGCTCTTCCGTAATGCAATTTTTCGTTCAGGTGCGTCAATCCATTGAATCACTTTTTTTTTAACACACTGAAGAAGGCCTGCGAGCCGAAATGTTTGTGTCTTTGTCCTCTGGTGATGAATTAATAAAACGAAAAGAAAAGTTTGCTTTATGTGAGTGCGAATAAGAGTTTTGTATAAAAATTTAATTTAAGGCTTCCTGTGAAAATTAAAGAGATATTTTTTTAATATAATTTTACTTTTTTTTTTTTTTTTAAATAACACATTAAAAAATCTAAGATAAAAAATACAAAATAATTAATTTAATTTAATTTAATTTAATACTTGCTTTAAAGTGACAGCCCCTTGTCACTATTCACTTTCAATCTAATGTAAAAAAAAATATGTATATATATATATATAATAATAATTCTTTTTTGGGTAAACTGTCGTTTTAAGGCTTCACATAAACCAAGACATATGTTCTCTTTTTTCATCTCCAGGCATCAGATTTTGTCATCATCCTGAATCAGAGGAGAGCTGTGGATGCTTTTAGTAAAGGGGGCAATCTTACTCTTGGAGGAAACTTCACTGTGGCTGTCGGGCCTCTTGGCAGGTATGCGAGTTGATTTTACAATGTAGTACCAAATTCTCTTGCCAGGGGGCAGAAGAGAGCGAATGTGAAGGTTTGAAAACTTGGGTGCTGTGAGCGAATGTCCACTGTTAAGTATTATTGTTGTAATTAGAAATGACACTTTTATTACTAAAGTGTTTTATTTTTTCATCTGGATGCATCTGCGTCACTTGGCTGACTTTTGATTAAAATAAAAGGCTATGGCTTACGGGTGAAAGGTTTGATTTATGTTTGGCAATAGATATTATGATTTTTTTTTTTTTTTTAATGTTAATGCAAGTGTTGGCAGATAGGAAGGAGAAAAGAATTGTGCAGTCCTTGAACTCTTGTGAGTTTCATTATTACATTCATTTGTAAATTGACTGTTAAAGCCCATTTGTTTGGTGAAAGTTTTTAAAGTGTTTACATAGGTGATGGAGGGCTTTGACAGCATTTATTTGAAAGTATAAATTAGCCGTCTAATATTTTTAAACTGTTGTTTTGGTGCATTTACAAATAGCAATTAAGAAAAATCTCTTCCTCTTGCTGAAAGTTATATAATATCAACAGAATATAAAAACCATCTATATTTTGATCACATTAACCAGGGACTCTTTTCTCTGATGACATGTTTATACAAAAAATGTATACACTTTTGAGCTGCCAGCTCCAGCTTTCACCTACAACACAGTCATTCATAATTTGACAAGCATGAGCCTGTGCGGAAAATACAGTGAGAATTATAGATAATGACAGGTGTCCATACTGTACATTAAAAGCCATTCAGAAGTGCTAGTTTAAATGACAGCTGCATTGTTCTACAGTGAATCAGTGATTTTACTCTTTATTGACGGCTTCTGCTGTGTTTGTGCTTGTGTGGAAAGTCCTTTTTTATTCTCACTGCTTTAATTGTTGTTTATGGATCTTGCCTGCTGCACTACAGTAGCTTTGAAAACTAGGACTTAAGATTCCACTTAATGTGGATATGTTTGATTTGTTGACTTGGATTAGGTCGGGTTTGGATTTGGTTTGGCAGCAATGACTGCAGGGTGTATATGCTCTGTTGAAATTAGTTATTTTTGGAATAAAACACTGTTTTTGGCTGAAAATACAGCTTTGCCATCACAGAAATACATTTTATTTTAAAATATATTAAAGTAGAAAGCTATTAAGGATGTCACAATTCTCAATATAATATCGAAACCGTTCGGTAGGACATCCACGGTTCAATACGCGCTTGTGATTTGTGGTTTTTTGGTTTTGTATTTAAGTAACTTCCTTGTTTTATTTCTCTCGGAATTTGCTGTATGTGTGCCCGCGGTTTCACATGCTGAAATGAGGAAACGCTTTCCCACATATATTTGAAAAAGCAACACACACAGAGCATCGTCCATTCTAATGACATGCAATGATAAGCCTTTCTAAACCTGTTGTCCAACAAAAGAGTTTTAAAAATAAAAGTTATAAAAAACATAACTTGTTTTTAATTCACAACATCGGTTGAGTGTTTGAAATAACTTCCTTGTGTGATCTGATGTGGATTCTTATCACAGAATGAGGTAGACAATAAATTCTATACTCATATTCTAAGTATGTGGAATAGCAATACACGAGATGGCTTGAAGAACACCGATAAATCATATATTATTGCAAAGTGTTTATTGTCCTTAAATTTCATCATTCAAAACGTTTAACGTTATATCTTGTTTTTATTCAGTTACAGCAACAGCGATTCCTTTATCCATATTAGAGAAGCTGGAACGGAATGTCATTAGTGATACTTTTTTGACACATGTGGATTTTCTGCACGAGGGCGCCCTCTGGTGTCCCCTCTGGAATGAAACCCATTCTATTTTGCATAAAAATCAAGCGGCAACCTTCCGCTCTCTTCATTGAAACCAACACGCAAGTGACTTAAACTGCAATTCATCGACTGGCCGCTAGAGACTGGCTCCAAAAGGGAGTTAAAGGAGAAGTCCACTTCCAGAACAACAATTTACAAATAATTTACTTACCCCCTTGTCATCCAAGATGTTCATGTCTTTCTGTGTTCATTTGTAAAGAAATTATGGTTTTTGAGGAAAACATTTCAGGATTTTTCTTTATATAATGGACTTGATTGGTGCCCCTGATTTTGAACTTCCAAAATGTAGTTTAAATGCAGCTTCAAAGGGCACTAAACGATCCCAGCCGAGGATTCTGAAGTTGTAGGAGAAAATAAGATGGAGCTTTTCGCCATTCTCTACCTTTTTGAGCCGGAGTACACAGACGATGAACTTAGATGTGATTCGTAGTAGTGATGGGAAGTTCGGATCATTTTACCGACTCGGACCTTTGAGTCGCGTTCAGCAAAATGAACGAATCTTTTTTTCGAGTCGTTTCGTTCATTTTAGCAAAATAGAATTAAAATGTTACGTGTTACTTCCCTAACACATCTACTGCTTACACAAACGTTGATCACACTACAAACAAGACAAAACTATAATGCTATAAGAAACAGGAAAGATTAATTCATTGTTTACCTGGGTCTTTAGTCTATGATTAGCTCACCTCACCTCTTATCTGACAAGTTTTCGAGTTTGAGTTGTTCGTTCGTCATGTGACAGCACCATAAGATGAACGAACGACTCGAAAAACCCGAAGACTCGAAACAGGTGAACTAATTCCAGTACAGAACCTAATAGGATGTTGCGCATCACTCCCAGAGACGACTCGTTCTTCCCGAGTCACATCAAAGATCCGTTTTTATTTAGATTAATTTTTATTTTTCCAAAATAACACGACCGATCGTTCTGGGAACGTTTAGAGCCTTTTGAAGCCGCATTTAAACTACATTTTGGAAGTTCAAAATCAGGGGCACAGTTGAAGTCCATTATATGAAGAAAAATAATGAAATGTTTTCCTCAAAACCTTAGTTTCTTTACGACTGAAGACAGAAAGACATGAACATCTTGGATGTTCCTTGGGCGTGGCCACTTGAGTGACAGGTGGATTGCCGCTGCTGTCACCACCATTGCGCCAGGTGGGCGTAGTTTCAGCAACCAGCTCCACCCACGACCCGCCTCTTTGCCCATTTTCGATTATCCGGGAGTGACGTGCAGTCACGCGATTCCAAGATGGCGATGGGCCGACTCCCACCCACTAAGAGCTTCAAAAATGCTCTTCAGAAACCTACGGGTGACATCACAGACACTACGTCCATATTTTTTTTTACAGTATATGGTAAAAATCGAAAAAATAATATCTCTTCTAAAAGAAAAATTAAGCAGACATATTCTAAACCACGCTTTTTCCAGTGTACAGAGGTTTAGGAGAGTATTTTGTTAATTTGTTGGAAAAACAAAAACAAAAAGCACTGAAGTGGCAAGATATCAGAACCGAACCGAAAACCGTGCTTAAAAAACGTTGTACGTACTGAACCGTGGACTAACTGTATTGTTGCATCCCTAAAAGCTATTATTTTAAATTGTATTTTCAAACTTAACGATGTTGTTTTTGCTGTGTTTTATTAAACATAAGCTGTTCCATTTCTTTTATCCCACTATGAGCTTTGACTGTGTTGTGTTTATTTTTTTTATACAAACAAATCTGACTAAGCATCTTTCACAGGAATGTGGAGGCAGATGTGGCGTTTCGCAGTACGGCTGCTGTCTACT